>NC_140995.1:248478736-248742324 GCF_052327205.1 Somniosus microcephalus | reverse complement strand
ACAGAATTTAGTTTTGTTCTACCACACCTAATCTTCCCCCACATTCACTCAACAAGTCTGCACATTTTCAATTTAAATCCGTGCAGGGTGTCTCCCAGGTCCCTCATTTCAAATACATTGTTTGAGTTTGTCGACAGGAGATCTTAACATTCTCCAGCCCAGGAGCTAGAGGAGTTAAAATCACAGTGGTGGAAGTACCACCCTGAGTTCATGTAAATGGGGGTTCTACGACAGTCTAACGGGCCAAAGAGCGCACTGCGGACATCTGCTCAGTAAAACCTGGTGGGCGAGAGAGAGAGAGGCCTGAAAATGTGATTAACATGGGGCCCAGAGGAGCTCGGACCTATGCTTCTGCCAGCCAGGTTGGCCCGATTATCCACTGCAGCCTGGCTCTTGTGTGGGGTATTGCAACTCGCTGATGTGTGTCAATGAGGCCTGGCCTGCTGCAGGTATCAGGCATCGAGCCCACGCGTTCCAGCAGGAGGCCGCACGCGAGGTAAAAATCCATATTTAGAAGTTGTGGAACTGCATGCTATCTGTGGCCAGGTTTATGCAATCAAAGCCTGACGCGAACATTGTTCAGCAGCGCGGAGCTCGGGGGCACAACTTTCCACTTCATCCAGATAAAGGTCGAGAAGATGGAGCCGTCGTCTTCGGACCCCCCCCCACCCCCCGAGACTCCGGTCACCCCCCCCCACCCCGAGACTCCGATCCCCCCTTCCCCCGAGACTCCGATCACCCCCCCCACCCCCCCGAGACTCTGATCCCCCCCCGCCGAGGCTCCGATCACCACCGCCCCCCCCCCCGAGACTCCGATCACCACCGCCCCCCCCGAGACTCCGATCACCCCCCCCGAGACTCTGATCCCCCCCCTGCCGAGACTCCGATCCCCCCCCGCCGAGACTCCGATCACCCCCCCCGAGACTCCGATCACCCCCCCCCCGAGACTCCGATCACCCCCCCCCCGAGACTCCGATCACCCCCCCCGAGACTCCGATCACCACCGCCCCCCCCCCGAGACTCCGATCACACCCCCCAAGACTCCGATCACACCCCCCCCCCCGAGACTCCGATCACCCCACCCAGACTCCGATCACCCCCCCACCGAGACTCCGATCACCCCCCCCCGAGACTCCGATCACCCCCCCCCGAGACTCCGATCACCACCCGCCCCCCCCGAGACTCCGATCACCCCCCCCCGAGACTCCGATCACCCCACCCAGACTCCGATCACCCCCCCCACCGAGACTCCGATCACCCCCCCCCGAGACTCCGATCACCCCCCCCCCGAGACTCCGATCACACCCCCCCAAGACTCCGATCACCCACCCCCCCGAGACTCCGATCACCACCGCCCCCCCCGAGACTCCGATCACCCCCCCCCCCCGAGACTCCGATCACCCCCCCCCCGAGACTCCGATCACCCCCCCCCCGAGACTCCGATCACCCCCCCCGAGACTCCGATCACCCCCCCCGAGACTCCGATCACCCCCCGCCGAGACTCCCCCCCACCCCCCCGATCCCCCCCACCCCCCCCCGAGACGCCGATCCCCCCCCCACCACCCCCCCCCCCGAGACGCCGATCCCCCCCACCCCCCCCCCCCCGAGACTCTAACCTCCTCCCAACCCACTTTCTCAGGTTGAACCAGACTATTCACTATATCAATGTCCTATTCAACCCCCAGCTGTGCTTCCAACCCCCGGTACTCCATCAGAAAGACTGCCCATTGTGGAATATCGCCCACCTACAGCCCTGCCTCACCCCATCTGCTGCTCAAGCTCTCATCAATGTGTTTGACACTTTCAGACTCGACTATTCCAATGCTCTGGCCAGCTTCTCATCCTACGAACTGTGTAAACTATCCCTTATCCAAAACTCTCGCTGCCCGTATCCTATTCCGCACTAAATCCCGCTCACCTTGCAAACCACCACCCCATCTCCAACCTCCCTTTCCTAATATCTCCTGCTCTGGCTTGGTGTCCATCTTTGTCTGATTACGCCTCTGTGAAGTGTTTTTCTATGTTTAAAGGTGCTATATAAATGCAAGTTGGCCGTAGTCATGGAATCCACCTTGGATTCTCAGAGCAAGTTCCCTGAATTCTACCACACGGGGATATGCCAAGCAAAGACTAGATGCTTCCCCATAGGGTAGGGAAGGGTCGTCAAAACAGCAGCCAAGCCAATCTAGGTTACTCTCACAATAACAACAGAAAATGCTGGAAAAACTCAGCAGGCCAGGCAACATCCGTGCAGAGAGAAATAGAGTCAACGTTTCAGGTCGAAACCCTTCGTCAGGACTCTCACACTTCTCCTCAAACACAGGATTGGATTGGAATAGTCCTGGGAGGAGGAAACCGTCAGTCTTGCCCGGTAAGAAGGCTTTTTGACTGTGAGGGGCATCACACCCAAGCCCAATCTTTCACATCCACCATTCAAAATCATAGCAATCGAGAGTAGGAACCATAGCTGATTTTCTTTCCCATCCCTAAGCCAGGACACTGAGGCCAAGTGCGGTCTTCCAACCGCTGCTCTGACTACAATCAGTTAATGCAACACAGAAGTACAGGTACCGTACCACAAGGAGCATTTATCCTCACAGCACTCTCAAATACACAACTTTGGACAGTGCTCGACACAGTGGAACCCAACAGGATAAAATACTCAAATAAAATTACTCAATAAATAAGAGGGAAAGAGAAGGAGGGAAGGGAAAGAGGGAAGGAGAAGGAGGGAAAGAGAAGGACGGAAGAGAATAGAAAGGGGAAGGAAAGGAAAAGGGGAAGGGGAAAAAGAAAAAGAAAAAAGAAACATTTAGAAAACGCTTTCCACAACCTCAGGACATCCCAAAGAGTTTTACAGCCTATGAAGTACCAAAAGAAGGTTTTGGCTTCAGTTTCAGTCTGTACTGAATGAGCTGGCCTCAGTCAAAGCAGCAACTGAGGCAAGACAGCCGCCTCAGTCAAAGCAGCAACTGAGGCAAGACAGCCGCCTCAGTCAAAGCAGCAACTGAGGCAAGACAGCCGCCTCAGTCAAAGCAGCAACTGAGGCAAGACAGCCGCCTCAGTCAAAGCAGCAACTGAGTTGGAGAGTGGTTGGGGCAGTGGGGATGGGCGGGGTCGCTAAAATCAGCCTGTGTTCCTGCTCCTGACCAATGATTTCCATCCATTGACTCCTGCTGCAAAGTGGCGACATGTGGACACTATAGGGAAGATGTTTCTGGGTCTGTACCCGGGTGCACTGGATTACTGGGGAGCAGTGAATATCGGAAATCTGGTGGATAGGAGAGCATGCCTGCAAAGGATTTTCCTTCCATTTAAAAGCTCTTTTTGTGAGCACAGGATTAGGCTTGGCAATAATTTCCTCCAAATGGTCTTTTTAAAAAATTCATTCATGGGATGTGGATGTCACTGGCAAGGCCAGCATTTATTGCCCATCCCTAGTTGCCTCGAGAAGATGGTGGTGAGCCACCTTCTTGAACCGCTGCAGTCCGTGTGGTGAAGGTGCTCCCACAGTGCTGTTCGGGAGGGAGTTCCAGGATTTTGACCCAGCGACAATGAAGGAATGACCGATATATTTCCAAGTCAGGATGGTGTGTGACTTGGAGGGGAACTTGGAGGTGGTGGTGTTCCCATGCACCTGCTGCCCTTGTCCTTCTAGGTGGAAGAGGTCGCGGGTTTGGGAGGTGCTGCCGAAGAAGCCTTGGCGAGTTGCTGCAGTGCATCTTGTAGATGGTCCACACTGCAGCCACGGTGCGCCGGTGGTGGAGGGAGTGAATGTTTAAGGTGGTAGATGGGGTGCCAATCAAATGTGCTGCTTTGTCCTGGATGGTGTCGAGCTTCTTGAGTGTTGTTGGAGCTGATCCAGGTAAATGGAGAGTATTCCATCACACTCCTTACTTGAGCCTTGTAGATGGTGGAAAGGCTTTGGGAAGTCAGGAGGTGAGACACTCGCCGCAGAATTCCCAGCCTCTGATCTGCTCTTGTAGCCACAGTATTTGTGTGGCCAGTCCAGTTAAGTTTCTGGTCAATGGTGACCCCCAGGTTGTTGTTGGTGGGGGATTCGGTGATGGTAATGCCATTGAATGTCAAGGGAAGGAGGCTAAACTCTCTCTCGTTGAAGATAGTCATTGCCTGGCACTTGTGTGACGCCAATGTTACTTGCCACTTATCAGCCCAAGCCTAAATGTTGTCCAGGTCTTGCTGCATGCGGACACGGTCTGCCACCTCTCACAACCTGGGCTCACACATGATGAATGACCAGTTGGGCAGAGAGCTGCTGGTACTTGTGAAACCTCAGACTAGTTGCAGTCGGCACTTTCAGGAGAGATGGGGCAGGGGGATATGAAGATGAATGCAAATTGTGGAGAGATGATTCTGTCACACTGTCACAACACAAAGTTATTTGGCACCCACTGTGTGGTTTTTACACTGAGGCTAAACATAAGAAAGGTCATTACTTTTGAGATGACAAATGGCCTCATTACATTGTTAGCATAAGGGAGCAGTGGCATTAATTCTAACACAATAGAACAGAGATGTTTACAGTCAAGTTTACCAAGAATAAATTGACATGAAATTTTGTACAACCTGCTCAGAGTTGGCAACTGGATATAACATGTGATTTTTTGTTGTTGCTCTTATGTCCTGATGGACTGTTATCACATTTTGAGGCAAAGGCCCTTCAGCTCTATTGGTACAGCACCGGGCAACCAAATCGAAGGATGTCAAGCCCTTCCTCAAGATTGAATCAGAACTTTGATGGGCATTTGAACTTGTCTGCATTCAAAGGGAAAATCTTCTCGATTCTTGGCGAAGCTGCTTGCTGGAGGATGTCATTGTTAAAGTGTTCCAGCTTAGGATGGTAAACATTCAATATCCACGGCCACTAAGCACAATTTCTGTTGATTTAAATGGAAGCCCAGAGGTGCCTCAAGTCATCTGCTGCTGAAACTCTCAGCCATGCCTTTGTTACCTCCAGACTTCACTATTCCAACGCTCTCCTGGCCGGCCGCCCACATTCCAACCGACGTAAACTTCAGCTTATCCAGAACTCTGCTGCCCCGTCTCCTAATTCACACCGAGTCCCGTTCACCCCTCATCCCTGTGCTCACTGCCCCGTGTCCTAACTCACACCCAGTCCCGTTCACCCATCGCCCCCTGTGCTCACTGCCCCGTGTCCTAACTCTCACCGAGTACCGTTCACCCATCATCCCTGTGCTCACTGCCCCGTGTCCTAACTCACACCCAGTCCCCTTCACCCATCACCCCCTGTGCTCACTGCCCCGTGTCCTAACTCACACCCAGTCCCCTTCACCCATCACCCCCTGTGCTCACTGCCCCGTGTCCTAACTCACACCCAGTCCCGTTCACCCATCACCCCGTGCTCACTGCCCCGTGTCCTAACTCATACCCAGTCCCGTTCACCCATCACCCCCTGTGCTCACTGCCCCGTGTCCTAACTCATACCCAGTCCCGTTCACCCATCACCCCCTGTGCTCACTGCCCCGTGTCCTAACTCTCACCGAGTACCGTTCACCCATCATCCCTGTGCTCACTGCCCCGTGTCCTAACTCACACCCAGTCCCGTTCACCCATCACCCCTGTGCTCACTGCCCCGTGTCCTAACTCTCACCGAGTACCGTTCACCCATCATCCCTGTGCTCACTGCCCCGTGTCCTAACTCACACCCAGTCCCGTTCACCCATCACCCCTGTGCTCACTGCCCCGTGTCCTAACTCACACCCAGTCCCGTTCACCCATCACCCCGTGCTCACTGCCCCGTGTCCTAACTAACACCCAGTCCCGTTCACCCATCACCCCCTGTGCTCACTGCCCCGTGTCCTAACTCACACCCAGTCCCGTTCACCCATCACCCCCTGTGCTCACTGCCCCGTGTCCTAACTCGCACCCAGTCCCGTTCACCCATCACCCCCTGTGCTCACTGCCCCGTGTCCTAACTCACACCCAGTCCCGTTCACCCATCACCCCCTGTGCTCACTGCCCCGTGTCCTAACTCACACCCAGTCCCGTTCACCCATCACCCCTGTGCTCACTGCCCCGTGTCCTAACTCACACCCAGTCCCGTTCACCCATCACCCCCTGTGCTCACTGCCCCGTGTCCTAACTCACACCCAGTCCCCTTCACCCATCACCCCCTGTGCTCACTGCCCCGTGTCCTAACTCACACCCAGTCCCGTTCACCCATCACCCCGTGCTCACTGCCCCGTGTCCTAACTCACACCCAGTCCCGTTCACCCATCATCCCGTGCTCACTGCCCCGTGTCCTAACTCACACCCAGTCCCGTTCACCCATCACCCCGTGCTCACTGCCCCGTGTCCTAACTCACACCCAGTCCCGTTCACCCATCACCCCGTGCTCACTGCCCCGTGTCCTAACTCACACCCAGTCCCGTTCACCCATCATCCCTGTGCTCACTGCCCCGTGTCCTAACTCACACCCAGTCCCCTTCACCCATCACCCCCTGTGCTCACTGCCCCGTGTCCTAACTCACACCCAGTCCCGTTCACCCCTCACCCCTGTGCTCACTGCCCCGTGTCCTAACTCACACCCAGTCCCATTCACCCCTCACCCCGTGCTCACTGCCCCGTGTCCTAACTCACACCACGTACCATTCACCCATCATCCCGTGCTCACTGCCCCGTGTCCTAACTCACACCCAGTCCTGTTCACCCCTCACCCCGTGCTCACTGCCCCGTGCCCTAACTCACACCCAGTCCCGTTCACCCATCGCCCCCTGTGCTCACTGCCCCGTGTCCTAACTCACACCCAGTCCCGTTCACCCATCACCCCTGTGCTCACTGCCCCGTGTCCTAATTCGCACCCAGTCCCGTTCACCCATCACCCCCTGTGCTCACTGCCCCGTGTCCTAACTCACACCCAGTCCCGTTCACCCATCACCCCTGTGCTCACTGCCCCGTGTCCTAACTCACACCCAGTCCCGTTCACCCATCACCCCTGTGCTCACTGCCCCGTGTCCTAACTCACACCCAGTCCCGTTCACCCATCACCCCCTGTGCTCACTGCCCCGTATCCTAACTCACACCCAGTCCCGTTCACCCATCACCCCCTGTGCTCACTGCCCCGTGTCCTAACTCACACCCAGTCCCGTTCACCCATCACCCCGTGCTCACTGCCCCGTGTCCTAACTCACACCCAGTACCGTTCACCCATCATCCCTGTGCTCACTGCCCCGTGTCCTAACTCACACCCAGTCCCGTTCACCCATCACCCCCTGTGCTCACTGCCCCGTGTCCTAACTCACACCCAGTCCCGTTCACCCATCACCCCCTGTGCTCACTGCCCCGTGTCCTAACTCACACCCAGTCCCGTTCACCCATCACCCCGTGTTCACTGCCCCGTGTCCTAACTCACACCCAGTCCCGTTCACCCATCACCCCGTGCTCACTGCCCCGTGTCCTAACTCACACCCAGTCCCGTTCACCCATCACCCCCTGTGCTCACTGCCCCGTGTCCTAACTCACACCCAGTCCCGTTCACCCATCACCCCCTGTGCTCACTGCCCCGTGTCCTAACTCACACCCAGTCCCGTTCACCCATCACCCCGTGCTCACTGCCCCGTGTCCTAACTCACACCCAGTCCCGTTCACCCATCACCCCCTGTGCTCACTGCCCCGTGTCCTAACTCACACCCACTCCCGTTCACCCATCACCCCGTGCTCACTGCCCCGTGTCCGAACTCACACCCAGTCCCGTTCACCCATCACCCACTGTGCTCACTGCCCCGTGTCCTAACTCACACCCAGTCCCGTTCACCCATCACCCACTGTGCTCACTGCCCCGTGTCCTAACTCACACCCAGTCCCGTTCACCCCTCACCCCGTGTGCTCACTGCCCCGTGTCCTAACTCACACCCAGTCCCGTTCACCCATCACCCCCTGTGCTCACTGCCCCGTGTCCTAACTCACACCCAGTCCCGTTCACCCATCACACCCTGTGCTCACTGCCCCGTGTCCTAACTCACACCCAGTCCCGTTCACCCATCACCCCCTGTGCTCACTGCCCCGTGTCCTAACTCACACCCAGTCCCGTTCACCCCTCACCCCGTGTGCTCACTGCCCCGTGTCCTAACTCACACTGAGTCCCGTTCACCCATCACCCCGTGCTCACTGCCCCGTGTCCTAACTCACACCCAGTCCCGTTCACCCATCACCCCCTGTGCTCACTGCCCCGTGTCCTAACTCACACCCAGTCCCGTTCACCCCTCACCCCTGTGCTCACTGCCCCGTGTCCTAACTCACACCCAGTCCCGTTCACCCATCACCCCCTGTGCTCACTGCCCCGTGTCCTAACTCACACCCAGTCCCGTTCACCCATCACCCCCTGTGCTCACTGCCCCGTGTCCTAACTCACACCCAGTCCCATTCACCCATCACCCCGTGCTCACTGCCCAGTGTCCGAACTCACACCCAGTCCCGTTCACCCATCACTCACTGTGCTCACTGCCCCGTGTCCTAACTCACACCCAGTCCCGTTCACCCATCACCCCGTGCTCACTGCCCCGTGTCCTAACTCACACCCAGTCCCGTTCACCCATCACCCCCTGTGCTCACTGCCCCGTGTCCTAACTCACACCCAGTCCCATTCACCCATCACCCCGTGCTCACTGCCCAGTGTCCGAACTCACACCCAGTCCCGTTCACCCATCACCCTGTGTTCACTGCCCCGTGTCCTAACTCACACCCAGTCCCATTCACCCATCACCCCCTGTGCTCACTGCCCCGTGTCCTAACTCACACCCAGTCCCGTTCACCCCTCACCCGTGCTCACTGCCCCGTGTCCTAACTCACACCCAGTCCCATTCACCCATCACCCCGTGCTCACTGCCCCGTGTCCTAACTCACACCCAGTCCCCTTCATCCATCACCCCCTGTGCTCACTGCCCCGTGTCCTAACTCACACCCAGTCCCGTTCACCCATCATCCCTGTGCTCACTGCCCCGTGTCCTAACTCACACCCAGTCCCCTTCACCCATCACCCCCTGTGCTCACTGCCCCGTGTCCTAACTCACACCCAGTCCCGTTCACCCCTCACCCCTGTGCTCACTGCCCCGTGTCCTAACTCACACCACGTACCATTCACCCATCATCCCGTGCTCACTGCCCCGTGTCCTAACTCACACCCAGTCCTGTTCACCCCTCACCCCGTGCTCACTGCCCCGTGTCCTAACTCACACCCAGTCCCGTTCACCCATCGCCCCCTGTGCTCACTGCCCCGTGTCCTAACTCACACCCAGTCCCGTTCACCCATCACCCCTGTGCTCACTGCCCCGTGTCCTAATTCGCACCCAGTCCCGTTCACCCATCACCCCCTGTGCTCACTGCCCCGTGTCCTAACTCACACCCAGTCCCGTTCACCCATCACCCCTGTGCTCACTGCCCCGTGTCCTAACTCACACCCAGTCCTGTTCACCCATCACCCCTGTGCTCACTGCCCCGTGTCCTAACTCACACCCAGTCCCGTTCACCCATCACCCCCTGTGCTCACTGCCCCGTATCCTAACTCACACCCAGTCCCGTTCACCCATCACCCCCTGTGCTCACTGCCCCGTGTCCTAACTCACACCCAGTCCCGTTCACCCATCACCCCCTGTGCTCACTGCCCCGTGTCCTAACTCACACCCAGTCCCGTTCACCCATCACCCACTGTGCTCACTGCCCCGTGTCCTAACTCACACCCAGTCCCGTTCACCCCTCACCCCGTGTAATCACTGCCCCGTGTCCTAACTCACACTGAGTCCCGTTCGCCCATCACCCCGTGCTCACTGCCCCGTGTCCAAACTCACACCCAGTCCCGTTCACCCCTCACCCCTGTGCTCACTGCCCCGTGTCCTAACTCACACCCAGTACCCTTCACCCATCACCCCGTGCTCACTGCCCCGTGTCCCAACTCACACCCAGTCCCGTTCACCCCTCACCCCTGTGCTCACTGCCCCGTGTCCTAACTCACACCCAGTCCCGTTCACCCCTCACCCCTGTGCTCACTGCCCCGTGTCCTAACTCACACCCAGTCCCGTTCACCCATCACCCCCTGTGCTCACTGCCCCGTGTCCTAACTCACACCCAGTCCCGTTCACCCATCACCCCGTGCTCACTGCCCAGTGTCCGAATTCACACCCAGTCCCGTTCACCCATCACCCCGTGTTCACTGCCCCGTGTCCTAACTCACACCCAGTCCCATTCACCCATCACCCCCTGTGCTCACTGCCCCGTGTCCTAACTCACACCCAGTCCCGTTCACCCCTCACCCCGTGCTCACTGCCCCGTGTCCTAACTCACACCCAGTCCCGTTCACCCATCACCCCGTGTTCACTGCCCCGTGTCCTAACTCACACCCAGTCCCGTTCACCCATCACCCCGTGCTCACTGCCCCGTGTCCTAACTCACACCCAGTCCCGTTCACCCATCACCCCGTGCTCACTGCCCCGTGTCCTAACTCACACCCAGTGACGTTCACCCATCACCCCGTGCTCACTGCCCCGTGTCCTAACTCACACCCAGTCCCGTTCACCCATCACCCCCTGTGCTCACTGCCCCGTGTCCTAACTCACACCCACTCCCGTTCACCCATCACCCCGTGCTCACTGCCCCGTGTCCTAACTCACACCCAGTCCCGTTCACCCATCACCCCGTGCTCACTGCCCCGTGTCCTAACTCACACCCAGTCCCGTTCACCCATCACCCCCTGTGCTCACTGCCCCGTGTCCTAACTCACACCCAGTCCCGTTCACCCATCACCCACTGTGCTCACTGCCCCGTGTCCTAACTCACACCCAGTCCCGTTCACCCCTCACCCCGTGTGCTCACTGCCCCGTGTCCTAACTCACACTGAGTCCCGTTCACCCATCACCCCGTGCTCACTGCCCCGTGTCCAAACTCACACCCAGTCCCGTTCACCCCTCACCCGTGCTCACTGCCCCGTGTCCTAACTCACACCCAGTCCCGTTCACCCATCACCCCGTGCTCACTGCCCCGTGTCCTAACTCACACCCAGTCCCGTTCACCCCTCACCCCTGTGCTCACTGCCCCGTGTCCTAACTCACACCCAGTCCCGTTCACCCATCACCCCCTGTCCTAACTCACACCCAGTCCCGTTCACCCATCACCCCCTGTGCTCACTGCCCCGTGTCCTAACTCACACCCAGTCCCATTCACCCATCACCCCGTGCTCACTGCCCAGTGTCCGAACTCACACCCAGTCCCGTTCACCCATCACCCCCTGTGCTCACTGCCCCGTGTCCTAACTCACACCCAGTCCCGTTCACCCATCACCCCCTGTGCTCACTGCCCCGTGTCCTAACTCACACCCAGTCCCGTTCACCCATCACCCCCTGTGCTCACTGCCCCGTGTCCTAACTCACACCCAGTCCCATTCACCCATCACCCCGTGCTCACTGCCCAGTGTCCGAACTCACACCCAGTCCCGTTCACCCATCACCCTGTGTTCACTGCCCCGTGTCCTAACTCACACCCAGTCCCATTCACCCATCACCCCCTGTGCTCACTGCCCCGTGTCCTAACTCACACCCAGTCCCGTTCACCCCTCACCCGTGCTCACTGCCCCGTGTCCTAACTCACACCCAGTCCCATTCACCCATCACCCCGTGCTCACTGCCCCGTGTCCTAACTCACACCCAGTCCCGTTCACCCATCACCCCGTGTTCACTGCCCCGTGTCCTAACTCACACCCAGTCCCGTTCACCCATCACCCCGTGCTCACTGCCCCGTGTCCTAACTCACACCCAGTCCCGTTCACCCATCACCCCCTGTGCTCACTGCCCCGTGTCCTAACTCACACCCAGTCCCGTTCACCCATCACCCCCTGTGCTCACTGCCCCGTGTCCTAACTCACACCCAGTCCCGTTCACCCATCACCCCCTGTGCTCACTGCCCCGTGTCCTAACTCACACCCACTCCCGTTCACCCATCACCCCGTGCTCACTGCCCCGTGTCCTAACTCACACCCAGTCCCGTTCACCCATCACCCCTGTGCTCACTGCCCCGTGTCCTAACTCACAACCAGTACCCTTCACCCATCACCCCGTGCTCACTGCCCCGTGTCCTAACTCACACCCAGTCCCGTTCACCCATCACCCCCTGTGCTCGCTGCCCCGTGTCCTAACTCTCACCGAGTACCGTTCACCCATCACCCCCTGTGCTCACTGCCCCGTGTCCTAACTCACACCCAGTCCCGTTCACCCATCACCCCTGTGCTCACTGCCCCGTGTCCTAACTCACACCCAGTCCCATTCACCCATCACCCCCTGTGCTCACTGCCCCGTGTCCTAACTCACACCCAGTCCCGTTCACCCATCACCCCCTGTGCTCACTGCCCCGTGTCCTAACTCTCACCGAGTACCGTTCACCCATCACCCGCTGTGCTCACTGCCCCGTGTCCTAACTCACACCCAGTCCCGTTCACCCATCACCACCTGTGCTCACTGCCCCGTGTCCTAACTCTAACCGAGTACCGTTCACCCATCACCCGCTGTGCTCACTGCCCCGTGTCCTAACTCACACCCAGTCCCGTTCACCCATCACCCCTGTGCTCACTGCCCTGTATCCTAACTCACACCACGTACCGTTCACCCATCATCCCTGTGCTCACCGACCTACGCGGCTCCCAGTCCGGCAACACTCGATTTTAAAATTCATGACCATGGCCTCGCCCCTCCCTATCTCTGTAATCTCCTCCAGCCCCACAGCCCGCCGAGATCTCTGCGATCCTTTAATTCTGGCCTCTTGCACATCCCCGGTTTTCATCGCTTCATCACTGGCAGCCGTGCCTTCAGTTGCCTGGGCCCCAAGCTCTGGAATTCCCTCCCTAAATCTCTCCGCCTCTCGCTCCTCCTTTAAGACGCTCCTTAAAAGCGACCTCTTTGACCAAGGTTTTGGTCACCTGCCCTAATATCTCCTTATGTGGCTCGGTGTCTGCGAACATTCCTGTGAAGCGCCTTGGGACGTTTTACTACGTTAAAGGCGCTATATCAATACAAGTTGTTGATGTTGAATAGTCTGTAACCAAGGATATTCCACTTTGTGGATGTGGATAGGCACGGAATAAAATCAGCGATGGAAAAATAAAGTAATTTTTAAGGGGTGAAATTTCGGCAGTAGCACAAAACGGGTGATAGTAAATCGGCAGTTTGTTTTACACCCTACCCGATATTCTGATGCAAATGAAAATTGAGGGGTGGGGGCGCGTTGAGGGATGAAAGAGAGGCTGCGGATTAGCTATCGCCCGTTTCGCTCTACCATCGAAGTCTAACTTTAAACATCAGCAACAACAACTTGTATTTATATAGTGCCTTTAATGTCTAAAGGCGCTTCACGGGAGCGTTATCAGACACTGAGCCACATAAGGCGATAGCAGGACATGTGACCAAAAGCTTGGTCAATGGGGTAGGTTTTAAGGAGTGTCTTAAAGGAGGAGAGAGAGGTAGAGGGGTTATGGGGAAATCCAGAGCTCAGGGCCTAGGCAGTTGAAGGCACGGCCGCCAATGGTGGAGCGATTAAAATCAGGGATGCTCAAGAGTCCAGAGTTGGAGGAGCGCAGATATCTCAGAGAGGCTACGGGGCTGGAGGAGGTTAGAGAGATAGGGAGGGGCGAAGCCATGGAAAGAAACTTAGTGGCTTTCAAGCTATATAAATGTAAGTATTTCTTTCTTAGATTCACTGAAATTGGCAGTGTTACAACTGTAAATCAAGACACGAACAGCACCATCTAAACCACTAGTTCCCACAAGAAATATCTACAGATCTTTAACAAAGGAACAAAGCTACATTTGTCACACTTGGTGAGCAGGTGTTAAAGTGCAACCTCTTTGTTTTACATTGTTTTATTTGAAATGAAGAATGCTTTAATCTGGTCTTGCATACCGGACTGAAATGAGCTTTTTCATCCCTATCATTAGTGTCATTTCATTCCTTCTTACTGCTGCAATTCAGCCAAAGCACGCGCCTAACCTCGAGTTACAGGAACGCGGGTCGCTGCTGGAATGTAATACTGAATTCTTTTGTTGTAACCAACACTTCATCTGGAAACTGCAGATTTGTCTGTCCTTTACAGGTTACCCAGCCCACCACCTCTAATTATTACTGTTAGACAAGCTAGGATGAGAAGAGACCGCACTTTAACGCCGTTTTTATATTGCTGAACCACATTCACGTCGGGCGATTTTCACCTGGTGTTAATAGGGTGGTAAAGGCCTCAGAAAGCGGTCGGTAGCCTTACCACCTCCTTAAGCCTAACGATGCAGCCGGTTCCATTTTGATAGGGGTACTTACCACAAGGCGCCAGGCAGTAGGCCCCTTGCATGTGCCGTGCGGGCTCTGACCAGTTCCATGGGCGACGGAATCGAAGAGGCCCAGCAAAGGTTAGTTTGTTAATATTTTATGCAGGGCCCATGGGAACAGGATTGCTCCTCCGGGCTCCAGAAAATAATCTGGCCCATGGCGTCCAGGGATCAACCCCTCATTGGGGGCCCGGTATTGGAGACCTCGATCCGGCAAGCTGCCGCGGGATGCCCGTTTGGTGCCCCTCGGGCCAGCCGTTTGCGAAGTTTAAGGTGTCAGCCTTGGCTCAGTAGTAGCACTCACACCTCTAACTCAGTAAGGTTCAAGCCCCACGACAGAGGGTTGAGGACATTATCTAGGCTGACACTCCAGTGCAGTACGGAGGGACTTTCGGATGAGACGTTAAATTGAGGCCCCGTCTACCCTCTCAGGTGGACGTAAAAGATCTCGTGGCATTAAGAGCAGGGGAGTTCTCCTGGTGTCCTGGCCAATATTTATCACTCAACCAATGACACTAAAATAGATTATTTGGTCATTAAATCATTCTGTATGCAAATTGGCTGACATGTTCCCCTACATTTTTCTTACATTACAACAGTGACCACACTTCTAAAGTACTTCATTAGCTGTGAAGAACTTTGTAGGTCGTGAAAGGTTCTGTATAAATGCAAGCTCTTTCGTAAATACTGATGCACGCCTTGTTCTAAAACATCCAAATGTGCTGTAATTGCAGAACTCGCCTTAGCACTTACAACAGAAACATCGCACCAATGCCAGAATTACAGATGCACTACCAGAAATCCATATTTCACATAACAGCATCACAGACCTTGGCAAACTGTGGCTTGAAAAGCACTGCCTTAGGCTAAGTTTCCCCACTGTTTAACATTGAAATGTCAGGTTGGTGTACATCAAGCTCCTTAGGAGCCATTTATAATCATTTTCCTTTTTCTCAAGATTAACAAAGCGCACACTTCATTACACTTCCTAAGGCAGTACAGTGGGCAGCATTATACAGAAAACCCCTTTCCCCCCAGAGTATTCTTCCAAACATTTTAAGTATTAACGAGCTCTTAAGTGTCATAGGAATTAATTTATTTTGAAAATGCTCCTATCGAAACAGGGCTTCTTCCTTGAACAGAGGCCCGACCAGTCCCCATCCACCACGACCCTCCTCCGCCTGGCTGAACTTGTTCTCACATTGAACAACTTCTCCTTTAACTCCACTCATTTCCTCCAAATCAAAGGTGTTGCCATGGGTACCCGCATGGGTCCTAGCTATGCCTGCCTTTTCGTGGGATATGTGGAACAATCTTTGTTCCAGTCCTACTCAGGTCCCCTCCCTCACCTCTTTTTCTGGTACATCAATGACTGTATTGGTGCCGTTTCCTGCTCTCGCCCCAAACTAGACAATTTCATTCACTTTGCCTCCAATTTCCACCCTTCCCTCACCTTCACATGGGCCATCTCTGACTCTTCCCTTCCCTTCCTCGACTTCCCCGTCTCCATCTCTGGGGATAGGTTATCGACCAATATTCACTACAAGCCCACTGACTCCCACAGCTACCTGGACTACACTTCCTCCCACCCCGCCTCCTGTAAGGACTCTATTCCATTCTCCCAGTTTCTCCGTCTCCGCCGTATCTGCTCCGACGATGCCACCTTCCACACCAGTGCTTCCGACGTGTCTTCCTTTTTCCGCAACCGAGGATTCACCTCTACCGTGGTCGACACGGCCCTCGACCGTTCTATCTCCCGCACTTCTGCCCTCACCCCTGCCCTTCCCTCCCGGAACCACGATAGGGTTCCCCTTGTCCTCACCTTTCACCCCACCAGCCTCCACATTCAACGGATCATCCTCCGCCATTTCCGCTACCTCTAAAGTGATCCCACCACCAAACACATCTTCCCCTCCCCTCCCCTTTCAGCATTCCGTAGGGACCGCTCCCTCCGAGGCACCCTAGTCCACTCCTCTATCACCCCAAACAGCCCTTCCCCTTCGCCTGGCACCTTCCCGTGCAAGCGGAGGAGATGTAACACCTGCCCCTATACCTCCTCCCTTCCCACTGTCCAGGGCCCCAAACACCCCTTCCTGGTGAAACAGCGATTTACTTGTACTTCTTGCAATCTAGTATACTGTATTCGCTGCTCACGATGTGGTCTCCTCTACATTGGGGAGACCAAACGCAGATTGGGTGACCGCTTTGCGGAACACCTCCGTTCAGTCCATAAGGGTGACCCCGAGCTTCCGGTCGCCTGTCACTTTAATTCACCGCTCCATTCCCACTCGGACCTCACCGTCCTTGGCCTCTTGTATTGTTCCACGGAAGCTCAACGTAAACTCGAGGAACAGCAACTCATCTTCTGATTAGGCACTCTGCAGCCTTCCGGACTCAATATCGAGTTCAACAATTTCACATCATAACCTCGGCCCCTATTACTTTTTTACTTATAATTTTTTCCACCCCTTTGTTTTGGGTCCTCCTTTCCCCCCACCCCCCTTTCCTTTTGTTTCTCTCTCTCACCTGCCTGTACACTTCACACCTAATCTCAGCTGCCTTTTGTCTCCACGGGCCTATTACCATCTCATCTGGCTTCGAATACCTTTTATTGTCTCTTTTTTCTTCTTTTGTTCGATCGCAGTCTTGCCTTCGATCTATTTTATTTTCTTTCCAGTTTTGAAGAAGGGTTTCGACCCGAAACGTCAACTCAAATTTCTCTCCACGGATGTTGCCTGACCTGCTGAGTTTTTCCAGCATTTTCTGTTGTTATTTAAAATAAAATGGAGTTTTCAAACAATGTATTTCCTTGCTAGAAGATATATGAACTTTGAGTTGACTTCCCATTCCCTATGGCGACTTGTCACTTCAAGTCTCCATTCTCAGCAAGGCGCGATTCAATTCACGTCATATTCAGGACCCAGAGGAACTCCTGGTCATCAGCATGCTTTCCTGTGCTGGCTGCTGATTGGAAAGTGAATGAACAGGGAATCCTCAGTTTCACACACACTGACTGTCGTCACCATTGGAACTACATGGTGAGTAGCTGCATTGTGGAACTTCACCGCGATCAGGAGATTCATTTATATTAATGCATTACAGGATTATGAAGAGAAAAAAATAAACACTGTTCAAGAAAATTACTAACAATGATGAAAGATTCAAATATCAAGGAAAGTTGAAAATAAGGAGGGTTGAAGTAAGGAGAGGCAAGCAGAAGGATTCACAAAGAATAGAGTTGTGTAATAATTCACAAGGGAAGGACAATGAAGAGACAGTATAGATGCTGCAAGGTGTTTCTGGGCAGAGATGAGATTTATGGATATAGTGAGAAGGCTAACTCATTCCTCACCAGGCTCTCAGACGTACGGAGCTCCGCACCCCTCTCAGTTTTACATCAGTGGGGAGAAAAGAGAAATTCACTGATGCATTGTGTAATGGAGTGGAAACATGCGGGCTCTCCCTTGTGAGGAGTTCATAGCTTCAGCTGGGTCATCCAAGAAATTAAATAAGCACGGCACTTTCCCGGGAACTGATAAAAAAGGTACTGTAGATTGAAAGGGTCAGGCCACGCTAAGTGCAGTACTCTCACAAACATCCAGAGAATTCATCAATTTAAGATTGTTGGAGACCTGGAATCTACTCACCTACTTCATCAGTGAACCTCACGAGAGAGGACATTTAAAGGTGGAGCAAGTCTCCAAACTCAACTTTACTACTGCGACCATAAGCAATTAAGGTGCAACAGGGAACGACGCACAATTGTGTACCTAATGAGCAGATTTCCATATTAAGGCATTAGCCGCACCTGCTTCACCATAGAAGGCAAAGCTGAGATTTTGTAACCGTCTGACCGCAGGAAGGATTTGAGAATAAGCATGGAACCCCCTAAATCAGAGCTGTCTGATAGAACTAGCCCCAGGAGCGGCCAGGCGACACCGTTTTAGGCACGAGCACTAATTTTAGTAAAAGCACCTTACGCCCAATACAGGTGAATATAGATTTACATAAACTCCTACCACCATTCAGTGCAAAGCATTGCTTTCTTACTCTTTCACCAACATTTGCAACCCTGGCATAAATTTATCAGACACAAGACATCTCAGTGTAACGTCGACACTCCGGCCCAGCAGCTGGGAGCGCTAATTATACCATCAGAGTGAGCACTGAGAATGGTGATTCACAAAACAAAATGCGCCAGACCCCTCCTCCCCTCCACACACCCCCTCCCCTCCACACACCCCCTCCCCTCCCCCTCCCCACCCCCCCTCCACACCCCCCCTCCCCTCCACACACCCCCTCCCCCTCCCCCCCTCCCCCTCCCCACCCCCCCTCCCCTCCACCCCCCCTCCACACACACCCCACCCCCCCTCCCCTCCCCCTCCACACCCCCCCTCCCCTCCCCACCCCCATCCCCTCCCCACCACCCCCCCCTCCCCACCCCCCATCCCCTCCCCCTCCCCACCACCCCCCCCACACCCCCCCTCCACACACCCCTCCCCCTCCACACCCCCCCTCCCCCCACACACCCCCTCCCCTCCCCTCCACCCCCCCTCCCCTCCACTCCACCCCCCCTACCCTCCACACACCCCCTCCCCTCCACCCCCCCTCCACACACACCCCACCCCCCCCTCCCCTCCACCCCCCCTCCACACCCCCCCTCCACACACCCCCTCCACACACCCCCACCCCCCTCCCCTCCACACCCCCCTCCACCCCCCCCCACCCCCCCTCCACACCCCCCTCCCCTCCACCCCCTCCCCTCCCCTCCACCCCCTCCCCTCCACCCCCTCCCCTCCACACCACCCCCCTCCCCTCCACACCCCCCCCCTCCCCTCCACCCCCCCCTCCCCTCCACACACCCCCCCTCCCCTCCACACACCCCCCCTCCCCTCCACACACCCCCCCTCCACACACCCCCCCTCCCCTCCACACACCCCCCCTCCCCTCCACACACCCCCCCTCCCCTCCACACACCCCCCCTCCCCTCCACACACCCCCCCTCCCCTCCACACACCCCCCCTCCCCTCCACACACCCCCCCTCCCCTCCACACACCCCCCCTCCCCTCCACACACCCCCCCTCCCCTCCACACACCCCCCCTCCCCTCCACACACCCCCCCTCCCCTCCACACACCCCCCCTCCCCTCCACACACCCCCCCTCCCCTCCACACACCCCCCCTCCCCTCCACACACCCCCCCTCCCCTCCACACACCCCCCCTCCCCTCCACACACCCCCCCTCCCCTCCACACACCCCCCCTCCCCTCCACACACCCCCCCTCCCCTCCACACACCCCCCCTCCCCTCCACACACCCCCCCTCCCCTCCACACAATAATACAATACAATACAATACAAATCGCTTTATTGGCATGATAAGGTACATCTTATGTTGCCAAAGCATCAAAATACATTTATGGTTGAACACATAAACGCGGTTCCATTCATACAGTGTATAAACAGGTATATCCCTGAGTTTATAAATATATTTTCGCCTTGTTTATATATACTCTTGTCTTAGTTTACTGGTTGTCCCTCTGTTCATGGCAAGCTGTAACATAGTGTGCCGCCAGTGTTACACAGCTTCTCTCCTCCCCCAGTAGGAATGGGAGTTTTTGGTTGTCAGTCAGATTTCTGAATTCAGGGCATATTTGTGAGAATTTTTGATAGAAATTCTCTCTGATGCCCTGATATTTTCCACCCCCCCCCCTCCCCTCCACACACCCCCCCCTCCCCTCCACACACCCCCCCTCCCCTCCACACAACCCCCCCTCCCCTCCACACAACCCCCCCTCCCCTCCACACACCCCCCCCTCCCCTCCACACACCCCCCCTCCCCTCCACACACCCCCCCCTCCCCTCCACACACCCCCCCTCCCCTCCACACACCCCCCCTCCCCTCCACACACCCCCCCCTCCCCTCCACACACCCCCCCCCCTCCACACACCCCCCCTCCCCTCCACACACCCCCCCCTCCCCTCCACACACCCCCCCCTCCCCTCCACACACCCCCCCCTCCCCTCCACACACCCCCCCCCTCCCCTCCACACACCCCCCCCCCTCCCCTCCACACACCCCCCCCCTCCCCTCCACACACCCCCCCCCTCCCCTCCACACACCCCCCCCCTCCCCTCCACACACCCCCCCCCTCCCCTCCACACACCCCCCCCCTCCCCTCCACACACCCCCCCCCTCCCCTCCACACACCCCCCCCCTCCCCTCCACACACCCCCCCCCTCCCCTCCACACACACCCCCCCCCTCCACACACCCCCCCCTCCCCTCCACACACCCCCCCTCCCCTCCACACACCCCCCCCTCCCCTCCACACACCCCCCCTCCCCTCCACACACCCCCCCTCCCCTCCACACACACCCCCTCCCCTAAACACCATCCCTTCCCCCTCCACACCCCCTCCCCACTAGACGCACCCCCCTCTCGCTCTCCATCCAGACTGTGGTTGGATGCAGTTTGCCCATTGCCATGCAGGGCCATGTTGGAGCTGCTTGCTATTGGTTGGGTTTGCTTTCTTCTGCTGCACACAGCAAGCTCCCACAAACAGCAATGTGATTATGGCCAGATAATCTGTTTTAGTGATGTTGATTGAGGGATAAATACTGGCCGCAGGACACCGGGGAGAACTCCCCTGCTCTTCTTCAAAATAGTGCCATAGGATCTTTTTCATCCACCTGAGAGAGCAGACGGGGCCTCGGTTAACATCTCACCGGAAAGACAACACCTTCGACAGTGCATGGAGGGAGCGCTGCACTGTCGGAGGGGCAGTACTGAGGGAGCGCTGCACTGTCGGAGGGACAGTACTGAGGGAACGCTGCACTGTCGGAGGGGCAGTACTGAGGGTGCGCCGCACTGTCGGAGGGGCAGTACTGAGGGAGCGCTGCACTGTCGGAGGGGCAGTACTGAGGGAGCGCGGCACTGTCGGAGGGGCAGTGCTGAGGGAGTGCTGCACTGTCGGAGGGGCAGTACTGAGGGAGCGCCGCACTGTCGGAGGGGCAGTGCTGAGGGAGTGCTGCACTGTCGGAGGGGCAGTACTGAGGGAGCGCTGCACTGTCAGAGGGGCAGTACTGAGGGAGCGCTGCACTGTCGGAGGGGCAGTGCTGAGGGAGTGCTGCACTGTCGGAGGGGCAGTGCTGAGGGAGTGCTGCACTGTCGGAGGGGGCAGTGCTGAGGGAGCGCTGCACTGTCGGAGGGGCAGTACTGTCGGAGGTGCAGTACTGCGGGAGCGCTGCACTGCTGAGGGAGTGCTGCACTGTCGGAGGGGCAGTGCTGAGGGAGCGCTGCACTGTCGGAGGGGGCAGTGCTGAGGGAGCGCTGCACTGTCGGAGGGGCAGTACTGTCGGAGGTGCAGTACTGCGGGAGCGCTGCACTGCTGAGGGAGTGCTGCACTGTCGGAGGGGCAGTGCTGAGGGAGCGCTGCACTGTCGGAGGGGCAGTACTGAGGGAGCGCTGCACTGTCGGAGGGGCAGTACTGTCGGAGGTGCAGTACTGCGGGAGCGCTGCACTGTCGGAGATGCCGTCTTTCCGGTGAGACGTTAACCGAGGCCCCGTGTGCCCCCTCAGGTCGACGTAAAAGATCCCGTGGCATTATTTTGAAGAGGAGCAGGGGAGTTCTCCCCGGTGTCCTGGGGCCAATATTTATCCCTCAATCAACATCACTAAAACAGATTATCTGGCCATTATCACATTGCTATTTGTGGGGGCTTGCTGTGTGCTATTTGGCTGCTGCGTTTCCTACATTACAACAGCAACTACCCTTCAAAAAGTACTTCATTGGCTGTAAAGTGCTTTGGGACACCCTGAGGTTGTGAAAGGTGCTATAGAAATGCAAGTCTTTCTTTCTTTCAAAGATGGTGACTAGGACTAATTTTTTATTTACCAATCAAAAATGCAATTATCCATATGTGGCTTCCCAATTAGTCACTTGTGACTGGTGTGTAATGTAATGGACAACCTGCCCTAGAAGAAACATCAAGCATTCTTTCTTGGAGAACAAGCCAAATTACTGGCATGCTGATGCATGCGTGCTAATGATTTTTTTTAGGTAAAATTTTAAAACACAAGATGCTAGCTACATTACAAAAGATGATCTCTCATGACATTCTGAACAGACTAAATCTCTGTAGATCCTTTTACTTACTATTTATTATTTAATATGAATATGTATTTATATTTTACAACATTTGAATTATTGAATTTTGAGTAAACCTTCTGAAAAATATCATCCCAAAATCCACCAAGTGTGGAGACACTGGAATTTTAGACAAATCCACATGGTTACTGTGGGCAGGCACGGAAGTGTCGGTGCAGTGAGTGGATGCTCTTCCCAGAAAGGAAGGGAAGATGGGGAGGATGAGCAGGAATGGAACAGATGGGGTGTGTCTGCCACACTGCTTCCATCTACCTCTTGGCAGACAGCCAGGCTCAGCACTGAGGAACCCCTGTGTCCTCTCAGCTGTAGGCAAAGCACCCAAGGAGCGAGAACTAAAGGGGAAGGGGATGTGTGTCCTCATTAAAAGGTGCATCACCTTATAAACATCTTCAAATCTCTGTCTGTTTGCCAAGATCTCCTGTCTCCACGCAGTTTCTTCAGAATCATTTTTAATTCTGTCAATGCATCTGCACATTATAAGGTCCCTGGCCTATATTCAAGACTACCCAGAATTAAAAATCAAGCTGATAACACTTTTCACTTCAATGACTTTAAATTCCCACTCTGGTTTCATTGATAGTAGCACAACGAGCAGAATTATCATTAACACACTGTGTATTCGGTGATTCCCCCTCAGCTGGGTGTCTATAGTGCACATATCAGCTCTCCTTGTATATATAATGTCTTCAAGATCATGCAGTTAATGAAAACATTGGGATTATTTTGTTTTTATTCCCTTAAATGCTTTTATTAAAATATTTGCAAACTAAAACAGACGCTGTATTGAAGGAATACGCCAAGATAGTGTCAGACAAAGGCACTGCATTTATATATAAAGAATGATTTTAAACTTGTCATCAATTGCTTGGCATATTATTTCATAGCCTAGCCTTGGACAACAAAGAGATGCAGGAACAATAGGGAGGTTTCCACACACACGTCACAGATACAGGGACAAGTTGAGAATGTATACTGAATATAGTCGTCATCGGTGTATAACATACAGTTTAACACATCGTACCAACATTTTTTTAAACTGAGTTTAAGAAAGAAGGAACGTACATTTATAAAGTACCATATTGTAGCCTCAGGATGTCTCGAAGTACAGTGGAATCAATGAATTACTTGTTGAAGTGCAGACACGTTGGGGTACGTATTCGCCTTGGGCTTTAACGGGTGATGGCAAATCAAAAGCCCATTTTACACACTGCTCATTTTCTTGGCGCAGTGTAAAACGAGCTGCTGATTCACCGTCGCCCATTTTGCCAACCACCCAAGTCGAATTTCTATCCCGTTAGGATTTCAACACTTCTCTCATGACTCAGTTCCAATGGCCTGGTGTAGAACTGAGTCATGTGACCAAAAAGGCTCCAGGTCTAGTATCAGTGATTGTTTAGGCTTCCATCTAAAGCATTGGGTGAGGTACTAACGAGCAGTCAGTGCCAATGGATGCTTACCTTAAGTGGAGTCGGCCCTTTCTGCAAGAGGAGAGGTGAAGGGATGGGTAGGGAGAGAAAAATGGCATCTGGATCTTAAGTAATTTTAAGTGAGAAAATCTTACTTTTACAGTGTGTCAGCCGTGGCTCAGTGGGCAGCACTCTCACCCGAGAGTCAGAAGGTTGTGGGTCCAAGTCCCACTCCAGAGACTGGAGCACAAAAATCTAGGCCAACACTCCCAGTGCAGTGCTGAGGGAGTGCTGCACTGTCGGAGGTCAGTGCTGAGGTAGTGCTGCAGTGTTGGAGGGGCTGTAACATAAGAACATAAGAAATAGGAACAGGAGTCGGCCATTTGGCCCTTTGAGCCTGCTCCGCCATTCAATAAGATCATGGCTGATCATCGACCTCATCTCCACAATCTCCATATCTCTTGATTCCCTTAATATTCAAAAATCTATCGATCTCTTGAATATACTCAACGACTGAGCCTCCACAGCCCTCTGGGGTCAAGAATTCCAAAGATTCACCACCGTCCGAGTGAAGACATTTCTCATCAGTCCTAAATGGCCGCCCCCTTATTCTGACTGTGACCCCTGGGTCTAGACTCCCCAGCCAGGGGAAACATCCTCCCTGTCAAGCCCTGTTTCAATGAGATCACCTCTCATTCTTCTAAACTCGAGAATATAGGCCTAGTCTACTCAATCTCTCCTCAAAGGGCAATCCCCCCATCCCAGGAACCAGTCTGGTGAACCTTTGTTGCACTCCCTCTATGGCAAGTATATCCTTCCTTAGGTAAACATAAAACATAGAAAAATAGGAGCAGGAGTCGGCCAATCAGCCCTTCGAGCCTGCTCCGCCATTCAATATGATCATGGCTGATCCTCTATCTCAATACCATATTCCCGCTCTCTCCCCATACCCCTTGATGCCTTTTGTGTCTAGAAATCTATCTATCTCCTTCTTCAATATATTCAGTGACTTGGCCTCCACAGCCCTCTGTGGTAGAGAATTCCACAGGTTCACCACCCTCTGAGTGAACAAATTTCTCCTCATCTCAGTCCTAAATGTCCTACCCCGTATCCTGAGACTGTGACCCCTCGTTCTAGAGCCCCCAGCCAGGGAAACATCCTCCCTGTGTCCAGTCTGTCTAGCCCTGTCAGAATTTTATACGTTTCAATGAGATCCCCTCCCATTCTTCTAAACTCTAGTGAATACAGGCCTAGTCGACCCAATCTCTCCACATACGAGTCCTGCCATCCCAGGAACCAGTCTGGTGAATCTACGTTGCACTCCCTCTATGGCAAGAATATCCTTTCTTAGGTAAGGAGACCAAAACTGTCCACAATACTCCAGGTGTGGTCTCACCAAGGCCCTGTATAACTGTAGTAAGACATCCTTACTCCTGTACTCAAACCCTCTTGCAATGAAGGCCAACATACCATTTGCCTTCCTAACTGCTTGCTGCACCTACATGTTTGCTTTCAGTGATTCGTGTACAAGGACACCCAGGTCCCTTTGTACACCAACATTTCCCAATCTCTCACCATTTAAAAAATACTCTGCTTTTCTATTTTTCCTATCAAAGTGGATAATTTCACATTTCCCTACATTGGCCCAGTAATTCGGGTCGGTGGCTTGCCGCGCGTGCAAGCCCCGTATATGCACTTACCCGACGCGCTGACATTTCACCTCCAGGGACGCCTGGAATTCGTGTTTGAAAAAGAAGAATCCCGGGCAGCGTCTGACGTCACGCCGCCCAGGAGTGCAGCCAGCGCGAAGCCTGGAGCGCGCTGTGCAAGTGAGACACGCCCCTTGAGGTCTCAGTTTAATAGGACACGCCCCCAATGTTTCTCACAAGCTGCTAAGCATTTTTACATGTAGAGCAGCATTTTAAATAGGTTTTTGGTATTTTTAAGAAGCTTTTGGTAACTTTTATAAACTTTTAAAAACATTTACATTATTTTGAAGAATCTGAAGTAGTTTTAAACAGAATTAAAGCAATTTAAAGACTTTTAAAAGCCCTAAAATAATTTTTTTTATTCCATTTATTTATTTACCAATGTCGTCGTCATACGTGTCTTCACACTGTTCCCTTTGGGGAACTGTATGAAGTGGTGGAAGGATTTATGGCCGTGATTAACACTCATTCCGTGACCGTAACCATCTTTGAACCAGCCATTAGGGGGGTTAGTCCTATGGCGGGAGGGTTTTACGGGCTCCCACAAGCTATACAAGGAGGGGGGGGCCACCCACACCCACGGACGCAAATATCCCACTGGATGTCAACCCAGAATTTAGAGCCGGAGCTCCGACTCCACTTGCCGGGACTGTCTGGAGCGGGGTTCGAAACCCTACCCTGATCTGGCCCAGCGGCGGGGATCCTACCGCTACGCCAAAGGCCCACTCCAATTAGCAACGTGAAATGGCTCGAATGAGCACAATTCACGGCATTAAAAGAACTCTCAATTGAACTGATGATGACCTCAGCAACCTCCTCAAGGAGGTGGAGGCGCAGCGCCTGCTCATCATTGGTAATGAGAAGTCAAAGGCGCCGCAAAAAGGACAGATGATAGCTTGGTCTTTCAAGTGGCAGCATAGGGCTCCAGTCACGGGGAGGGAAAAGGCGCAGGAAACGTATGGGTGTCACCTTTTGCGCGGAGTGGGCCTTTTGCGTAGCGGTAAGCATCCCCACCGCTGGGCCAGAAGGAGTAGGGTTTCGAACCCCGCTCCAGACAGTCCCGGCAAGTGGAGTCGGAGCTCCAACTATAAATTCTGGGTGGACATCCAGCGGGATACTTGCGTCCGCGGGTGTGGGTGGCCCCCCCCCCCCCTCAGGTGGGTTGTGGGAGCCCGTAAAACCCTCATGCCATAGGACTAACCACCCTAATGGCTGGTATGAAGATGGTTATGGTCACGGAAGGAGTGTTAACGTGGCCAGAAATCCTTCCACCACTTCATACAGCTCCCGAAAGGGAACAGTGTGAGGATACGTACGACGATGACCTCTTGCGCAATGCACCTCCTTGGACCCTCAGTCGCAGATGCGAGGGGGCAAATCGTGCAATTGTTAAATTTTTCATTTTATTGACATGTAAAATGTTGGCCCAGTAATTCCCTTCCAAACGCGCGAGTACGGTCGGGGTACTTACGCGTCTGTCCGGAGGAAATGCCGGTTTTCAGCATGCACAGCGCATGCGGGGAAAACCGGCATTTCCTGTCCTTTGAACGAAGGGGTTCAGAGGCAGAACGCGTGCGACTGCACAGACAGCGCGTGCGCAGTAAAATTCGCAGCTTTCATTCATGCTTTCAGTGAGGTCAAGTCCTTACAACGTACACATGAAAAAAGCATGAGTACAGTTGCTCCAGAGGCTGCGGTTGTTTGGGAAAGGGAGGAAAGGTATTTTAAGAAATGCTGAGGTAAGTTTTAAAGTTTATTTTTGTTTTTTAAAACGGGTTTTCAGTACTGTAGGTAGAAGGATCAATTGTGGCTATGTGAATTGAATTTGCTGTGTTTATTAAATGTGAAAATGACTCCAACATTTTTAAGAAAGAAACTTTTCATCAGTAATATATTCTTTTAAGTAATTATGTATGTATGTCTGTATATATTCCTTTACTTATGTGTATGAATGTATGTATTTAATTATGACTTTCAGAGAAAGTAACTTATTGGAAAATCATAATTAAAAACATACATTCATACACATAAGTAAAGGAATATAAAACATACATACATATACGTAAAGGAATATATGCGGACATACATACATAATTACTTATTACTGATGAAAAGTTTCTTTCTTAAAGGTGTTGGAAATGTTACATTATTCATTTTAGAACACTCATTCTCACATTCAATTCACACAGCCACAATTGCTCCTTCTACCTACCGTACTGAAAACCCGTTTAAAAAAAAAAATTTAAACTTTAAAACTAACCTCAGCATTTCTTAAAATAACTTTCCTCACTTTCCCAAACAAAAATATTGCCTTTCAGAAGCTCCACGATAAAATATATCTTCCTCCGCAGCCTTGGAGCAACTTTACTCATGCTTTTTTCAAGTGTAACTTGTAAGGACTTACCCTCACTGAATCCATGAATGAAATCGACGAAGTTCACTGCGCAAGCGCTGCCTGTGCAGTCACACGCGCTGTGCCTCTGAACCCCTTCGTTCAGAGGACCGGAAATGCCGGCGTTCTCCGCATGCACGGTGTTTCCTGAACGCCGGCATTTCACCCGGCCAGATGCGTGAGTACCCCGACCGTACTCACGCATTTGGACCTGAATTACTGGGCCATTATATTCCATTTGCCATGTTCTTGCCCACTCACTTAGCTTGTCGATATCCCCTTGAAGCCTCCTTGCATCCACCTCACAACTTACATTCCCACCCAGCTTTGTATCAGCAGCAAACTTGGATATATTACATTTGGTCCCCTCATCCAAATCATTGATGTAGATTGTGAATAGCTGAGGCCCAAACACTGATCCTTGCGGTATCCCACTAGTTACAGCCTGCCAAACCGAAAATGACCCGTTTATTCCTACTCTGTTTTCTGTCCGTTAACCAATCCTCAATCCATGCTAGTATATTACCCCCAATCCCATGAGCCCTAATTTTGTTTGATAACCACTTGTGTGGCACCTTATCGAAAGCCTTCTGAAAATGCAAATACACCACATCCACTGGTTCCCCCTTATCTATTCTGCTAGTTACAACCTCAAAAACCTCTAACAGATTTGTCAAACAGGATTTCCCTTTCATAAATCCGTGTTGACTCTGCCCAATCCTATTATTATTTTCTAAGCGTCCTGTTACCACGGCCTTAATTCTATCGCATTATGGTCAGTCTTTCCTAAAGGCCCCTTTACTACAAGGTTATTAACGAACCCTTTCTCATTGCACAATACTAGATCTAAAATAGCCTGTTCCCTAGTTGGTTCCTCAACATACTGATCTAGAAAACTATCTTGTATACATTCCATGAATTCGTCCTCCACACTATTACTGCAAATGTGGTTTGCCCAGTCTGTATGTAGATTAAAGTTCCCCATGATTACTGTATTACCCTTGTTACATGCGCCTCTAATTTCCTGATTTATACTCTGCCCTACATTACACCTACTGTTTGGGGGCCTATAATCAACTCCCACCAATGTTTTCTGCCCCTTGCTGTTTCTTAGCTCCACCCAAACTGATTCTACTTCTTGATTTTCAGAGCGAAGATCCTTTCTCTCCACTGTCTTTATCCCATCCTTTATTATCAGGGCTACCCCGCCTCCTTTTCCATTTTGCCTGTCTCTTCTAAAAGTTAAGTATCCTGGAATATTTAGTTCCCAACCTTGGCCACTTTGCAACCACATCCCCGTAATGGCCGTTAGGTCAAACCTGTTCATTTCTATCTGCGCTATTAATTCATCTATTTTGTTGTGAATGCTTCGCCCATTCAGATATAGCGCCTTTAGCTTTGATTTTTTCTATTTTTCCCTGATGTCACCTGAGTCACTGATGCCCTATTACCTTTGTTACTCTCTCTGTCCCTTCCTGACCCACTCGGCTTATTTTTACCCAAGACTCTGCTCCGTTCTAGAGCCTCGACATTTCTCTCGCTGCTTTTAAATTTACTCTTTCCTGAATCCTCCCACCCCCCCTTCATTAGTTTAAAGCCCTGTCTACTGCCCTAGTTATTCGATTCGCCAGGACACTGGTCCCAGCCTGGTTTAAGTGGAGCTCCTCCCAACGGAACAGCTCCCTCTTTCCCCAGTACAGGTGCCAGTGGCCCATGAACTGAAACCCCTTCCTCCCACACCACTCTTTGAGCCACACATTTAAACCTCTAATGCGTTTCGAATAAGATGTTAAACTGAGGCCCCGGGCCGTCTGCCCTCTCAGGTGGGTGTAAAAGATCCCATGCCACTATTTTGAAGAAGAGCAGGGGAGTTCTCCCCGGTGTCCCGGCCAATATTTATCCCTCAACCAACATCACTAAAGCAGATTATCTGGTCATTATCACATTGCTGTTCGTGGGAACTTGCTGTGCGCAACTGGCTGCCAGGTTTCCTACATTACAGCAGTGACTGCACTTCAAAAAGTACTTCATTGGCCGTAAAGCGCTTTGGGATGTCTGGTGGTCATGAAAGGCGCTATAGAAATGCAAGTCTTTTTTTCTTTCTTTTTGAAAAGTTGCAAAGTTAAGATTAATGTCATCATGTGGTACTGTTTCTGTTGGTTTAAAAATAAGTGTGTAAGTTACAACTGGTGACACTATGATGGGAAATTGACCGGGAGAAGCTACAGTGTTCAATGGCATTAGCGATATTATTCAATACCTCAGTCACAGTAAACACAGGTTACACATGCTACTGTAACTGAGGCAAATCCAACAACACACACCTTTCTGACTGGCTTCCAAAAAGTCACAGCCTGAAAGCCAACTTCCCCGGCCCACCACACATGGTGGTGGCAGCTTAATTGAAGACTAAAGCTGCCAAGAACATGGCGGCGACCAGTCTGAATGTTTCCCAATCTAAGCATTGTTTGAAGCACTTCACAATGCCCGGGCTCTTCCACATAAAAGTTTACTTAAAAAAAAACTGTTAAAGAACTGCACATGCCCCAACACGCCACACTTCTCTAGTCGTTTGATCAGCAGAAGTGCAAAACTGCAAATGTCCAGAGCCACTTTCAAAAGCAACCGTGTATTATAAAGATATAGAACACAAACTACTGACATTACACCAATGCTGAAACTTCCCGGCTTAAACTCAAACACATGATATTTCACACTTTGCACCAATAAGCAGAGCATTTTAACAGTCATTATGGATGTTCTAAAGAGTGTAACACAATACAGAGCTTTCCACTGTTGTCAATAATCTGTGCTATGTACTTATGTACACTGTTGCTGATAACTGATGTCATGTACCAAAATATAGCCCGTTTCATCAATATGCAGCAGTCACACTGCTTGTCCGACATCCAGTTCTGGATGATCAGGAACTTTCTCCAATTAAATACTGGGACGACCAAAGCCATTGTCTTCAGGCCCCGCCACTGACTCCACGGACTGCGGCTCGGAACAGAGTGTTAAGCTGCGAGTTTGGTGAGTGAGGGGAGGGAGGTGTTCCTTTCTTTTTCTATCTTTGTCAGCTTCCAGGAGAGCAGGAGCTAAAAAGCTGCACAAGAGGGGACCGAGAACCAGCGGGAGTTCGGCTCTGTGACACCCCTCAAGCACATCTGGAGAAAAATACAAGGTGACATCACAGGGAAAGGGGTAAGTGATTGGTTGGTGAGTATTTTGCTCACTTCCCTTATCTTTTAAAGCCCAGGAAATGTATTAGTAATTGTAAGGTTTCATTAGTAGTAGTTTACTAGCAGTAATAAATCTTATTAGGTGTAATAGGGATTAATTAATAAAAATAAATGAATTAAGACTCAATAAAGATGGCAGGGCAGGTGATGTGTTGCGACTGCAGAATGTGGGAACTCCTGGACGCCAGTCTGATCCAGGACGAACACGTCTGCGGTAAGTGTCTGCGGCTTGAGGAGCTTCGGCTCAGAGTTGATGAGCTGGAGGCCGCGCTGCGGACTCTGCGATGCATCAGGGAGGGGGAAAGTTCCCTGGACACTTTATTCCAGGAGGCAGTCACGCCCCTTAGGACAGGGTCTTCTGATCTGGTCAGTGGTCAGGGACAGGAGGATGTGACTGTGAGTGAGGCAGGTATGGGGACCCAGGAGGTGGAGGAGCCTCAGCCTTTGCAATTGTCCAACAGGTTTGAGGTTCTTGCGGCCTGTATGGATGAAAGCGGTGGCTGCAGGGTGGATGAGCAAACTGACCATGGCACCGAGGTACAGGAAGCCATTCAAGCAGGGGGAGTTAATAGGAATGTAGTGGTAATTGGGGACAGCATAGTCAGGGCGATAGATACAGTTCTCTGCAGCCAAGAGCGAGAGTCCAGACGGCTGTGTTGCCTGCCCGGTGCCAGGGTTCGGGACATCTGCTCTGGGCTGGAGAGGAACTTGCAGTGGGAGGGGGAGGAGCCAGTGGTCGTGGTCCATGTAGGTACCAACAACATAGGTAGAACTAGGAAAGAGGTTCTGCTGAGAGAGTATGAGCAGCTAGGGGCTAAATTAAAAAGCAGAACCTCAAGGGTAATAATGTCTGCATTATTATCTGAGCCACGAGCAAATTGGCATAGGGTAAATAAAATTAGAGAGATGAATGCGTGGCTCAAAGACTGGTGTGGGAGAAATGGGTTTCGATTCTTGGGGCACTGGCACCAGTACTGGGGAAAGTGGGATCTGTATCGTTGGGACGGTCTTCACCTGAACCGTGCTGGGACCAGTGTTCTGGCGAGTCGTATAACTAGGGCGGTAGAGAGGGCTTTAAACTAAATAGTGGGGGCATGGGATCAAATTTGGGAAGATGTGGTAAATCAAAGAGTAGAGACAAGGCAATAGAGAAAGGTATTAATATGGGAAATGATAAACAGACCGTGACAGGACGGGATAGAGAGGACAGATCTAAGAGTAAATCAACAGATAAGGCTAGAGGTTACAAAAATAATAAAAGGGCAAAACTAAAGGCTCTGCATCTGAATGCACGTAGCATTCGAAACAAAACCGATGAACTGATAGCGCAAACAGGAATAAATAAATATTATCGGATAGCCATTACAGAAACATGGCTGCAGGATGACATAGATTGGGACCTGAATATTGAAGGGTACATGACATTTAGGAAGGTGGGAAAAGGTGGAGGGGTGGCTCTGTTAATTAATGATGGTATTAGCACAATAGAGAGGGATGACCTAAGTTCAGGAAACCAGGATGTAGAAGCGGTTTGGGTAGAGATGAGAAATGATAAAGGCAAGAAGTCACTTGTGGGAGTGGTGTACAGGCCCCCTAACAGTAACCACACGGTAGGATGGAGTATGAAGGAAGAAATAATGGGAGCTTGTCAGAAAGGTATGGCAATAATCATGGGGGATTTTAATCTGCATATAGACTGGAAAAATCAGATGGGCAAAGGTAGCCTAGATGAGGAGTTCATGGAATGTTTTCGGGATAGTTTCTTACAACAGTACGTTTTGGAGCCAACCAGAGAGCAGGCTATACTAGACCTGGTATTGTGCAACGAGATAGGCTTAATTAATGACCTCATAGTGAAGGCGCCCCTAGGTAGCAGCGATCATAATATGATTGAATTTTACATTCAGTTTGAGAGAGAGGAGAGTGGGTCCAAGACTAGTATTTTAAACTTAAATAAGGGCAATTATGAGGGCATGAAAACAGAGCCAGCTAAAGTGAACAGGCAAATTAGGTTAAGGGATAGGTCAATAGAGTTGCAGTGGCAGACATTTAAGGGGATATTTCAGAATACACAGAATAGATACATTCCAACAAGAAAGAAAAATTCCAAGGGGAGGACCCGCCATCCGTGGTTAACTAAAAAAGTTAAAGATAGTATTAATCTTAAAGAAAAAGCATACAATTGCGCAAAGATGTGTGGCAGGTCAGAAGATTGGACAGAATATAAAAAACAGCAAAGAATGATTAAAAGATTAATAAGGAGAGAAAAATTAGAGTACAAGAGAAAGCTAGCTAGAAATATAAAAACAGACAGGCTAAGTGAGTGGGCAGAGATTTGGCAGATGCAATATAATGTTGGAAAGTGTGAGGTTATGCATTTTGGCAGAAAAAAATCAAAGAGCAAGTTATTATCTAAATGGAGAGAAACTGCAAAGTGCTACAGTACAAAGGGATCTGGGGGTCCTGGTGCATGAAACACAAAAATTTAGTATGCAGGTACAGCAGGTGATCAGGAAGGCCAATGGAATCTTGGCTTTTATTGCAAGGGGGATGGAGTATAAAAACAGGGAAGTCTTGCTGCAGTTATACAGGGTACTGGTGAGGCCACACCTGGAATACTGCGTACAGTTTTGGTTTCCATATTTAAGAAAAGATATACTTGCTCTCGAGGCGGTTCAGAGGAGGTTCACTCGGTTGATTCCGGAGATGAGGGGGTTGACGTATGAGGAAAGGTTGAGTAGGTTGGGACTCTACTCATTGGAGTTCAGAAGAATGAGAGGCGATCTTATCGAAACATATAAGATTGTGAGGGGGCTTGATCGGGTGGATGCGGTGAGGATGTTTCCACTGAGGGGTGAGACTAGAACTAGGGGGCATAATCTTAGAATAAGGGGCTGCCCTTTCAAAACTGAGATGAGGAGAAACTTCTTCACTCAGAAGGTAGTAAATCTATGGAATTTGCTACCCCAGAGAGCTGTGGAAGTTGCAACATTAAATAAATTTAAAATGGAGATAGACAGTTTCCTAGCAGATAAGGGAATTAGGGGTTACGGGGAGAGGGCAGGGAAGTGGACATGAGTCTAGATTCAGATCAGCCATGATCCTATTGAATGGCGGAGCAGGCCCGAGGGGCCGTATGGCCTACTCCTACTCCTATTTCTTATGTTCTTATGTTCAGATAGTAAGAGTTTCTATAGATATTTTAAAAAGAGTTAACAAAGTGAGCGTTGGTCCTATAAAAAGTGAGTCTGGGGAATTAATAATGGAAAATAAGGAGATGGCAGTTGAACTAAACAGGTATTTTGCATCGGTCTTCTCTATAGAGGATACAAGTAACATCCCAGAAATAGCTGTAAATCAGGAAATGGAAGAGAGGGAGGAACTCAAGAAAATTATAATCACCAGGGAAGTGGTACTGAGCAAATTGTTGGAGCTGCGGGCTGACAAGTCCCCGGGTCCTGATGGACTTCAGCCTGGGGTCTTAAAAGAAGTGGCTAGTGAGATAGTTGATGCGTTGGTTTTAATTTTCCAAAATTCCCTAGATTCGGGGAAGGTTCCATTAGATTAGAAAATAGCGAATGTAACTCCTTTATTCAAAAAGGGAGGGAGACAGAAAGCAGGAAACTACAGGCCAGTTAGATTAACATCTGTCATAGGGAAGATGTTAGAAGCTATTATTAAAGACGATATAGCAGGGCATTTAGAAACGTTCAAAGTAATCAGGCAGAATCAACATGGTTTTGTGCAAGGGAAATCATGTTTAACCAATTTATTGGAGTTCTTTGAGGAAGTAACATGCGCTGTGGATAAAGGGGAACCGGTGGATGTACTGTACTTAGATAAGGTGCCACATCAAAGGTTATTGTGGAAAATAAAAGCTCATGGTGTAGGGGATAACATATTGACATGGATAGAAGATTGGCTAGCTAACAGGAAACAGAGAGTAGGCATAAATGGGTCATTTTCTGGTTGGCAAGATGTAACGAGTGGTGTGCCACAGGAATCAATGCTGGGGCCTCAACTTTTTACAATTTATATAAATGACTTGGATGAAGGGACCGAAGGTATGGTTGCTAAATTTGCTGATGACACAAAGATAGGTAGGAAAGTAAATTGTGAAGAGGACATAAGGAGGCTACAAAGGGATATAGATAGGTTAAGTGAGTGGGCAAAGATCTGGCGAATGGAGTATAATGTGGGAAAATGTGAAGTTGTCCATTTTGGCAGGAAGAATCAAAAAGAAGCATATTATCTAAATGGTGAGAGATTGCAGAGCTCGGAGATGCAGAGGGATCTGGGTGTCCTAGTGCATGAATCACAAAAGGTTACTATGCAGGTACAGCAAGTAATTAGGAAAGCTAATAGAATGTTATTGTTTATTGCGAGGGGAATTGAATACAAAAGTAGGGAGGTTATGCTTCAGTTATACAGGGCATTGGTGAGACCACATCTGGAGTACTGTGTACAGTATTGGTCTCCTTATTTAAGGAAGGATGTAAATGCGTTGGAAGCAGTTCAGAGAAGGTTTCCTAGACTAATACCTGGAATGGGCGGGTTGTCTTATGAGGAAAGGTTGGACAGGCTAGGCTTGTATCCGCTGGAGTTTAGAAGAGTAAGAGGTGACTTGATTGAAACATATAAGATCCTGAGGGGTCTGGACAGGGTGGATGTGGAGAGGATGTTTCCTCTTGTGGGAGAATCTAGAACTAGGGGTCACTGTTTAAAAATAAGGGGTCGCCCATTTAAGACAGAGATGAGGAGAATTTCTTTCTCTCAGAGGGTCGTGAGTCTTTGGAACTCTCTTCCTCAGAGGGCGGTGGAAGCAGAGTCTTTGAATATTTTTAAGGCAGAGGTAGATAGATTCTTGGTAAGCAAGGGGGTGAAAGGTTATCGGGGGTAGGCGGGAATGTGGAGTAATCGGATCAGCCATGATCTTACTGAATGGCAGAGCAGGTTCGAAGGGCCGAGTGGCCGACTCCTGCTCCTAATTCGTATGTATCCCTCTCCCGAATATCTGTCTGAGGCTGAACCACACGGTTCACAATCTTGGTGTCATTTTTTTTTATTCGTTTATGGGATGTGGGCGTCGCTGGCAAGGCCAGCATTTATTGCCCATCCCTAATTGCCCTCGAGAAGGTGGTGGTGAGCTGCCTTCTTGAACCGCTGCAGTCCGTGTGGTGAAGGTACTCCCACAGTGCTGTTAGGGAGGGAGTTCCAGGATTTTGACCCAGTGACGATGACGGATCGGCGATATACTTCCAAGTCAGGATGGTGTGTGACTTGGAGGGGAACTCGGGGGTGGTGGTGTTCCCATGCACCTGCTGCCCTTGTCCTTCTAGGTGGTGGAGGTCGCAGGTTTGGGAGGTGCTGGCGAAGAAGCCTTGGCGAGTTGCTGCAGTGCTTCTTGTAGCTGGTACACACTGCAGCCACGGTACGCCGGTGGTGGAGGGAGTGAATGTTTAAGGTGGTGGATGGGGTGCCAATCAAGCAGGCTGCTTTGTCCTAGATGGTGTCGAGCTTTGCGAGTGTTGTTGGAGCTGCAACTCATCCAGGCAAGTGGAGAGTATTCCATCACCTAGTTACTTGTGCTTTGTAGATGATGGAAAGGCTTTGGGGAGTCAGGAGGTGAGACACTCGCCGCAGAATATCTAGCCTCTGACCTGCTCTTGTTGCCACAGTATTTATGTGGCTGGTCCAGCTAAGTTTCTGGTCAATGATGACCCCCAGGATGTTGATGGTGGGGGAATTGGGCGATGGTAATGCCGTTGAATGTCAAGGGGAGGTGGTTAGACTCTCGCTTGTTGGAGATAGTCATTGCCTGGCACTTCTGTGACGCAAATGTTACCTGCCACTCATCAGTCCAAGCCTGACCGTCGTCCAGGTCTTGTTGCATGCGGGCATGGACTGCTTCATTATCTGAGGAGTTGTGTATGGTGCTGCACACTGCAGTCATCAGCAAACATCCCCATTTCTGATCTTATGTTGGAGGGAAGGTCATTGATGAAGCAGCTGAAGATGGTTGGGCCTAGGACACGGCCCTGAGGAACTCCTGCAGCGATGTCCTGGGGCTGTGATGATTGACCTTCAATCACCACAACCATCTTCCTTTGTGCTAGGTATGACTCCAGCCAGTGGAGAGTTTTCCCCCCCGATTCCCATTGACTTCAGTTTTACTCGGGCTCCTTGATGCCACACTCGGTCAAATGCTGCCTTGATGTCAAGGGCAGTCACTCTCACCTCCCCTCGTAAGAACAGGATATGACGCTCGACTCGTCGATCGACAGTTCCGACGGGCCACAGCAAAAAATCGCATAGACCTCCTCAGAAGACAAACATGGGACACAACCAACAGAGTACCCTTCGTCGTCCAGCACTTCCCCGGAGCGGAGAAACTACGCCATGTTCTTCGCAGCCTTCAACATGTCATCGATGACGACGAACACCTCGCTAAGGCCATCCCCACGCCTCCACTACTCGCCTTCAAACAGCCGCCTAACCTCAAACAGACCATCGTTCGCAGCAAATTACCCAGCTTTCAGGAGAACAGCGACCACGACACCACACAACCCTGCCACAGCAACCTCTGCAAGACATGCCAGATCATCAACACAGATACCATCATCACACGTGAGGACACCACCCACCAGGTACATGGTACATACTCATGTGACTCGGCCAACGTTGTCTACCTCATACGTTGCAGGAAAGGATGCCCCGGAGCATGGTACATCGGCGAGACTATGCAGACACTGCGACAACGGATGAATGGACACCGCGCAACAATCGCCAGGCAAGAGTGTTCCCTCCCAGTCAGGGAACACTTCAGCAGTCAAGGACATTCAGCCTCCGATCTTCGGGTAAGCATTCTCCAAGGCGGCCTTCGAGACACACGACAACGCAAAATCGTAGAGCAGAAACTGATAGCCAAGTTCCGCACTCATGAGGACGGCCTTAACCGGGATCTTGGGTTCATGTCACGCTACATGTAACCCCACCTGACGTAGGGTCATCCAGATTCGAGTCGTCGTTGGCTGGTTCTCTCTACACAGATGCGGCCGGACCGGCTGTGATTTCCAGCAAAAAAAAATGTTTTTTGTTTTTCATACAGACCCCAGCATCTGCAACATTTGACCCCTTGTGACCCCACCTCATTGTTCTTTGATGTAATGTTTTCCTGACTGGCCTGTTTGGACACCATTCACACCTTTGATTGCTGTGATTATCTCTCTGCCGAGGTGTGATAAATGGCAGTTAGAAAGATTACCTGTAATCATCTGGCATTATTCTCTGACTATATAAGCTGTGTCGTTATGCATCTCTCCACTTCACCTGACGAAGGAGCAGCGCTCCGAAAGCTTGTGATTTCAAATAAAACTGTTGGACTATAACCTGGTGTTGTGTGACTTCCTACATTTGTCCACCCCAGTCCAACTCCGGCATCTCCACACTCTGGAATTCAGCTCTTTTGTCCATGTTTGGACCAAGGCTGTAATGAGGTCGGGAGCCGAGTGGTCTTGGCGGAACCCAAACTGGGCATCAGTGAGAAGGTTATTGGTGAGTAAGTACTGTCAGCTTGATAGCACTGTCAATGACACCTTCCATCACTTTGCTGATGATTGAGAGTAGACTGATGGGGCAGTAATTGGCCGGATTGGATTTATCCTGCTTTTTGTGGACAGGACACACCTGGGGCAGTTTTCCACATTGTCAGATAGATGCCAGTGTTGTAGCTGTAGTGGAACAGTTTGACTAAAAGCGCGGCTAGTTCTGGAGCACAAGTCTTCAGCACGATAGACAGGATGTTGTCGGGGCCCATAACCGTTGCTGTATCCAGAGCGCTCAGCCGTTTCTTGATATCACATGGAGTGAATCAAATTGGCTGAAGACTGGCTTCTGTGATGGTGGGGACCTCAGGAGGAGGCCGAGATGGATCATCCACTCGGCACTTCTGGTTGAAGATTTGACCCCGAGATGAGCTTCCGACCACATATCCGCAGCATCACTAAGACCGCCTATTTCCACCTCCGTAACATCGCCCGTCTCCGCCCCTGCCTCAGCTCATCTGCTGCTGAAACTGTCATACATGCATTTGTTACCTCTAGACTTGACTATTCCAATGCACTCCTGGCCAGCCTCCCATGTTCTATCCTACATAAACTTGAGGTCATCCAAAACTCGGCCGCCCGTGTGCTAACTCGCATCAAGTCCCGGCCACCCATCTTCCCTGTGCTCCCCGACCTATATTGCCTCCCGGTTAAGCAATGCTTCGATTTTAAAATTCTCATTCTTGTTTTCAAACACCCTCCATGGCCTCGCCCCTCCCCATCTCTGATCTCCTCCAGCCTCACAACCACCCCCGCTCCCAGAGATATCTGCGCTCCTCTAATTCTGCCCTCTAGCATCCCCGATTATAATCGCTCCACCATTGGCGGCCGTGCCTTCAGCTGCCGAGGCCCTAAGCTCTGGAATTCCCTCCCTTTAAGACACTTCTTAAAACCTACCTCTTTGACCAAGCTTTGTCATCTGCCCTAATTTCTCCTTATGTGGCTCGGTGTCAAATTTTTTGTCTTATAACACTCCTGTTAAGTGCCTTGGGACGTTTTACTACGTTAAAGGCGCTACATAAATACAAGTTACTATTGTAGAATACAGTGCTCTATTAGTATTCATCAGATATTCCATCCATCACTGGTCCCTCCTCTTCCTCATCTACATGCTGCCCTTCCGCAACAACATCTGCAGACGGGTTAGCTTTCACATGGACACTGATGACACCCAGCTCCACCACCTCGCTCAACCCCTTCACTGCTGCCGCGCTGTCAAGACTGCTTCTCTGGCACCCAGTCTTTAAAGAGTCGCAATTTGTTCCAGCTAAACATTGGGAAGATCAAAACCATCATCTTTGGTCTCCACTACAAATTCTGGATTCTTGCCACTGTCTCAGGCTGAACCAGACCATCTACAGCTTTGGCAGCCTATTTGACCCCGAGTCGAGCTTACAACTCCATATCCTCTGCATCACAAAGACTGACTATTTCCAGCATTGCTCACCTCTGCCCCTACCTCAGCCCATCTGCTATTGAAACTCTCATCCATGCCTTTGTAACTTTCAAAATGCTATTATTCCGAAGCTTTTATGGCAGGTTCCCACCCTGCATGTACTGCAGCTCATACAGAACTCTGCTGCCCATACCCTATCTCACATTATGCCCCATTCGCCCATCACTCCTGTCCTTGTAGACCAGCATTACCCCCTCCTCCCCCCCCACACTCCGTTCCTCTGACTCCGGTCTCTTGCGCACCTCCCCCTCTCTTTGCCCCACTATAGGCAGCTGTGCCTTCAGCTGCCTAGGTCCGATGCTCCTTGCTAAACCCTACCAGCTCTCTACCTCCACTACCTCCTTTAAAACCCGCCTGAAAACCCATTGTTTTGACCAATCTTTTGGTCACCCCTCCTAACATCTTTTTTGTCATGGCATCCATTTCTCTTCCGCATACCTCTGAAGCGCTTAGGGATGTTTTCTACTTTAAAGATGCTATAAAAATGCAAGTTGTTATTTTTATTGTTGCTTAGTGTACCAAAACACAGTGTTCTAGAAACATAGAAGATAGGAGCAGGAGTAGGCCATTCGGCCCCTCGAGCCTGCTCCGCCATTCAATGGCTGATCATCCAAATTCAGTACCCTGTCCCTGCCTTTTCCCCATACCTAGGGTTGCAAAGGGGTGGAAAGTTTCCGGGAAATTTCCGGAAATTTTCCACGGGAAGTTTAGCTTGGGAATTTTGCCCAAAAAAGCACATGCTAGCATAATATTGTTTTTTTTGTATTTCTTTCTTTTTTTTCCCGCAGGTCCTCTCTTAAAATTACTAACAGAGATGGAATCTTAATTATTAAGGAATTTCTTAATCAATATATGTTTATCTTCTTACTTGGCTTGTTTTAATAATTACAAGTTTTGTGTGTGACTGTGAACAAATGTGTCCTGATTGGTTGGATGAGTGGATGAGCAATTAGCTCCCTCTATTTGTAATATTTGCATATCGAATTGTGATTGGCCTGCAGGCATCTGTAAGACTGCTATAGTTTTTTTAAAGATCCAGGTTAGGGGTCCTGAGGGAAGTCATTTTGTTTTCTGCTGATGTTGTGATGATGCAGTAAGTAAATCAGACTTTATACCAAATAAACCAGTTACTTGTTGAACTCTGTTGTCCTTCAATTTAAAATATACAAAATAATACACTATTGGTGATGTAGCATCGTGTGTGTACAGGTCATGCTTCCATCACATGGAGCATCAGCAAAAATGTACTCACCCTGTTGCAATCGTGCTGATCGACCGCAGTTCGACACAGAGATGAATGCCCTTTATTTCTCTGCATAGAACAATGCCACGTTTACTGTCGGATGTGTGGAAGGATTTTACCCCAGGCATTAAAGATGGAAAGACTGTGTACATGTGCAAACACTGTAGAAAGCCATATGTAAAGAATGCCACAAAGATGCAGCAGCATTTATCCAAATGCAACAACTTCACTCAAAGCTCACAGCAGTCAGCCCAGAGTTCCTCTGCTTCCATTCAAGAAGATGATGGTTCTCATTCAGCATCAGGCTCCTTATCATCAGCAACTCCTGGCCCACTTGGAAGGTTCTTTGATACAATGGATAACCATAGCCAGAAGAATGCAGATGAGTGCCTTGCTCGAGCTGTATATGCAACAGGCTCACCCCTCATGCTCACAGCCAATGTGTACTGGAAGAGATTTTTCAATGTTATTCGCCCTGCATACTGTCCTCCCACCAGACATGCTTTGTCTACTTATTTGCTGGAGGCTGAGTATAACAGAGTCCAAGGAAAGCTCAAAGAAACGAAGGACAACAGACACACAGGCAGATACATTGCTGATGAGCTGAAAGCGGTCATCAACGATCTTGGATCACAAAAGGTCTTTGCAGTAGTTACTGACAATGCTACGAATATGAAGGCTGCTTGGGCTCAAGTGGAGGAGGCCTACCCTCATATTACGTCTATTGGGTGCGCAGCTCATGGGCTTAACCTGCTCCTCAAGGACATCATGGGTTTGAGAACCATGGAAGCACTGTACAAGAGAGCCAAGCAAGTTGTTAAGTATGTCAGGGGAAAACAGGTAGTTGCAGCAACCTACAACTCCAAGCAAATGACAAAGAACAAGAACACCACACTGAAGCTGCCCAACAACACTAGATGGGGTGGTGTTGTCATAATGTACAACAGCCTTCTGGAGGGTAAGGAGTCGCTGCAAGAAATGGCAATATCCCAGGTCTGGGGATATGGAAACCACCATCAAGAAAATACTGCTGGATGATGTGTTTTGGGAGAGAGTGGTTAGCAGCCTTAAACTACTCTCACCAGTAGCATCTGCAATTGCTCAGATTGAAGGAGATGACGCTGTCTTGTCAGATGTTCTCAGGCTTTTTACTGATTTAAAAGAACAAATCAGCATTGCCCTACCCACATCCCTGCTGCTCAAAGCAGAGGAGAAGGCAATTGTTCAATTCATACAGACGCGTCAAGAATTTTGTGTCAAGCCGATTCATGCTGCAGCATACATGCTGGACCCAAAGCATGTTGGGAGACCAATACTTCCTGGAGAACAGATCAACAGCGCTTACAGTGTGATTTCTACCCTCTCACACCATCTCAACCTGGATGTGGGCAAAGTTCTGGGAAGTCTGGCAAAGTTCTCTACCAAGCAAGGTCTTTGGAATGGGGATGGGATATGGGAATCATGCAAGCATATCAGTGCACATACCTGGTGGAAGGGACTTTGTGCATCTGAGGCCCTGTCACCTGTTGCATCGGTGATACTCCAAATCCCACCTTCATCAGCGGCCTCTGAACGAAACTGGTCACTTTTTGGGAATACGCATACAAAGGTGCGCAACAGGCTGACTAACAAGAGAGTGGAGAAACTGGTGGCTATCCGGGCGAACCTACAACTTATTGAGCCAGATACAGAAGTGTCCACCACACAGCTAGACACTGACACAGAGGAGGAAATGGACACGTCAGAGCCAGAGTCAGAGAATCAGGAGGAGCAATGAGGAGTAGAAGACTCAGAAGACTCATGAGTAGAAGACTCAAAGGGACAAAATAAGGACAAATTATACGCTAAATAAGCTGACGCTCTTTTTATTTTATTTTAGATGGGTCTTTTTTGTGGGGTTCAATAAAGTTCAAAATTATAACCTAAATAAAGTTTTGAAAGCCTGTTTTTATTTGTATGGAACAGTATGTCTATTTTGACGACAAAGATAATATAAGGGTCAGAGACAAAAACCATCAGTGTGCAAAAAAACTCAAAATTCCCATAAATTCCCAAAATTCCCATGGAAAGTTTCCTCTTTTAAAAATTCCCAGAATTTTGCAACCCTACCCATACCCCTTGATCCCTTTAGCCTTAAGAAATATATCCAACTCCTTCTTGAATATATTTAATGAATTGGCCTCAACTGCCCTGTGTGGTAGAGAATTCCACAGGTTCACCACTCTCTGGGTGAAGAAATTCCTCCTCATCTCTGTCCTAAATGGCTTACCCCTTATCCTTAGACTGTGACCCCTGGTTCTGGACTCCCCGGCCATCGGGAACATCTTTCCTGCATCTAGTCTGTCCAGGCCTGACAGAATTTTATAGGTTTCGATGAGATCCCCTCTCAATCTTCTAAACTCCAGTGAGTACAAGCCCAATCGTCCCAATCTCTCCTCATACGTCATTCCTGCCATCCCAGGTATCAGCCTGGTGAATCTTCGCTGCACTCCCTCCATGGCAAGAACATCCTTCCTCAGATAAGGCGACCAAAACTGCACACAATACTCAAGGTGCGATCTCACCAAGGCCCTGTACAACTGCAGCAAGACATCCTTGTTCCTGTACTCGAATCCTCTCGCTACAAAGGTCAACATACCATTTGCCTTCTTAACCGCCTGCTGCACCTGCATGCTTACCTTCAGCGACTGGTGCACAAGGACACCCAGGTCTCTTTGCACTTCCCCTTGTCCCAATCTATTGCCTTTCAGATAATAATCTGCCTTCCTGTTTTTGCCACCAAAGTGGATAACCTCGCATTTATCCACATTATACTGCATCTGCCATGCATCTGCCCAATCACCCAAGAGTTTCTCGGCATTCTCCTCACAGCACACACGCCCACCCAGCTTTGTGTCGTCTGCAAACTTGGAGATATTACGATGGGCCGAATGGCCTCCCCTGGTCTGTAAATTTCGATGATTCTATAATGCATACACTTGTGCTAGAAAGAGCAAAAACTGTGAAGAGGGTAGCAGATTTGGGAGTTCGGCACGCCATGCTGAAATGAGATCATTGCCAAATACCTAATTGTCAGTCACCTTGTCCGTACTGGCGCTAGCTTCCTTTCACCTTTAAGAACCCATTCAAAGCTCATTGTTAAACGACTAGGTCATTCATGAATGACTAACCAAAAGTAATATTGAGCTAACGAGTTCAAGACACTCGGTACACCTCAGCATTCAGTGTTTATAGTTTGCACTCAACTATAATGAAGCATTATAGAAAGGAGATTTTTGGGGAGTGCAGGCACATATTTCGCATTCATCTGACCTATGCGGCCTGTGCTTAGAACAGGAGCCAAGATCTTCATCTAAACAATTCAACTAAATTTACTATTGCAAAAGGGCTTTGCATTTGCATGCTAATTTTTTCAATTTAATGTCCATTTTGCAAGCAAAACCACACATCATGGCTAAGTAGAGTTGCCGGAGTTGTGCCGTAAAGAATGGGCTGAGCTCAAGAAGGAATGACTCATTAAACAGACAGAACTAATTCATTTCCAAATCCCACATCAAAAGACATGGTGCCACCTCCACCACGAAAAATAGTTCAAAAAGTATCAGTGCGCAAGCAGAGTGTCTGCCCATTCAGCTACTCCCCAAAGAGCGGCCCAGGTAAGCCCGGGAGGAGAGTACTGAGGGTGGACATAGAGGGTGTTCAAATCAACCGACTCTGCAGGGGGACCCAGCGGAGCTTGGGAAGGCCAGGGATGGTGAGAGGGCCAGACTTTGCTCAGATGAGGATGTGGGCCATGGCATTCGGAATGAGTTTGAGTCTGAACGGTACAGATGAGGAGCTGGCTAGGAGATGATAGAGTCATAGAGTTATACAGCACAGAAAGAGGCCCTTCGGCCCATCGTGTCCACACCGGCCCATCAAGCCCTGTCTATTCTAATCCCATTTCCCAGCACTTGGTCCGTAGCCTTGTATGCTATGGCGTTTCAAGTGCTCATCTAAATGCTTCTTGAATGTTGTGAGGGTTCCTGCCTCTACCACCCTTTCAGGCAGTGAGTTCCAGATTCCAACCACCCTCTGGGTGAAAAAGTTCTTCCTCAAATCCCCTCTAAACCTCCTGCCCCTTACCTTGAAACTATGGCCCCTGGTTATTGACCCCTCTACTAAGGGAAAAGGTCCTTTCTATCTACCCTATCTATGCCCCTCATAATTTTGTACACCTCAATCAGGTCCCCCCTCAGCCTGCTCTGCTCCAAAGAAAACAACCCCAGCCTGTCCAGTCTTTCTTCATAGCTGAAGCGCTCCAGCCAGGTAACATCCTGGTGAATCTCCTCTGCACCCTCTCTACTGCAATCACATCCTTCCTATAGTGTGGCGACCAGAACTGCACACAGTATTCCAGCTGTGGCCTAACTAGCATTTTGTACAGCTCCATCATAACCTCCCTGCTCTTATATTCTATGCCTCGGCTAATGAAGGCAAGTATCCCATATGCTTTTTTAACCACCTTATCTACCTGTCCTGCTGCCTTCAGGGATCTATGTACATGCACTCCAAGGTCCCGCTGATCCTCTGTCCTTCCTAGGGTCCTACCATTCATTGTGTATTCCTTGCCTTGTTAGTCCTCCCAAAATGCATCACCTCACACTTTTCAGGGTTAACCTAGAAACATAGAAGATAGGAGCAGGAGTAGGCCATTTGGCCCCTCAAGCCCGCTCCGTCATTCAATGAGGTCATGGCTGATCATCCAAATTCAGTACCCTGTCCCTGCCTTCTCGCCATATCCCTTGATCCCTTTAGCCTTAAGAAATATATCCAACTCCTTCTTGAATATATTTAATGAATTGGCCTCAACTGCCTTCTGTGGTAGAGAATTCCACAGGTTCATCACTCTCTGGGTGAAGATATTCCTCCTCATCTCTGTCCTAAATGGCTTACCCCTTATCCTTAGACTGTGACCCCTGGTTCTGGACTCCCCCACCATCAGGAACATCCTTCCTGCATCTAGTCTGTCTAGTCCTGTTAGAATTTAAGTTTCAATGAGATCCCCTCTCATTCTTCTAAACTCCAGTGAGTATAAGCCCAATTGACCCAATTTCTCCTCATACGTCATTCCTGCCATCCCAGGTGTCAGCCTGGTGAATCTTCGCTGCACTCCCTCCATGGCAAGAACATCCTTCCTCAGGTAAGGCGACCAAAGCTGCACACAATACTCAAGATGTGGTCTCACCAAGGCCCTGTACAACTGCAGCAAGACGTCCTTGTTCCTGTACTCAAACCCTCTCACTACGAAGGCCAACATGCCATTTGCCTTCTTAACTGCCTGCTGCACCTGCGACTGGTGCACAAGGACACCCAGGTCTCGTTGCACTTCCCCTTCTCCCAATCTATTACCATTCAGATAATAATCTGCCTTCCTGTTTTTGACACCAAAGTGGATAACCTCGCATTTATCCACGTTATACTGCATCTGCCATGCATCTGCCCAATTCATCCTGGAGTTTCTCGGCATTCTCCTCACAGCACACACGCCCACCCAGCTTTGTGTCGTCTGCAAACTTGGAGATATTACATCTAGTTCCCTCGTCTAGATCATTAATATATATTGTGAATAGCTGGGGTCCAAGGACCGATCCCTGCGGTACCCCACTAGTCACTGCCTGCCACTCGGAAAAAGACCTGTTTATTCCTACTCTTTGCTTCCTGTCTGCCAACCAGTTCTCTATCCAAGTCAATAACTTGCCCCCAAGCCCACGTGGCTTAACTTTACATGCTAATCTCTTATGTGGGACCTTATCGAAAGCCTTCTGAAAGTCCAAATACACCACATCCACTGGTTCTCCCTTATCTATTTTACCAGTTACATCCTCAAAAAATTCCAGTAGGTTATTCAAGCACGATTTACCTTTTATAAATCCATGTTGACTTTGTCCGATCCTGTTACTCTTTTCCAAGTGCTCTGCTATTACATCTTTTATAATGGACTCTAGCATTTTCCCCACTACCAATGTCAGGCTTACCGGTCTATAATTCCACATTTTCTCTCTACCACCTTTTTTGAATACTGGAGTAACATTAGCTACCCTCCAATCCATGGGTACTGTTCCAGAGTCTATCGAATTTTGGAAGATGACCAGCAATGCATCTACTATTTCTAGGGCCACTTCCTTAAGTATCCTAGGATGTAGATCATCAGGCCCTGGGGATTTATCAGCCTTCAATCCCATCAATTTCCCTAACACCATTTCCCTACAAATACTGATTTCTTTCAGTTCCACCCTTTCATCAGACCCTATGTTCCCCGACATCTCTGGGAGGTTATTTGTGTCCTCCTTTGTGAAGACAGAACCAAAGTATGTATTTAATTGGTCTGCCATTTCTTTGTTCCCCATTATAAATTCCCCTGATTCTGACTGCAAGGGACCTACGCTTGACTTCACCAATCTTTTTCTCTTCACATATCTATAAAAGCTTTTAGTCAGTTTTTATGTTCCCTGTTAGCTTACTCTCATACTCTATTTTCCCCCTCTTAATTAATCCCTTTGTCCTCCTTTGTTGAATCCTAAACTGCTCCCACTCCTCAGGTTTACTGCTTTTTCTGGCCAATTTATATGTCCTCTCCTTGGATCTTATGCTATCCCTAATTTCCCTTGTTAGCCACGGTTGAGTCACCTTTTTTGTTTTATTTTTATGCCAAACTGGGATGAACAAATTCCATTTGCCACTGTTCTGCCCATCTGACCAACCCGTCTACATCGTCCTGTAGCCTGAGGCTTCCCTCCTCGCTATTTGCCACTCCAACAATTTTCATGTCATCTGCAAACTTACTGATCATACCTCCTACATTCATATCTAAATCATTAATGTACACTACAAACAGCAAAGGACCCAGCACCGATCCCTGCGGTACACCACTGGGCACAGGCTTCCAGTCACAAAAACAACCTTCGACCATCACCCTCTGCCTGCTGGATTTGGGGCCTAAAGTGCATTACACAGTGCGCATCATGGCAAAGTCAAAGTGCTTCTGCATCAGTACAAACTGTTTGTATAAAGGGTTAATGGTGCTTTAGCACAACAAGATGTGCGGGTTAGGTTGATTGGCTATGATAAATTGACCCTTAGTGTCAGGGGGATTAAATACGTGGGGTTACGGGGATAGGGTGGGATATGTGTTGGTGTAGGGGTTACGGGGATCGGGTGGGATATGTGTCGGTGCAGGCTCGATGGGCCGAAATGGCCTCTATCTGCACTGTGGGGTTTCTGTGATTCTGTGAATACTTGCACGTTGGTGTAAAGTCGACCTAAGATGTAATAAAACATTTAAAAGGCTAAGAATCGGCCTTAGGGCTCAATGAATAATTGTGCTGTAGATCCTGTAATTAGCATCCGACAGCTCCACTTGCAATCCCACAGACTTGGATATTGACTATTGATCTCTTTAAAAAAACAAGTATCGGGTTTACAAGCTGAAGTAAGAAAACTACGAGGCACTTGGTCTGAGTATTAAACAAAGCTTTAATCAACTGTTTTTCAACATGGAGGTCTAGTTGTGTCCTTCACTAGTTCCTGTTAATGAATGTCCTGAGCAAGCTGGGCCCGTGCCCGAGTATTTATACTCTCCCTGGACAGCGCCACCAGCAGGCCGCCCAGTATTATTTCATAAGTCATTTCCATATGAATAACAAGATTCATGTCACAAGCCACTTTGGAATACTGAGAAAGTCCGAAGAGTCGACTGAAAAGCCTACAGCTGGGTTCGGTTTTTCCTGCATGCCCGATGCAGCTCTAGGGAAGATTTTGAGGCAGGATACTGATCAAGACCGGCAAAGATCCTGTTCATATGCACCGTCGGAGGTCACTACCAGAGGAGGGTCAACTTCAGACAATCTTCACATCCTACAAAGCACCACTATGTGTATTCCCTGTACACAGTCAAAGCCACTGACTCCAACCTACTTTTTTTTTTAAACAACATAAAATACTGGAAATACTCAGCAGGTCAGGCAGCATCCGTGGAGAGAGAAACAGAGTTAACGGTTCAGGTCGATGATCCTTCGTCAGAACTGGAAAAAGCTGGAGATGGAACAGGTTTTTAAGCAAGTGTTGGGGCAGGGAGAGGGGGGAGGGGAGGAAAGAACAAAAGGGGAAGGTCTGTGATAGGACGGAAGGCAGGAGAGATTAAGAGACAAAAGGGATGATGGTGCAAGGCAAAAGGAGATGGTAACGGGACAAGTTAAGAAACAGAAGATGACTCTAGATGAAGTGTAAATGGCGATGGCAGAATGATCGACAGCTGGCATGTGAGAGAAAAAGGTCATCGACCTGAACCGTTAACTCTGTTTCGCTCTCCACAGATGCTGCCTGACCTGCTGAGTAGTTCCAGCATTTTGTTTTTATTTCAGGTTTCCAGCATCTGCAGTATTTTGCTTTTCTACTTTTTAAAAACTTTGTTCCTGGGATGTGGGCGTCGATGGCAAGGCCAGCATTTATTGCCCATCCCTAGTTGTCCTCGAGAAGGTGGTGGGGAGCTGCCATCTTGAACCGCTGCAGTCCGTGTGGTGAATGCACTCCCACAGTGTGGTTAGGGAGGGAGTTCCAGGGTTTTGACCCAGCGACGATGAAGGAATGGCGATACACTTCCAAGTCAGGATGGTGTGTGACTTGGAGGCGAACTTGCAGGTGATGGTGTTCATAGAATCATAGAAAGTTACAGCTCGGAAGGAGGCCATTTTGGCCCATCGTGTCCGCCCCGGCCAACAAAGATCTATCCAGCCTAATCCCACTTCCCAGCTCTTGGTCCGTAGCCCTGCAGGTTAGAGCATCCCAAGTGCACATCCAAGTACTTTTTAAATGTGGTTAGGGTTCCTGCCTCTACCACCCTTTCAGGCAGTGAGTTCCAGACCCCCACAATCCTCTGGGTGAAGAAATTTCCCCTCAAATCCCCTCTAAACCTTCCCCCAATTACTTTAAATCTGTGCCCCCTGGTTTTTGACCCCTCCGCTAAGGGAAAGTCATAGAATCCCATGCACCTGCTGCCCTTGTCCTTCTAGGTGGAAGAGGTCGCGGGTTTGGGAGGTGCTGCCGAAGAAGCCTTGGCGAGTTGCTGCAGTGCACCTTGTAGATGGTCCACACTGCAGCCACGGTGCGCCGGTGGTGGAGGGAGTGAATGTTTAAGGTGGTGGATGGGGGGCCAATCAAGCGGGCTGCTTTGTCCTGGATGGTGTCGAGCTTCTCGAGTGTTGTTGGAGCTGCACTCATCCAGGCAAGTGGAGAGTATTCCATCACACTCCTGACTTGTGCCTTGTAGATGGTGGAAAGGCTTTGGTGAGTCAGGAGGTGAGACATTCGCCACAGAATTCCCAGCCTCTGACCTGCTCTTGTTGCCACAGTATTTATGTGGCTGGTCCAGTTAGGTTTCTGGTCAATGGTGACCCCCAGAATGTTGATGGTGGGGGATTCGGCAAGGTCATGAATGAACGAGTGTCAAGGGGCAGTGGTTAGACTCTTGCTTGTTGGGGACACTTCAGTGTGATTTCTAAGCTAGTGCTGTTGTGCTCTCATGCCTGAGTGATCTCATTGTAAGCAGTGAAGTTGGAGAAAAGTTAAAACACCCAAGGATCTCCCTGGGAGAGGTCAGTATTCATTCATTATACAGTGTCACAAGCCAGAATCTACCCATGCTGATACTTAATATCACAAATTAAACATTGTGCCGATTGATGATAAAATAAAAGCCAAGTACTGGCTTCCAAGATATAGCAAAAGCCCAAGATCAGGGGTGAAGTTCAGTCTACAAGATGCACTGCAGCAACTCGCCAAGGCTTCTTCGGCAGCACCTCCCAAACCCGCGACCTCTTCCACCTAGAAGGACAAGGGCAGCAGGCGCACGGGAACACCACCACCTCCAAGTTCCCCTCCACGTCACACATCATCCTGACTTGGAAGTATATCGGCCATTCCTTCATCGTTACGGAGTCAAAATCCTGGAAACTCTCTCCGTAACAGCACTGTGGGAGGACCTTCACCACACGGACTGCAGCGGTTCAAGGCAGCAGCTCACCACCACCTTCTCAAGGGCAGTTAGGGATGGGCAATAAATGCTGGCCTTGCCAGCGACACCAACATCCCATGAACGAATAAAAAAAGTGAAATTTGGCAATATTTCAATAAATTCACTCTAAGCTGTGAACATAATTATTGTAAAAAAGTAAAAAAAATTAAGTCTGAGGGATTTTGGCCTGCATTGTATTAACAATTAAAACCACCCTACTCTCCCCAGTGGCAGTAATGGTAGCATTCCCCTAGTTTATAACTCACACAACACTTATTTTTAAATTACGGAACTTCTACAGTACTAAGCTTAAATAAAGGAGACTATGAAGGTATGAGAGCAGAGTTGACTAAAGTGGACTGGGAAAATAGATTAAGGAGTAAGACGGTACATGGGCAGTGGTGTACATTCAAGGAGATATTTCACAACTTTCAAGAAAAATATATTCCACTGAGGAAAAAGGGGCGTAAAAGAAAAAAGACAGCCATCCGTGGCCAAGTAAAGTAATAAAGGATAGTATCCGACTGAAAACAAGGGCATATAAAGTAGCCAAATCTAGTGGGAGGATAGAAGATTGGGAAGCATTTAAAAGCCAGCAAAGAATAACTAAAAGATTAATTAAGAAAGGGAAGATAGATTATGAAAGTAAACTAGCAAAAAATATAAAAACAGATAGCAAGAGTTTCTATAGTTATATAAAAAGAAAAAGGGTGGCTAAAGTGAATGTTGGTCCCTTAGAGGACGAGACCGGGAAATTAGAGGTGGGGAACATGGAGATGGCAAAGACGCTGAACAAATATTTAGTATCAGTCTTTACAGTAGAGGACATTAAAAATATCCCAACACTGGACAAACAGGGGGCTATAGGGGGGAGGAGCTAAACACGATTAAAATCACTAAGGAGGTGGTACTCGGTAAGATAATGGGACTAAAGGCGGATAAATCCCCTGGACCCGATGGCTTACATCCTAGGGTCTTGAGAGAAGTGGCGGTGGGGATTGCGGATGCATTGGTGATCATTTTCCAGAACTCCCTGGACTCAGGAAAGGTCCCAGCGGATTGGAAAACTGCTAATGTAACGCCCTTATTTAAAAGGGGAAGTAGACAAAAGGCTGGAAACTATAGACCAGTTAGCCTAACATCTGTGGTTGGTAAAATGTTGGAGTCCATTATTAAGGAAGCAGTAACAGGACATTTGGATAAGCATAATTTAATCGGATAGAGTCAGCATGGTTTTATGAAGGGGAAGTCATGTTTGACAAATTTGCTCGAATTCTTTGAGGACGTAACGAACAGGGTGGATAAAGGGGAACCAGTGGATGTGGTGTATTTGGACTTCCAAAAGGCATTTGACAAGGTGCCACACAAAAGATTACTGCATAAGATAAAAAATCACAGGATTGGGGGTAATATACTGGCATGGGTGGAAGATTGGCTATCTAACAGAAAACAGAGAGTTGGGATAAATGGTTCATTCTCTGGTTGGCAATCTGTGACTAGTGGTGTTCCGCAGGGGTCAGTGCTGGGACTCCAACTCTTTACAATCTATATTAACGATTTGGAGGAGGGGACCGAGTGCAACATATCCAAGTTTGCCGACGATACAAAGATGGGAGGGAAAGCAGTGAGTGAGGAGGACATAAAAAACCTGCAAAAGGACAGACAGGCTAAGTGAGTGGGCAGAAATTTGGTAGATGGAATATAAATGTTGGAAAGAGTGAGGTTATGCACTTTGGCAGAAAAAATCAAAGAGCAAGTTATTATCTAAATGGAGAGAAACTGCAAAGTGCTACAGTACAAAGGGATCTGGGGGTCCTGGTGCATGAAACACAGAAGTTTAGTATGCAGGTGCAGCAGGTGATCAGGAAGGCCAATGGAATCTATTGCAAGGGGGATGGAGTATAAAAGCAGGGAAGTCTTGCTTCAGTTATACAGGGTACTGGTGAGGCCACACCTGGAATACTGTGTACAGTTTTGGTTTCCATATTTAAGAAAAGATATACTTGCTCTCGAGGCAGTTCAGAGAAGGTTCACTCGATTGATTCCGGAGATGAGGGGGTTGACTTATGAGGAGAGGTTGAGTAGGTTGGGCCTCTACTCATTGGAATTCAGAAGAATGAGAGGTGATCTTATCGAAACATATAAGATTGTGAGGGGGCTTGATCGGGTGGATGCGGGGAGGATGTTTCCACTGATGGGTGAGACTAGAACTAGGGGGCATAATCTTAGAATAAGGGGCTGCCATTTCAAAACTGAGATGAGGAGAAACTTCTTCACTCAGAGGGTAGTAAATCTATGGAATTTGCTACCCCAGAGAGCTGTGGAAGCTGCGACATTAAATAAATTTAAAACGGAGATAGACAGTTTCCTAGCTGATAAGGGAATTAGGGGTTACAGGGAGAGGGCAGGGAAGTGGACGTGAATCTAGGTGACTTCACCTGACGAAGGAGCAGCGCTCCGAAAGCTTGTGATTTCAAATAAAGCTGTTGGACTATAACCTGGTGTTGTGTGACTTCTTACATAGGTTCGGATCAGCCATGATCCTACTGAATGGCGGAGCAGGCCCGAGGGGCCGTATGGCCTACTCCTACTTCTTATGTTCTTATGTACAGTATTAAGACTTAAACAGGTACTAGCACGACATTTAAAAGAAACACAAAAATATTTCGAAACCAAACTCTTAGAAAATACCAATTCTTTGATCGCACTACAATTGTGCAATGAAGGACGTGTGGGTTGTTCGATAAATGTAAGCTCCAGGGAGGCAATACTTTCAAAACATCTCTTCAAATGCAAGAAATAAAGAGACCAATAAGTCCTGTCAAAATTTAAAGTAATCGTAACAAAATGAGTCCAATGCAAAAAGACCCATGAGCCTATGCCACTCCAATACAAATTCCAGCGAAGTGAATATTAATCATATCATGATAAATATAAATCCTAGAAAGCAGTTTAGAGAATCGCCGTGATTGAAGTTGGCCACAACATGCTGACAATTCTTTATGATTGTTGCACTCGATGTCAAACATCCTTCACCCACGTGTTGGTGGAAGTAAAAGTCTTTTGTGCAGCAGCCAGTTGATAATCAATTTCTTTCCTCGTTTCATGCTTGGCAACCGCATGAAAACTAGACACAAACAACTGTGTGACAGCTGGAAAGCCCGCGTAGTAATACCAGTGTCACCATCGCGATATACGGTCATACATGGAAACCCAGCACCGACTAAAAACCCTTTTAAAATATGCAGCGCACACATCAATATTTTCCACAAACACAGCGCTTACTTTTTAAAACGTCAATGAAACAATTTGAGGAACATGTTTTGGAGGACATAAAATCTTGGCTGTCTCTCCTACTCTCCCCTTCAGCCAATGATTCTCACACTGTCTAACAGTGACTGGGAAGCGGACGGCACGCGGGCTTAATCAAAACACAAAAAGATAATGATCTATCTGCACAAGCATCAGATAACAGCTGAGCCTCAGCATGTCTACCTCTCTGAACCTGTCCTGATTCTTTTGCACGAGTCTATCAGGAGAGACAAGATATTTGTTGCAGTAAACAGACAAATTGTAGATTGAATGTTGGGAGAAGATGTGAAGGTGGTCCTTTTACCCAGGCCCCAATAACTGTTAGTGACAGGCAGCAGACAAAGAAATGTATCCCAGAGACAGATACTGGACCAGAAACACAGAATGAATTAGAAAGGCAGAGTGAAATACACAGACAAGAGAAACAGAGAAAGATAGAGGCACACGGGGACAGAAACGCAGCCAGAAAATACAACTAAGGCGAGAAACCGAGGCTTCGATTTTAACCCCCGATGGGCGGGAAAGGGTTGGTCGTGGGGTGAAAATCTTGAACTTGGAAATTCCGCCCCCAGCGCGCCATATTAACGGCGTCGATTCACAGCCTAGACTTGGCTCCCGCTAAAAGCAGGAGGGCCGACTGAAGATGCAAAAGTCCCAGCCCTATGAGGTCATCGGCACCGCCACAATATTAACGTCAAGGCAGGAGGAGTCCCGCACTGTCTGGTGTCGGGGAGTGCGGGAAGTTTTTATTTAAATGAGCCCCTGCCAGTCTCCACATTCCCGACCTGTCTGGGCTCACGGGCAGCCTTCCCAACCCCCCGTAAAAATCGAGGTCAGAGAGGCAGATGGGAACAGAAGCAGAGTGAAAGGGAAAACACCGACCAAAGCACAGACACAGGGGCAGAAACAGAGAGAGAGAGAGAAACAGATGAGGGCAGAAACAGTGGGGAAAACAGACAGAAATAGAAAGAGAGAGCCACACAACACAGAATGAGCGGCAAGTTGGATCCAAAACTGGCTCAGTGGCAGGAAGCAAGGGTGATGGTCGACAGGTGTTTTTGTGACTGGAAGGCTGTTTCCAGTGGAGATCTGCAGAGCTCAGTACTGAGTCCTTTGCTTTTGAGAGAGTTGAGAACTTTTTCCCCCCAGAGGGTGGTGGGGGTCTGGAACTCACCGCCGGAAAGGATGGTAGAGGCAGAAACCCTCATTGCACTTAAAAAGTACTTGAAGTGCTGTAACCTGCAGGGCTACGGACCAGCAGCTGGGAGGTGGGATTAGGCTGGATAGTTTGCTTTCAGCCGGCACTGACACGATGGACCGAATGGCCTCCTTCTGGGCCATAAATTTCTATGATTCGAAATACAGGGACAGTAATGTGGAGTAAGACTGAGTGACTCAAATGTACAATAAAGCAGATCGACAGTGACTAATAGATAAAAACAGGAAGACAGCCACAGATAAAAACAACAACTTGTATTTATATAGCGCCTTTGATGTAGTAAAACGTCCCAAGGCGCGCCACAGGACTGTCATCAGACAAAGTTTGACACCGAGCCACAAACAGATATTAGGACGTGACGACCAAAAGCTTGGTTAAAGAGGTAGGTTTTAAAGAGCGTCTCACAGAGAGAGACAGACACACAGATACATTGAGACACAGATATACAAATACAGGTAAATACAAAGACTGAGAAACAGGCATAGAATTAGAAAGAGATACAGAATAAGGGGACATAGTGATAGACATACACTGAGAAAGACAAAGATGGGCAAGAGTATGGTACAGCGAAGGACATACAGCAAGTGAGAAGCAGAAAGAGATGCACATAGACACAGTCAGCTAGAGATACCATCAGCGAGAGACTTTCAAAGTAAATAGGAACTGGCAGAGTGATATGGTAACTGGTAGTTAGAGAGTGAGAAACAGTCGCTGGCAACGTGATACCGAGCCTGGGGGAGCGATGGGCGCCGAGACCGGGGGAGCGATGGGCGCCGAGACCGGGGGAGACCGAGACCGGGGGAGCGATGGGCGCCGAGACCGGGGCAGCGGGGGGCTCCGAGACCGGGGCAGCGGGGGGCACCGAGACCGGGGCAGCGGGGGGCGCCGAGACCGGGGCAGCGAGACCGGGGCAGCGGGGGGCGCCGAGACTGGGGCAGCGATGGGCGCCGAGACCGGGGCAGCGGGGGGCGCCGAGACCGGGGCAGCGAGACCGGGGCAGCGGGGGGCGCCGAGACCGGGGCAGCGATGGGCGCCGAGACCGGGGCAGCGGGGGGCGCCGAGACCGGGGCAGCGGGGGGGCGCCGAGACCGGGGCAGCGGGGGGGCGCCGAGACCGGGGCAGCGGGGGGGCGCCGAGACCGGGGCAGCGGGGGGGCGCTGAGACCGGGGCAGCGGGGGGGGCGCCGAGACCGGGGCAGCGGGGGGGCGCCGAGACCGGGGGGGCGCCGAGACCGGGGCAGCGAGACCGGGGCAGCGGGGGGCGCCGAGACCGGGGCAGCGAGACCGGGGCAGCGGGGGGCGCCGAGACTGGGGCAGCGATGGGCGCCGAGACCGGGGCAGCGGGGGTCGCCGAGACCGGGGCAGCGAGACCGGGGCAGCGGGGGCGCCGAGACCGGGGCAGCGATGGGCGCCGAGACCGGGGCAGCGGGGGGCGCCGAGACCGGGGCAGCTGGGGGCGCCGAGACCGGGGCAGCGGGGGGGGCGCCGAGACCGGGGCAGCGGGGGGGGCGCCGAGACCGGGGCAGCGGGGGGGCGCCGAGACCGGGGCAGCGGGGGGGCGCCGAGACCGGGGCAGCGGGGGGGGCGCCGAGACCGGGGCAGCGGGGGGGGCGCCGAGACCGGGGGGGCGCCGAGACCGGGGCAGCGGGGGGGCGCCGAGACCGGGGGGGCGCCGAGACCGGGGCAGCGGGGGGGCGCCGAGACCGGGGCAGCGGGGGGGGCGCCGAGACCGGGGCAGCGGGGGGGCGCCGAGACCGGGGCAGCGGGGGGGGCGCCGAGACCGGGGCAGCGGGGGGGCGCCGAGACCGGGGCAGCGCCGAGACCGGGGCAGCGCCGAGACCGGGGCAGCGCCGAGACCGGGGCAGCGGGGGGGCGCCGAGACCGGGGCAGCGGGGGGGCTCCGAGACCGGGGCAGCGGGGGGGGCGCCGAGACCGGGGCAGCGCCGAGACCGGGGCAGCGGGGGGGGGCGCCGAGACCGGGGCAGCGATGGGCACCGAGACCGGGGCAGCGATGGGCACCGAGACCGGGGCAGCGATGGGCACCGAGACCGGGGCAGCGATGGGCACCGAGACCGGGGCAGCGATGGGCACCGAGACCGGGGCAGCGATGGGCACCGAGACCGGGGCAGCGATGGGCACCGAGACCGGGGCAGCGATGGGCACCGAGACCGGGGCAGCGAGACCGGGGCAGCGATGGGCAGCGAGACTGGGGCAGCGGGGGGCACCGAGACCGGGGCAGCGATGGGCACCGAGACCGGGGCAGCGATGGGCACCGAGACCGGGGCAGCGAGACCGGGGCAGCGGGGGGCACCGAGACCGGGGCAGCGGGGGGCACAATAGCGGTCGCTGTCAGGGCTGTGCTGGGGATCGGGCTCTCTGCACCGCTCCCTCTCCTCCCTCTCTCTCACACTCTCTCTCCCTCTCCCCTGTCACACGCTCCCTCTCTCTCCCTCTCTCCTCCCCTCTCTCCCTCTCACACTCTCTCTCTCACCTGGGCACGCAGCTCGGCGACGACCTGTCGATCTCCCAAGTGGCGAACAGGTTCATGGGCAGCGGTTTGGGGAGCCCGGAACCCGAGCCTGAGCCCGGCACCAGAGCCACCCGGCCGCGCTCCCGCTCCCGCTCCGCCATCATCAGCATCTCAGCTCCTCACACAGCCTCTCCCACCGCGCCTCAGTCAGTCAGCCTCTGTCAACCTCTCTCACTGACTCTCTCCCGCCCGCGGGCGGCGCGCGCTGCCGCTCAGAGACCCGCCTCTCCAAACGGAGTCTGCGCCTGCGCCTGCGCCGCAGCCCGAGCCCAACGGCCGACCCCAGACCCAGACCCCGCCCCCAGACCCAGACCCCGCCCCCAGACCCCAGACCCAGACCCCGCCCCCAGACCTCTAAACCCCGCCCCCAGACCCCTAAACCCCGCCCCGGACCCAGACCCCGCCCCCAGAGCCCAGACCCCGCCCACAGACCCCTAAACCCCGCCCCCGGACCCCGCCCCCAGAGCCCAGACCCCGCCCCCAGACGCCAGACCCCGCCCACAGACCCGTAAACCCCGCCCCCGGACCCCGCCCCCAGACCCCAGTCCCCGCCCACAGACCCCTAAACCCCGCCCCCGGACCCAGACCTCAAAGCCCAAACTCCGCCCCCAGACAACGCCCCCAGACCCCAGATCCCGCCCCCAAACCCAGCCCCCAGACCCCCAAACCCCGCCCCCAGTCCCCAGACCCCGCCCACAGACCCCAGACCCCGCCCCCAGACACCAAACCCTGCCCCCAGACCCCAAACCCCGCCCCCAGACCCTGCCCCCAGATCCCAGACCCCGCCCCCAGACCCCAGACCCCGCCCCCAGACCCCAAACCCCACACCCAGACCCCAGACCCCGCCTCCAGATCCCAGACACAGACCCCAGACCCCGCCCCCACACCCCAAACCCCGCACCCAGACCACAGACCCCGCCTCCAGACCCCAAACCCCACCCCCAGACCCCAAACCCTGCCCCCAGATCCCAGACCCCGCCCCCAGACCCCAAACCCCACACCCAGACCCCAGACCCTGCCTCCAGATCCCAGACACAGACCCCAGACCCCGCCCCCACACCCCAAACCCCGCACCCAGACCACAGACCCCGCCTCCAGACCCCAAACCCCACCCCCAGACCCCAAACCCTGCCCCCAGACCCCAGACCCTGCCCCCAGACCCCAAACCCCGCCCCCAGACCCCACCACCAGAACCCAAACCCCGCCCCCAGACACCAGACCCCGCCTCCAGACCACAAACCCAGACCCCAGACCCCAAACCCCATCCCCAGACCCCGCCCCCAGACCCCAAACCTCGCCCCCAGGCACCAGACCCCGCCACCAGACCCCAGACTCCGCCCCAGACCCCAGACACCACCCCCAGACCCCAGACCCCACCCCCCAGAACCCAGACCCCACCCCAGACACCAAACCCCGCCCCCAGACGCCTGACCCCGCCCCAGACCCCAGACCCCACCCCCAGACCCCAAACCCGGCCCCCCAAACCCTGACCCCAGACACCAGACCCTGCCCCCAGACCCCAAACACCGCCCCCAGACACCGGACCCCGCCCCCAGACCCCGCCCCAGACCCCAAACCCCGCCCCCAAACCCCAGAGCCTGCCCCAGACCCCAAAGCCCACTTCCAGACCCCAGACCCCACCCCAGACCCCAAACCCTGCCCCCAGACCCCGCCCCCAAAGCCCACCCCCCAGACCCCACCCCCAGACCCCAAACCCCACCCCAGACCCCAAACCCTGCCCCAGGCCCCAGACACCGTCCCCAGACACAAGACCCCACCCCCAGACACCCAAACCCCGCCCACAGACCCCAGACCCCGCCCCCAGACCCACCCACAGACCCCAGACCCCACCCCCAGACACCCAAACCCCGCACACAGACCCCAGACCCCGCCCCCAGAACCCCAAACACCGCCCACAGACCCCAAACCCCGCCCACAGACCGCAGACCCCGCCCCCAGATCCCCAAACCCCGCCCACAGACCCCAGACCCCACCCCCAGACCCCCAAACTCCACCCACAGACACCAAACACCGCCCCCAGACCCCCAAACCCCGCCTCCAGACACCAGACCCCGCCCCCAGAACCCAAACCCCGCCCACAGACCGCAGACCCCGCCCACAGATCCCCAAAACCCCGCCCACAGACCCCAGACCCCGTCCCACAGACCCCTAGACCCTCAAACTCCGCCCACAGACCCTAAACCCCGCCCCAGACCCCCAAACCCCACCCCCAGACACAAGACCCCGCCCCAGACCCCAAACCCTGCCTCAGACCCCGCCCCCAGACCACAGACCCCGCCCCCAGACCCCATACCTTGCCCCCAGACCCATGACCCCGCCCCAGACCCCGCCCCAGGCCCCAAACCCCGCCCCCCCAAACCCTGACCCCAGACACCAGATTGCACCCCCAGACCCCAAAAACAGCCCCCAGACACCAGACCCCGCCACCAGACCCCGGCCCCAGACCCCGCCCACAGACCCCTAAACCCCACCCCCGGACCCCGCCCCCAGAGCCCAGACCCCGCCCCCAGACCCCAGACCGCGCCCACAGACACCAAACCCTGCCCCAGACCCCAGAGCCCAAACCCCGCCCCCAGACAACACCCCCAGACCCCAGACCCCGCCCCCAAACCCTAAACCCAGCCCCCAGACCCCAAACCCCGCCCACAGACGCCAAACCCCGCCCCCAGTCCCCAGACCCCGCCCACAGACACCAAACCCCGCCCCAGATCCCAGACCCCGACCCAAAGACGCCAGACTCCGCCCCCGACCCCAAACCCCGCCCCCAAACCTCAGACCCCGCCCCCAGACCCCAAACCCCGCCCCCAGACCACAGACCCTGCCCCCAGATCACAGACCCTGCCCCCAGACCCCGCCCCCAAACCCAGCCCCCAGACCCCAGACCCCGCCTCCAGATCCCAGACACAGACCCCAGACCCCGCCCCCAGACCCCAAACCCCGCCCCAGACCCCGCCCCCAGACCCCGGACGCCGCCTCCAGACCCCAAACCCCACCCCCAGACCCCAGACCCCGCACCAGACCCCAAACCCTGCCCCCAGACCCCAGATCCTGCCCCCAGACCCCAAACCCCACCCCCAGACCCCACCACCAGAACACAAACCCCACCCCCACACACCAGACCCCGCCTCCAGACCACAAACCCAGACCCCAGACCCAAACCCCGTCCCCAGACCCCGCCCCCAGACCCCAAACCTCGCCCCCAGACACCAGCCCCAAACCTCGCCCCCAGACACCAGATCCCGCCCCAGGCCCCAAACCCCGCCCCAGACACCAGACCCCGCCCCCCACACCCCAGACCCCACCCACAGACCCCGCCACCAGACCCCAGACTCCGCCCCAGACCCCAGACACCACCCCCAGACCCCAGACCCCACCCCCAGAACCCAGACCCCGCCCCCAGACCCCACCCCAGACACCAATCCCCACCCCCAGACCCCAATCCCCGCCCCCCAAACCCCGACCCCAGACACCAGACCCTGCCCCCAGACCTCAAACCCCACCCCCAGACACCAGACACCGCCCCCAGACCCCGCCCCAGACCCCAAAGCCCGCCCCCAAACCCAGAGCCTGCCCCAGACCCCAAAGCCCACCTCCAGACCCCAGACCCCGCCCCAGACCCCAAACCCTGCCCCCAGACCCCGCCCCCAAAGCCCACCCCCCCAGACCCTGCCCCAGACCCCAAACCCCGCCCCCAGACCCCGCCCCCAGACCCCAAACCCCACCCCAGACCCCAAATTCCCGCCCCAGGCCCTAGACAATGCCCCCAGACACCAGACCCCGCCCCCAGACTCCCAAACCCCGCCCACAGACCCCAGACCCCACCCACGGACCCCAGACCCCGCCCCCAGACCCCACTCACAGACCCCATACCCCACCCCAGACCACCAAACCCCACCCACAGACCCCAGACCCCGCCCCCAGACCCCCAAACACCGTCCACAGACCCCAAACCCCGCCCACAGACCACAGACCCCGCCCCCAGATCCCCCAAACCCCGCTCACAGACCCCAGACCCCGCCCCCAGACCCCCAGACTCCCAAACTCCGCCCACAGACCCCAAAACCGCCCCCGGACCCCGCCCCCAGACCCCAGACCCCGCCCCAGACCCCAAACCCCCGCCTCCAGACCCCTGACCCCAACCTAGACCCCAGACCCCGCCCCAGACCACAAACCCCGCCCCCCCAAACCCTGACCCCAGACACCAGATCCTGCCCCCAGACCCCAAACCTCGCCCCCCAGACACCAGACCCCGCCCCCAGACCGCACCCCAGACCCCAAACCCCACCCCCAGACCCCAGAGCCCGCCCCAGATCCCAAACCCCACACCCAGACCCCAGACCCCGCCCCAGACCCCAAACCCTGCCCCCAGACCCCGCCTCCAAAGCCCACACCCCCAGACCCCGCCCCAGACCCCAAACCCCGCCCCCAGACTCCGCCACCAGTCCCCAAACCCCACCGCAGACCCCAGACCCCACCCCCGGACTCCAGACCCCACCCCAGACCCCAAACCCCGCACCTGGCCCCAGACACTGCCCCCATACACCAGACCCCACCCCCAGACCCCCAAACACCGCCCACAGACCCCAGACCCCGCCCCCAGACCGCCAAACCCCGCCCACAGACCCCAAACACCGCCCACAGAACGCAGACCCCGCCCCCAGACCCCCAAACCCTGCCCACAGATCCCAGACCTCGCCCCCAGACCCCCAAACAATGCCCACAGACCCCAAACACCGCCCACAGAACGCAGACCCCGCCCACAGTCCCCAAACCCCGCCCACAGACCCCAGACCCGCCCCCAGACCGCCAACCCCACCCAAAGACCCCAAACCCCGCCCACAGACCCCAGACCGCACCCCCAGACCCCCAAACCCCGCACACAGACCCCAGACCCCGCCCCCAGACCCCCAAACCCCACCCACAGACCCCAGACCCCTCCCCCCAGTCCCCCAAACACCGCCCACAGACCCCAAACCCCGCCCACAGACCCCAGACCCCGCCCACAGACCCCAAACCCCACCCCCAGAGCTCACCTCCAGACCTCAAAACCAACCCCAGACCCCAAACCCTGCCCCCAGACCCCAAACACCGCCCCCAGACCCCCAAACCCCGCCCACAGACCCCAGACCCCGCCCCCCAGACCCCAAACCCCACCCCAGACCCCAGACCCCGCCCCCAGACCCCACCCCCCAGACCCCAAACCCTGCCCCCAGACCCCTGACCCTGCCCCAGACCCCTGACCCTGCCCCAGACCCCAGACCCCACCCCCAGACCTGAAAGCCCGCCCCCCAAACCCCAACCCCAGACACCAGACCCCGCCCCCAGACACCAAACCCTGCCCCAGTCCCCAGACCCCGACCCCAGACACCAGACCCTGCCCCCAGACAGCAGACACCGCCCCACTGAACCCGCCCCCAAACCCCAGACCCCGCCCCCAGACCCCAAACCCCACCCCCAGACCCCACCTCCAGACCTCAAAACCAACCCCAGACCCCAAACCCTGCCCCCAGACCATGCCCCCAGACCCCAGACCCCGCCCCCAGACCCTGCCCCCAGATGCCAGACCCCACCCCCAGACCCAACCCCGAGACCCCGCCCCCCAGGCCCCAGGCCATGCCCCCAGACACCAGACCCCGGCCCCAGACCGCAGACCTTGCGCCCAGTCCCCAGACCCCGCCCCAGACCCCGCCCCAAACCCCAGACCCCAGACTGCAGACCCCGCACCCAGACCCCAAACCCCGCCCCCCAGACCCGAACCCCGCCTCAGACCCCAAACCCTGCCCCCAGACACCAAAACCCGCCCCCAGACCCCAGACCCTGCCGCCAGACCCCACCCCAGACCCCGCAACAGACCCCAAACCATGCCCCCAGACCCTAGACCCCGCCCCAGACCCCAAACCCCACCCCCAGACCCCAGACCCCACCCCAGACCCCAAACCTCACCCCCAGACACCAGACCCCACCCCCAGACCCCAGACCCCAACCCAGACCCCAAACTCCACCCCAGGCCCCAGACCCCGCCCCCAGACACCAGACCCCGCCCCAGACCCCGCCCCCAGACACCAGACTCCGCCCCCAGACAGCAGACACCACCCCCCAACCCCGCCCCCAAACCCCAGACACCGCCCCCAGACCCCAAACCTCACCCCCAGACACCAGACCCCAACCCAGACCCCAGACTCCACCCCAGGCCCCAGACCCCGCCCCCAGACACCAGACCCCGCCCCAGACCCCGCCCCCAGACACCAGACTCCGCCCCCAGACAGCAGACACCACCCCCCGACCCCGCCCCCAAACCCCAGACACCGCCCCCAGACCCCAAACCCTGCCCCCAGACCCCACCCCCAGACCCCAAAACCCATCACAGACCCCAAACCCTGCCCCCAAACCCCAGACCCCGCCCCCAGACCCCAGAGAGAGAGAGAGAGAGAGAGAGTGTGAGACAGACAGAGAGATGGAAAGAGAAAAACAGACAGAGCGAGAGATACATAGAACCAGAGAGAGAGAGAGAAAGAGCGAGGCAGAGACAGAGAGAGAGAGAGACAGAGAGAGACAGATAGAGACAGAGACAGAGAGAGAGATTGAGAGACAGACAGACAGAGAGAGATACAGAAAGAGAAAGAGACAGAGACAGCAAGCGAGGCAGAGACAGAGAGAGAGAGACAGACAGAGAGAGATAGAGAGAGAGACAGACAGACAGACAGAGAGAGAGAGGCAGAGACAGAGAGAGAGAGAGAGACAGAGAGAGACAGACAGACAGACATAGAGAGAGACAGAGAGAGAGAGACAGAGAGAGAGACAGAGAGAGAGAGACAGAGAGAGAGAGAGACAGACAGACAGAGAGAGAGAGACAGGGAGAGAGAGACAGAGAGAAAGATAGAGAGAGGGGATGAGAGGGAGGGAGACACACACAGCGAGAGAGAGAGAGACAAAGAGACAGAGAGAGAGAGACAGAGACAGAGAAACAGACAGAGAGAGATAAAGAAAGAGACAGAGACAGACAGAGAGAGAGAGAGACAGAGTGGGAGCAGAGAGAGAGAGAGAGGGAGAGGGAGAGAGAGAGACAGAGAGAGAGGAAGAGAGAGAGAGAGAAACAGAGAGAGAGCGGGAGAGAGAGGAGGAGAGAGGGAGAGAGAGAGATAGAGAGAGAGAAAGACAAAGACAGACAGAGAGAGGGAGACAGAGAATGAGTGAGAGACAGAGATAGAGAGATGGAGAGACAGAGACAGAGAGACAAAGACAGGGGGATAGAGAGAGACAGAGGGAGAGAGAGACAGAGACAGAGGGAGTGAGAGAAGGAGCCAGAGAGAGAGACAGAGAGAGGGAGACAGAGAGATGTAGAGAGAGAGAGAGAGACAGGGAGTGACCGAGAGACGTCGAGAGACACAGAGAGACAGAGTAAGAGAGTGGAGAGAGAGAGAGTGGAGAGAGAGTGTGGAAAAAGAGAGTGGAGAGAGAGTGGAGGGAATGTGGAGAGAGAGAGTGGAGAGAGAGAGTGGAGAGAGAGTGGAGAGAGTGTGTGGAGAGAGTGTGTGGAGAGAGAGAGTGGAGAGAGAGAGTGGAGAGTGAGTGGAGGGAATGTGGAGAGAGAGAGTGGAGAGAGAGAGTGGAGAGAGAGTGGAGAGAGAGAGTGGAGAGAGAGAGTGGAGAGAGAGAGTGGAGAGAGAGTGGAGAGAGAGAGTGGAGAGAGAGTGGAGAGAGTGTGTGGAGAGAGAGAGTGGAGAGAGAGAGTGGAGAGAGAGTGGAGGGAATGTGGAGAGAGAGAGTGGAGAGAGAGAGTGGAGAGAGAGTGGAGAGAGAGAGTGGAGAGAGAGAGTGGAGAGAGAGAGTGGAGAGAGAGTGGAGAGAGAGAGTGGAGAGAGAGAGTGGAGAGAGTGTGTGGAGAGAGAGAGTGGAGAGAGAGAGTGGAGAGAGAGAGTAGACTATATGATTACGGATCTGGACCCATCCTCTTTCAGAGCATTCACAGTCAAACCACAAACAACACTGACAGATCACAGTCAAATTACTGCACATCTTAAAAGAACAGAAACAACCAACACAGAAATACAACCCAGTAAGCTGTACAACATTAAAAAATCCTACAGATGGGCCAAAAACAGCATGGAAAAATACCAGAAAGCCATTAGCAATCAATCAACTCAAGCTCTCTTGGACGCCTTTCTGGAAAATACATACACACACAATAAAGAAGGCGTAAACCAGGCAGTGAATAACCTAAATAATATTTTTGATAATTTGGCATCAATGTCAAACTTGAAAGTTCGCAAGAATAAACCCAAAACAACAAACTACGAAAAATGGTTTGACTCAGATTGCCAGAGCATGAGGAAAAAACTCAGAAAAATATCAAACCAAAAACACAGACAGCCAGAAAACGAGGAATTACGCCTTACTTATTGTCAGGCACTAACACAATACAAAAAAACACTCAGAACCAAGAAAGAGCAGTATATTAAGAATACACTCAGCTCCATTGAGGAATCCATTGATTCCAATTGTTTCTGGGACAACTGGAATACATTACACAAAAAACAACACGACGAATTGGCCATTCAAAACGGAGACACCTGGGAAAACCATTTTGAAAAATTATACCAGAAAAACACACTAAGCCCAGAGCAATATCAAATATGCAAAAAACTGGAAAAGCTCGAATTGGCCATGAAAGATAACCAAAACCCGCTAGACCCCATAATAACTGAAAAAGAGCTAGTTGAGAAACTCAAGGACCTGTGACCAGGAAAAGCTTGCGGTGCAGACGGCATCCTAAGCGAAATGATTAAACACACGGACGATAAAATGAAATTGGCTATCCTAAAACTCTTCAACTTGGTTCTGAGTGTCGGTTACTTCCCTGATATCTGGAACAAAGGACTCATAACGCCCATATACAAAAGTGGGGACAAAGTCGACCCAAATAACTATCGAGGCATCTGTGTAAACAGTAACCTGGGGAAGGTATTCTGTAGTATCATAAACAAAAGACTTATAAACTTCCTTGAGGAGCACAATGTCTTGAGTAAAAGCCAAATTGGATTCCTACCAAACTATAGAACATCAGATCATGGGCCAGAAATTGGTGAACGGGGCTTGCAGCCCCGTTTCTGCACTTACCCCGCGCTACTGCCGATCAGCTCCAGGGACGCCTGGAATTGGTGTTTCCAGAAGAAGAATCCCGGGCAGCGTATGACGTCACGCCGCCCAGGAGTGCAGCCAGCGCGAAGCCAGGAGCGTGCAGTGCAAGTGAGACACGCCCCTTGAGGTCTCAGTTTCACTGGACACACCCCCAATGTTTCTGTCAAGCTGCTAAGCATTTTTACATGCAAAGCAGCAGTTTAAATAGGTTTTTGGAAGTTTTTTGAAGATTTTGGTAACTTTTATAAACTTTTTAAAATGTTTACATTATTTTGAGTAATCTGAAGTCGTTTTAAACAGAATTAAAGCAATTTAAAGACTTTTAAAAGCCCTAAAAGAATTTTTTAATTCCATTTATTTATTTAGCAATGTCGTCGTCATACGTGTCTTCACATTGTTCCCTTTGGGGAACTGTATGAAGTGGTGGAAGGATTTATGGCCATGATTAACGCTCATTCCGTGACCGTAACCATCTTTGAACCAGGCATTAGGGCGGTTAGTCCTATGGCGGGAGGGTTTTACGGGCTCCCACAAGCTATACAAGGAGGGGGGGCCACCCACACCCACGGACGCAAATATCCCACTGGATGTCAACCCAGAATTTAGAGCCGGAGCTCCGACTCCACTTGCCGGGACTGTCTGGAGCGGGGTTCGAAACCCTACCCTGATCTGGCCCAGCGGCGGGGATCCTACCGCTATGACAAAGGCCCAATCCGATTAGCAACGTGAAATGGCAGCATAGGGCTCCAGTCACGGGGAGGGAAAAGGCACAGGAAACATATGGGTGTCACCTTTTGTGCGGAGTGGGCCTTTTGCGTAGCAGTAAGCATCCCCGCCGCTGGGCCACAAGGAGTAGGGTTTTGAACCCCACTCCAGACAGTCCCGGCAAGTGGAGTCGGAGTTCCAACTTTAAATTCTGGGTGGACATCCAGCGGGATACTTGCGTCCGTGGGTGTTGGTGGCCCCCCCCACCTCAGATGGGTTGTGGGAGCCCGTAAAACCCTCCCGCCATAGGACTAACCACCCTAATGGCTGGTTCAAAGATGGTTACGGTCACGGAATGAGCGTTAATCACGGCCATAAATCCTTCCACCACTTCATACAGTTCCCCAAAGGGAACAGTGTGAGGATACGTACGATGATAACCTCTTGTGCAATGCACCTCCTTGGACCCTCAGTCGCAGATGCGAGGGGGCAAGTCGTGCAATTGTTAAATTTTTCATTTTATTGACATGTAAAATGTTGGCCCAGTAATTCCCTTCCAACTGCGCGAGTACGGTCGGGGTACTTACGCATCTGGCCGGATGAAATGCCGGTTTTCAGCATGCACAGTGCTTTTGGGGAAAACCGGCATTTCCTGTCCTCTGAACGAAGGGGTTCAGAGGCAGAACGCGTGCGACTGCACAGGCAGCGCGTGCGCAGTATAATTCGTCGCTTTCATTACTGCTTTCAGTGAGGTCAAGTCCTTACAACTTACACATGAAAAAAGCATGGGTACAGTTGCTCCAGAGGCTGCGGAGGAAGATATTTCTTATCGTGGAGCTTCTGAAAGTATGTATGTCTGTATATATTCCTTTGCGTGTTATGTATATATTCCTTTACTTATGTGTATGAATGTATTATTTAATTATGACTTTCAGAGAAAGTAACTTATTGGAAAATCATAATTAAAAACATACATTCATACACATTAGTAAAGGAATATAAAACATACATACATATACGTAAAGGAATATATGTGGACATACATACATAACTCATTCTCACATTCCATTCACACAGCCACAATTGCTCCTTCTACCTACCGTTCTGAAAACCCTTTTAAAAAAAAAAAATTTTAACTTTAAAACTTACTTAAAATTTCTTAAAATAACTTCCCTCCCTTTCCCAAACAAAAATATTGCATTTCAGAAGCTCCACGATAAAATGTTTCTTCCTCCGCAGCCAATGAACCACTTTACACTTGCTTTTTTCAAGTGTAACTTCTGAGGACTTACCCTCACGGATTTCATGAATGAAATCTACGAAGTTCACTGCGCAAGCGCTGCCTGTGCAGTCGCACGCGCTCGAGGTCTGCAAATGCCAGCGTTCCCTGCATGCGCTGTTCATGCTGAACGCCGGCATTTCCAACGGCCAGATGCGTGAGTACCCTGAGCGCACTCACGCCTTTGGCCGCGAATTTCTGGCCCCATATCTTTACCCTACAGACCCTAATTGACAAACATGTTCATCAAAACAAAAGCAAAATTTTTGCCTGCTTTATAGATTTCCAGAAGGCTTTCGATTCCATCTGGCAAGACGGTCTATTCTTGAAACTTATTGAAAGTGGCATAGGGGGAAAAACATATGATGTAATTAAATCAATGTATACAAACAATAAATGTGCAGTTAAAATTGGAGACAAACAAACAAAATACTTCCCACAGGGGCGTGGTGTGACGCAGGGCTCGCCCATCTCACCGACACTCTTTAATATTTACATAAATGAATTGGCAAAACTACTTGAACAATCTACAGCACCCGGCCTCACCCTATATGAATCCAAGGTTAAATTCCTCCTCTATGCAGATGACCTGGTTCTCCTGTCACCAACTAAGGAGGGTCTACAACAGAACCTGGATCTGCTGGAGTCGTTCTGTCAGACCTGGGCCCTGACAATAAACCACCAAAAAACCAAAGTCCTTGTGTTCCAGCAAAGATCCAGACATCAGGGACCCAGAATAAATTTCACACTAGGAACAACTAAAATTGAACAAACCACTAACTACACATACTTGGAAATCTAAGATGGCACCTCCCGCACTTTGCCTTCTTCCCCGATTTAACAAAATGGCACCTCCCGCGCTTTACCTTCTTCCCCACTGGATTAAGATGGCGCTTCCCACGCTTTCCGTCTTCTCCGCTGCTGCTAGCGCTGTTGCTGGCGTTTTATGCCTTGATGGCGATGCCCTATGGTCTTCGCGCACTTCCTCCCCCGCGCTGCTGCTAACGCCGCTCTCCGCGGTTCCCGTGGCAAACTGCAGCTCCTCGCGGCTTTCTGCGCTTCTAATTTCTTTTATTTTCCTGTCGTCAGAGCAACCCTACGGGACACTTTCCTCCCTCTTCTCAGGTCTGTACGCTGCCCGGCTTCGTAGCACCGGCCGCGCCCTGTGTGCTCCACCCTCTCTCTCTCTCTCCTCTTCCCGACAACGCTGCTCGGCCCCGTTGAAAAGCCACCCGATCGAGCTCTAGCCCGCCGCAGCCCAGGAAGGATCAGTGTACTACCTGCCACCAGCCCGATTAGCTGACACACCATAGACAGGATAACCAAGCCCCGCTCTCGACAGCCTCTCCTGCAAATCTTCAACTCCGATGAATCAGAGGCGGTTGCCCACGGTCAATGCCCGTTTCTTCTGTTTTTTTTTCTTTCTTCCTTCTGGCCTCGACCTCTAACAACTTCGCTTCAGGGATGGATCCCCATGAGGTGGTGCAGAACTGTAGGTAAGTTCGGATCTGCTCGTCGCCAGTATTATGTCTGTGTGTAATTGAGACACGGACTGCAAGAGTTGGTTACAACAGGTCTTTACTGAGTGGAGACAAGTCTGGAACTACTATGCAAAGTTACTATACAGGCTTATATACAGGGGTGGTCACTACTGGTACTGCAGTATACAGGGGCTGCAGAATATAGTTCCTTCTGCAAAGTACATACACTACAAATGTAAGAGGGGAGGAGATGTTGTGTATTTTGAATGTTGTATTTGAATTGTCCCACATAGCTTACCGTAGTTGTGATGTGCAATGCACTATGGGAAATAGAGTGCATGAAGTGGAGAAGATTCTCTGGAAAGATGGCTGTTAACTGAACTCTGTCTCCTGCGTACTCTTTTAATTGTTATACAAGCAAAGTTATTAAACTCTTGAGATTTAACAATCTGCACTGCAAATGTTCACAATTCCATGAGGACAGTTTCATCGTCCCAGAGCCTGATGAGTTAAAATCTCCTCCAGCTAAATCCTTCTTCTTAGGCAATCCCTCGAAGCCGAGGATGACGTGCTTCCACACTAAAAATGAATTCTCAGGTGACTGATGAGTCCAATGCGGGACCTACAGTCTGTGTCACAGGTGGGGCAGACGGTGGTTGAAGGGGCGGGTGGGTGGGGTGCTTAGGTTGACAAGCGCTCCTTGCGCTGCCTGCGCTTGGCTTCCGCTTGCTCCCGGCGAAGAGACTCGAGGTGTTCGGCGCCTTCCCGGATGCTTCTCCTCCACTCTGTGCGGTCTTGGGCCAGGGATTCCCAGATGTCGATGGGATGTTACACTTTTTCAAGGAGGCTTTGAGGGTGTCCTTGAAGCGTTTCCTCTGCTCGCCTGGGGCTCACTTGCCGTGTCGGAGCTCCGAGTAGAGCGCTTGTTTTTGGGAGCCTCGTATCGGGCATGCGGACAATGTGACCCGTCCATCAGAGCTGATTGAGCGTGGTCAAAGCTTCGATGCTGGGGATGTTGGCCTGAGCGAGAACACTGACGTTGGTGCGCCTATCCTGCCAATGGATTTGCAGGATCTAGCAGAGGCAGCGTTGGTGGTACCTCTCCAGTGCTTTGAGGTGCCTGTTGTACATGGTCCATATCTCTGAGGCATACAGGAGGGCGGGTATCACTGCTGCTCTGTAGACCAGGAGCTTAGTGCCGGGTTTGAGGTCCTGGTCTTCAAACACTCTCTTCCTCATGTTGGAAAAATTAAAGCCATACATTTTGGCTCTCATAAATTCCGACACGCCCCTAACTACTTCAATGTTCTCAATTGCCAGCTGAGCATCAGACTAGTGCTGTGAATCCTTGATGTGCCACTCAGCCCAGAGGTGATGTGAATCCTTGCTACGCAGCTCAACCCAGACCTGAGTTTTCCTCCCCACCTCCATTACATCACCAGAACTCCTTTCCTCCACCGTCAGAGATTTCTAGGCTCTGTCCCTACCTTTCCCTCTGCTGCCTAGACTTTTAACTCATGATAAGGTCGAGGCTTGGTTTCTCTAATCAAATCAAATCAAATCAACTTTTATTGTCATTGTTAGTGCACAAGTGCAGTACAACGAAATGTAGGCTTGCGGCTCCCGAGAGTGTACATTTAGATTAAGACATTTAAACATTCCACATACATTTGGCTTGTAATACATTAACATAAACATAACCATAATAAAGTGCATTGGCAGATGTGCAGGCTTTAGAGTTTATTTGTGGAGTTCAGTAGGATGACAGCCCTGGGAAAGAAGCTGTTCCTAAATCTGGTCGTACGGGTGTGAATGCATCTGTAGCGTCTTCCAGATGGCAGGAGGGCGAACAGACTGTGACTGGGTTGGGTAAGGTCTTTGATGATGGACCGTGACCTCCGTAGACAGCGTTTCTGGTATATGTGCTCTATGGTCGGTAGCCGGGTGCCGGTAATGCGTTGGGCAGTTTTGACTACCCGCTGCAGGGCTGGCCCCTCTTCCCCCACCAGTCATAGCTCACTTTCAAAATCCGCTCTTCTGATCTGTTGAAAGCTGCACTCTTCAATTGCCCCGGTCCTCCTCAGGCTCCACTGGCTCTCCATGTCAATTATAAGATCCTTAAGCTCACCTCCAAATATTTCTGACGAAAGGTCACCGACCTGAAACGTTAACTCTGTTTCTCTCTCCACAGATGCTGCCTGAACTGCTGAGTATTTCCAGCATTTTCTGTTTATATTCCAAGTATTTCCCAGGCATTGTCCCCACCCGGCTCGATGACTTCTTTCAAATCAATCAAAATCAAATCAACTTTTATTGTCATTGTTAGTGCACAAGTGCAGTACAACGAAATGTAGGCTTGCGGCTCCCGAGAGTGTACAATTTGGATTAGGACACTTAAACATTTCAACATACATTTGTACATATATATTAGCATAAATATGACCATAATAAAGTGCATCGGCAGATGTGCAGGCTTTAGTGTTTATTTGTGAAGTTCAGTAGGATGACAGCCCTGGGAAAGAAGCTGTTCCTAAATCTGGTCGTACGGGTGCGAATGCATCTGTAGCATCTCCCAGATGGCAGGAGGGCGAACAGACTGTGGCTGGGGTGGGTAGGGTCTTTGATGATGGACCGTGCCCTCCGTAGGCAGCGTTTCTGATATATATGTTCTATGGTCGGTAGCCGGGTGCCGGTAATGCGTTGGGCAGTTTTGACTACCCGCTGCAGGGCTTTCCGGTCATGGGAGCTACAGCTGCCGTACCATACCGTGATACAGTTTGTCAGGATGCTCTCTATAGTGCAGCAGTAGAAGTTAGAGAGGATCGGGGGTGACAGATTACATCCCTTCAGCCTCCTCAAGAAATATAGGCGCTGCTGGGCCTTCTTCACCAGAGAGGAGGTGTTGAGGGACCAGGAGAGGTCTTCCGTGATGTGGACTCCGAGGGACTTAAAGCTTTGCTCCTCTGTTTTTCAGGCACCGGTCCACTTCTGCTCCAGTCCTCTTCATTCCAATACTTTTTTTCACCCGTCTTGCATCTGCCCTCTGAACCTCTCTCACAAAATCCCTTTGTCTTATTCCTATTTCCCTGTTTTCAAAAGCTGAGTTTTCTTTTAACTGTATTTTCCACTATGCCAATCCATTCTGCCCCTTATTATTTCCATTTGCCCAGCCTGTCAACCTGTGAAATTCTTTCTGCCACTAAAGGTGTTATAGAAAAGCAGGTTGTTACATAACGGCTCAGGAAATAAATGACCATTGAACCTGTCTTTGGTGTGGTCAGCGGATGGAGGAGTATCGGCATCCACCTCAGCCAAAGAAAGACTTGCATTTCTATAGCGCCTTTCACACCCTCAGGACGTCCCAAACCGCTTCACAGCCAATGAAGTACTTTTTGGAGTGTAGTCACTGTTGTAATGTAGGAAACGTGGCAGCCAATTTGCACACAGCAAGATCCCACAAGCAGAAATGTGATAATGACCAGATAATCTGTTTTAGTGATGTTGATTGAGGGATAAATATTGGCCGCAGGACATCGGGGAGAACTCCCCTGCTCTTCTTCGAAATAGTGCCATGGGATCTTTTACATCCACCCCCTGAGAGAGCAGATGGGGCCTCGGTTTAATGTCTTATCTGAAAGACGCCACCTTCAACAGTGCAGCGCTCCCACAGTACTGCCCCTCTGACAGTGCAGCACTCCCTCAGTACTGACCCTCCGACAGTGCAGCGCTCCCTCAGTACTGCCCCTCTGACAGTTCAGCACTCCCTCAGTACTGCCCCTCCGACAGTGCAGCACTCCCTCAGTACTGCCCCTCTGACAGTGCAGCACTCCCTCAGTGATGCCCCTCTGACAGAGCAGTGCTCCCTCAGTTCTGCCCCTCTGACAGTGCAGCACTCCCTCAGTACTGCCCATCTGACAGTACAGCGCTCCCTCAGTACTGCCCCTCCAACAGTGCAGCGCTTCCCTCAGTATTGTCCCTCAGACAGTGCAGCACTCCCTCAGTATTGTCCCTCCAACAGTGCAGCGCTCCCTCAGTACTGCCTCTCTGACAGAGCAGCGCTCCCTCGGTACTGCCCCTCCGACAGTGCAGCGCTCCCTCATTACTGCCCCTCCGACAGAGCAGCGCTCCCTCAGTACTGCCCCTCCGACAGAGCAGCGCTCCCTCAGTACTGCCCCTCCGACAGTGCAGCTCTCCCTCAGTACTGACCCTCCAACAGTGCAGCGCTCCCTCAGTACTGACCCTCTGACAGTGCAGCTCTCCCTCAGTACTGACCCTCCGACAGTGCGGCGCCCCCTGAGTACTGCCCCTCCGACAGTGCGGCGCTCCCTCAGTACTGCCCCTCCGACAGTGCAGCGCTCCCTCAGTACTGCCCCTCCGACAGTTCGGCGCTCTCAGTACTGACCCTCCGACAGTGTGGTGCTCCCTCAGTACTGACCCTCTGACAGTGCAGCGCTCCCTCGGTACTGCCCCTCCGACAGTGCCGCGCTCCCTCAGTACTGCCCCTCTGACAGAGCAGCGCTCCCTCAGTACTGCCGAGACAAGCAAGGCAGTTTAGTTAGTTTAGTTTCAGTTTCGTTCTAGATGCATCACTAGTAGGGTGTCTCCTGAAATGCTGTGAAAGAGTTGAACAGACTTTAGATTAAAACTCATTATCTTTCATAAATGTCTCGTCATTGAACCCACAAAGAAATCAATACATGGTGTGAGAAGTGATTGAAAGAGATGAAGAGGAAAAATCTAAAGTGAAATCAGCTCTCCACATATTAGCAAGCCAAAAGAGAACATCGTTACTTACCATTAGAGAATAGCTAACAAAGTGAAAAAATAGAAGGTTTACTCCCACCGGCGACGCTTCAGTTGACAGGTAATGTGGCTGAAAATTGGAGGAGATTCAAACAACGTGTAGAGTTGTATTTATCAGCAATCGGAGCTGACGAGAAAAGTAATTAAAAGAAATCGTCACTGTTCTTACATGTCGTGGGTGATGAAGCGCTGGAGGTGTATAATAATTTCACATTCGCTGCTAATGGAGACAAAATGAAGCTAGATAAAATAATGGAACAGAAAATGCTGGAAAAACTCAGCAGGTCAGGCAACATCCGTGGAGAGAAATTTGAGTTGACGTTTCGGGTTGGACCCTTCTTCAAAACTGGAAAGAAAAGAAACTAGATCGGAGGCAGGGCTGCGATCGGACAAAAGAATAAAAGAAACAAAAGAAGTAAAAGAGATTAGAAGCTAGACGAGATGGTAATAGGCTGGGATTAGGTGTAAAGTGTACTGGCAGGGCAAAAGATAGCTGCCAGGTGTGAGAGAGAAACAAAAGGAAAGGGGGGGGGGAAAGGAGTGGAACAATTACAAGAGAAAATGAAATGGGGGCCGAGCTTATGATCTGAAATTGTTGAACTCGATATTGAGTCCGGAAGGCTGCAGACTGCCTAATCGGAAGATGAGGTGCTGTTCCTCGAGTTTACGTTGAGCTTCCGTGGAACAATACAAGAGGCCAAGGACGGTGAGGTCCGAGTGGGAATGGAGCGGTGAATTAAAATGACAGGCGACCGGAAGCTCGGGGTCACCCTTACGGACTGAACGGAGGTGTTCCGCAAAGCGGTCACCCAATCTGCGTTTGGTCTCCCCAATGTAGAGGAGACCGCATCGTGAGCAGCGAATACAGTATACTAGATTGCGAGAAGTACAAGTAAATCGCTGTTTCACCTGGAAGGGGTGTTTGGGGCCCTGGACAGTGGGAAGGGGGGAGGTATAGGGGCAGGTGTTACATCTCCTCCGCTTGCACGGGAAGGTGCCAGGCGAAGAGGAAGGGCTGTTTGGGGTGATAGAGGAGTGGACTAGGGTGTCTCGGAGGGAGCGGTCCCTGCGGAATGCTGAAAGGGGAGGGGAGGGGAAGATACGTTTGGTGGTGGGATCACTTTGGAGGTAGCGGAAATGCCGGAGGATGATCCGTTGAATGTGGAGGCTGGTGGGGTGAAAGGTGAGGACAAGGGGAACCCTATCGTGGTTCCGGGAGGGAGGGGCAGGGGTGAGGGCAGAAGTGCGGGAGCTAGAACTGACACGGTCGAGGGCAGTGTCAACCACAGTAGAGGGGAATCCTCGGTTGCGGAAAAAGGAAGACATGTCTGAAGCACTGGTGTGGAAGGTGGCGTCGTCGGAGCAGATACGGCGGAGGCGGAGAAACTGGGAGAATGGAATAGAGTCCTTACAGGAAGCGGGGTGGGAGGAAGTGTAGTCCAGGTAGCTGTGGGAGTCAGTGGGCTTGTAGTAAATATTGGTCGATAACCTATCCCCAGAGATGGAGACGGAGAAGTCGAGGAAGGGAAGGGAAGAGTCCGAGATGGGCCATGTGAAGGTGAGGGAAGGGTGGAAATTGGAGGCAAAGTGAATGAAATTGTCAAGTTCGGGGCGAGAGCAGAAAACAGCACCGATACAGTCATCAATGTATCGGAAAAAGAGGTGAGGGAGGGGACCCGAGTAGGACTGGAACAAAGATTGTTCCACATAGCCCACGAAAAGGCAGGCATAGCTAGGACCCATGCGGGTACCCATGGCAACACCTTTGATTTGGAGGAAATGAGTGGAGTTAAAGGAGATGTTGTTCAATGTGAGAACAAGTTCAGCCAGGCGGAGGAGGGTCGTGGTGGATGGGGACTGGTCGGGCCTCTGTTCAAGGAAGAAGCGGAGCGCCCTCAGGCCATCCTTTAACTCCACTCATGAGAGACAGTCTATGATGAACTGAATGTTGCGTACACACCGGATAAGCTGATGTATACAGCAGACACGTTGTCCAGAGCTGTTGACCCAGGAGAGCCCGCAAACACAGTGAAAAGACTGAAGTACAAGGCAAAAGACAGTGGAACTGACTTCTACCAAAGCATGCTTGTATACCGCACAACGCCGCTCGAGTGTGGTATGTCACCAGCCCAACTCCTGATGGGACGTCGGCTAAGGTCAAACCTACCCATCCCGGAGAACCTCCTGAAAACAAAAGAGGGGGAGAAAGTGAGGAAGTTCAAAGAACAACAGAAAGAAAAGCAAAAGTACTACTATGACAGAGGAACACAAAACCTACCTGAACTCCACACTGGTGACCAAGTAAGGTTGAAAGACAAAACAAACACATGGACTCAGAAGGGAACTGTCCTGAGTGAAGTTCAACCAAGATCATATACCATTCAGACAGATGAGGGTGCTGTTCTGAGAAGAAATCGTCGAGATCTTCTCATGGGACCAGCCACAGCAGGTCAAGAGACTGATACTGTTGAACAACCTGATCACACAGCTGAGAACCAATCATCTGAGGCAACAACTCAGATTCAAGGACAATCAATCAGAAAATCCTCAAGACACGTGAAGCCTCCTGAGAGACTCATTGAGCAAATTTAAGGACTATTGTTATAGAAGGAAGTAATGTTATCTTATTCTTTCTTCAAGTTCTAGTGTATTTACATATTTCATGTGAACACACAAAGCAAGGTTAAAAAACCTTGATCATGATAATCACAGAAATCACAGAAACCCCACAGTGCAGATAGAGGCCATTTTGGCCCATCGAGCCTGCACCGACACATATCCCACCCTATCCCCGTAACCCCTACACCAACACATATCCCACCCTATCCCCATAACCCCACGTATTTAATCCCCCTAACACTAAGGGTCAATTTATCATAGCCAATCAACCTAACCTGCACATCTTTGGACTGTGGGAGGAAACCGGAGCACCCGGAGGAAACCCACGCAAACACGGGGAGAATGTGCAAACTCCACACAGACAGTCGCCCGAGGCCGGATTCGAACCCGGGTCCCTGGCGCTGTGAGGCAACAGTGCTAACCACTATGCCACCGTGCTACAATGATAATGTAAGTTCATTAAGTGTTACAGTTAAAATGCAGATTAATACAAAGAAAACATGTTGTTAGTTAAAAGTAAAATACTTTTGTTTTAAGAAAAGGAGATGTAATGATATCAGCAAATAGTGATGTTATTTGCCTGTTTGATTATCATGACTTACCAGCATAGTTGCCTGATTGATTGCTTGTGCCTGACCAGCAGAGGTCATGTGACCGAGACAAGCAAGGCAGTTTAGTTAGTTTAGTTTCAGTTTCATTCTAGATGCATCACTAGTAGGGTGTCTCCTGAAATGCTGTGAAAGAGTTGAACAGACTTTAGATTAAAACTCATTCTCTTTCATAAATGTCTCGTCATTGAACCCACAAAGAAATCAATACGGTGGCATAGTGGTTAGCACTGTTGCCTCACAGCGCCAGAGACCCGGGTTCGAATCCGGCCTCAGGCGACTGTCTGTGTGGAGTTTGCACATTCTCCCCGTGTTTGCGTGGGTTTTCTCCGGGTGCTCCGGTTTCCTCCCACAGTCCAAAGATGTGCGGGTTAGGTTGATTGGCTATGATAAATTGACCCTTAGTGTTAGGGGGATTAAATACGTGGGGTTACAGGGATAGGGTGGGATATGTGTTGGTGTAGGGGTTACGGGGATCGGGTGGGATATGTGTCGGTGCAGGCTCGATGGGCCGAAATGGCCTCTATCTGCACTGTGGGGTTTCTGTGATTCTGTGATTCTGTGATACTGCACCTCCGACAGTTCGGCGCTCTCAGTATTGACCCTCCGACAGTGCAGCGCTCCCTCAGTACTGCCCCTCCGACAGTGCAGCGCTCCCTCAGTACTGCCCCTCTGACAGTGCAGCACTCCCTCAGTACTGGCCCTCCGACAGTGCAGCGCTCCCTCAGTACTGCCCCTCTGACAGTGCAGCGCTCCCTCAGTACTGCCCCTCCGACAGTGCAGTGCTCCCTCAGTACTGACCCTCCGACAGTACAGCGCTCCCTCAGTACTGCCCCTCCGACAGTGAAGCGCTCCCTCAGTACTGCCCCTCCGACATTGCAACGCTCCCTCAGTACTGCCCCTCCGACAGTGCAGCGCTCCCTCAGTACTGCCCCTCCGACAGTGAAGCGCTCCCTCAGTACTGCCCCTCCGACAGTGCAGCGCTCCCTCAGTACTGCCCCTCCGACATTGCAGTGCTCCCTCAGTACTGACCCTCCGACATTGCAACGCTCCGACAGTGCAGCGCTCCCTCAGTACTGCACTGGGAGTGTCAGCCTGGATTTTGAGCTCAAGTCTTTGGATTGGCCTTGAACCCACGACCTTCTGACTCAGCGGCGAGGGTGCTGCCCACTGAGCCACAGCTGACACAATGAGGGTAAATTTACCCTCAAATTTCAACATGTCCATTGAGTTCAGTCCTCGTCCTTCATTGAAATCAGCGGCAGTTTGCAATCGTGTTGTTGCCCTAAGAGAAGATTTGTGGCATCGACAATAAACTGCCCGGTAGCTACAGACTCATTAAAAAAAATGATTACGCAAATGCATTTGCAATTTCTTATCTCGGTGACACACGTTAAACTTTGTGACATTCTCCAAGCACCATGGTCAGATCATTTGTACAGCATTGTCAAAACATTTCCTCTCGCGTTCTGTCTGTGAGATGTTTTCAGAATGGTTGGTCAGAATTGCAGGCCTTTGACAAAATTACTTGAAACTGTATTGGCAGGGAGTTAGAAGGATGCATTCTCTGTCATTTAACAGATTTGCAAGGTGAACATTGGGAACATCCATCTGCAAACTCAGACATCAGACACAATCATTGTGCCGTGCGTGAATTAATGAAATACGTGCAGTTTCTAGGCAAATGTACAAATAACATAAATTGACTATAATAGACTGTGCATACTCTATAGTGAGATGAATAATCCTAGTATTACAATGTGTATAATCGAGATTTACAAGGATGTGGCCAGGACTGGAGAATTTTAGCTATGAGGAAAGATTGGATAGGCTGGGGTTGTTTTCTTTGGAACAGAGGAGGCTGAGGGGAGACCTTATTGAGGTGTATAAAATGATGAGGGGCCTGGATAGAGTGGATAGGAAGGACCCATTTCCCTTAGCAGAGAGGTCAAAAACCAGGGGGCACAGATTTAAAGTAATTGGGAGAATGATTAGAGGGGATTTGAGGAGAATGTTTTTCACCCAGAGGGTGGTGGGGTCTGGAACTCACTGCCGGAAAGGGTGGTCGAGGCAGAGACCCTCATCACATTTAAAAAGTACTTGGATATGCACCTGAAGTGCCGTAACCCGCAGGGCTACGGACCAAGAGCTGGAAAGTGGGATTAGGCCGGATCGCTCTTTTTCGGCCGGCACAGACACGATGGGCCGAATGGCCTCATTCTGTGCCGTAAACTCCTATGATTCTACTCTATACAGTGAGATTAAAAATGCTGGTATTGCAATGCTGGGATCGGAGAAATTGGAATACTAAAGCGAGATTTCCTGAGGAATTTTCCAGTTCAGTACGGGATGCACAAAGGTTCAAATTTCTTTATAAAGATCAACCATGCCAGCGCAAATAGAATTGTCAAAAATCAACCTAAACAAATTGTTCACTGTGGGGAAGGGTTCATAACCAGCGGACACAAGTTAGGAAGTTAGGAAGTAAGTCCCAATATACTTTCTGGAAGTTTGCTCTCTCCCTGGCACCCTCCAGCACCAAGGCGAGCAAGTGCAGCAATGTTGCGGGAACACAATCACCAACACTTCTTCCCACGTCACACACCAGCCTGATTGGAGGCCCGATCACTGTCCCTTCATTGTCACTGGGTCAATGTCCGGGGATTCTCTATCTCACACCACGCTGCTGGATTCCCACTTTTCCTTGCATTTCTCTAAGTCTTTTCTTTCAGCTTGAAACTTTCTCTTACCTCATAGGTTGAGCCTGGGTGGGTAACTAACCCTCAGTTAGAGTGCCAGGTGCAGGATTTGGCGTCACACTCTAGAAAGGATATTGAACACAAGAACATCAGAAATAGTAGCAGGAGTCGGCCACACGGCCCCTCGAGCCTGCTCCGCCACATGGCCCCTCGAGCCTGCTCCGCCACACGGCCCCTCGAGCCTGCTCCGCCACACGGCCCCTCGAGCCTGCTCCATCACACGGCCCCTCGAGCCTGCTCCGCCACTCGGCCCCTCAAGCCTGCTCCGCCATTCAATAAGATCATGGCTGATCTTTGACCTCAACTCCACTTTCATAAGAACATAAGAACATAAGAAATAGGAGCAGGAGTAGGCCAATCGGCCCCTCGAGCCTGCTCCACCATTCAATAAGATCATGGCTGATCTGATCCTAACCTCAAATCTTCTATCACTCTACATCCACCCAAACCCATGTGATCTCCCGGGAGAGGCGAAAAACCAGATAAAGACCCAATGGCCAATTTGGGAGAAAAAAATCTGGGAAATTCCTCTCCGACCCATCTAGGCGATCGAAACTCGTCCAGGAGATCACTCTGTCCCTATATTTTCTACAATACTTACCTTCTGTAAAGGCGATCTCCACCCCAGCCAGGAACAGGAATAAAACCATCTCCTGAAATCTAACACAGAATTAGAACACAGTAGGAGCAGAACCAGGCTACACGGCCCCTGGGCCCACTCCACTACCCACAGGGCCATGACCATTCCGAACCTAGACTCATGTCCAATTTCCTGCCCGCTCCCCGTAACCCTTAATTCCCTTTACTTCTAGGAAACTGTCTATTTCTGTTTTAAATTTATTTAATGATGTAGCTTCCACAGCTTTCTGGGGCAGCTTTCCCGCCCGATCCCCATATCCCTTGATTCCCCTAGAGTCCAAAAATCTATCGATCTCTGTCTTGAATATACTCAATTCCAAAGATTCACCACCCTCTGAGTGAAGAAATTTCTCCTCATCTCAGTCCTAAGTGACCGACCCCTTATTCTGAGACTGTGACCCCTGGCTCTAGACTCCCCAGTCAGGGGAAACATCCTCTCAGCATCGACCCCGTCAATCCCCCCCAGAATCTTTGAGGTTTTAGAGAGGCTACAGTGAAGATTCATTAGGATGCCTGGTGTGAGGAAATATAAAGAAAGACTGGAAAAATTGGGTGATCTTTAGAACAATGCAGATTATGGGGTGCTATAATACGAGAGTTTAAAATGATGAAAGGATGGGACAGGGTAGATGGACACAGATGGAAGAAGAAGTTTCCAGTATTTGAGGGTCTAGAATGAGGGGCCAGAGGTAGAAGATTAAATGTAGGAGATTTAGAACAGAGGGCTGGAGAAACTTCACACTGAGAGTTGTGAGGCTGTGGGATTCACTTCCATTGTTAGTGGTTGAGGCACAGACTGTCACCATTGAAGATTAGATTGGAGAGGGGGATGAAGGAAAAGGGGTTAAAGGGATACGGGAACAGGGCGGGTAAACGAGCTTGGAACTGTGTGGAGGGTAAAGGCCGACACGGACAGGTTGGGCCGAATGGCCTGTTTCTGTGCTGTAACTTGTATGTATTGAAGAGATGAAATGGTCTTTGACTCACTATTCAACATGTCCAAGTGCAGGAGAGCAGCAATTAACAAGAACAACAGAATATTGATCGGTAGAACCCAAGCAGCACAAGTCAGGGGAAGTCACGGTGCCAATGTACACTGTTCTGGTCACACTATACCTTGAGTACTATGTCCATTTCCCATCACTGAGATAGAAGAGAGTCATTAGAGCATCAGGCAGTTCAAAGATGAGTCAGAAGGCTGCTCCTTCTGCCAGTGAATGAGTCGAGAAAAGACTGGTGAAATGTGGCCTCCTTAGCCTTGAATGGAGATGCCCTTATAGAGGATTTCTGGGATGAGAGGGCTGTCCTATGAGGAGAGATTGTGTAGAATGGGCCGATACTCTCTGGAGTTTAGAAGAATGAGAGGTGATCTCATTGAAACATACAAGATTCTGAGGGGGATTTTCAAGTTTTCAGAACCTCTCTGGCCACAGGGGATGTGCCAGAGGACTGGAGAACAGCTAACATAGTACCATTATTCAAGAAGGGTAGTAGGGATAAACCAGGGAATTACAGGCCAGTGAGCCTAACATCAGTGGTAGGGAAATTATTGGAAAAAATTCTGAGGGACAGAATTAGTCTCCACTTGGAGAGGCAAGGATTAATCAGGGATAGTCAGCATGGCTTTGTCAGGGGAAGATCATGTCTGACCAATTTGATTGAATTTTTCGAGGGGGTGACTAGGTGTGTGGATGAGGGTAGTGCAGTGGATGTAGTTTACATGGATTTCAGTAAGGCTTTTGATAAAGTCCCGCATAGGAGACTGGTCAGGAAGGTAAGAGCCCATGGGATCCAGGGTGCCTTGGCACATTGGATCCAAAACTGGCTTAGTGGCAGAAGGCAGAGGGTGATGGTGGAAGGCTGTTTTTGTGATTGGAAGCCTGTGTCCAGTGGGGTACCGCAGGGATCGGTGCTGGGTCCCTTGCTGTTTGTGGTCTACATTAATGATTTGGATGTGAATGTAAAAGGTATGATCAGTAAGTTTGCAGATGACTCAAAAATTGGTGGTGTGGTAAATAGCGAGGAGGGAAGCCTCAGGCTACAGGACGATATAGATGGGTTGGTCAGATGGGCGGAACAGTGGCAAATGGAATTTAACCCTGAAAAGTGTGAGGTGATGCATTTTGGACGGACTAACAAGGCAAGGGAATACACAATGAATGGTAAGACCCTAGGAAAGACAGAGGATCAGAGGGACCTTGGTGTGCATGTACATAGATCCCTGAAGGCAGCAGAACAGGTGGATAAGGTGGTTAAAAAGGCATATGGGATACTTGCCTTCATTAGCCGAGGCATAGAATATAAGAGCAGGGAGGTTATGATGGAGCTGTACAAAACGCTAGTTAGGCCACAGCTGGAACACTGTGTGCAGTTCTGGTCGCCACACTATAGGAAGGATGTGATTGCATTGGAGAGGGTGCAGAGGAGATTCACCAGGATGTTACCTGGGCTGGAGCGCTTCAGTTATGAAGAAAGACTGGACAGGCTGGGGTTGTTTTCCTTGGAGCAGAGAAGGCTGAGGGGGGACCTGATTGAGGTGTACAAAATTATGAGGGGCATAGATAGGGTAGATAGAAAGGACCTTTTCCCCTTAGTAGAGGGGTCAATAACAAGGGGGCATAGATTCAAGGTAAGGGGCAGGAGGTTTAGAGGAGATTTGAGGAAAAACATTTTCACCCAGAGGGTGGTTGGAGTCTGGAACTCACTGCCTGAAAGGGTGGTAGAGGCAGGGACCCTCACAACATTCAAGAAGCATTTAGATGAGCACTTGAAATGCCATTGCATACAAGGCTACGGACCAAGTGCTGGAAAATGGGATTAGAATAGACAGGGCTTGATGGCCGGCGCGGACACGATGGGCCGAAGGGCCTCTTTCTGTGCTGTATAACTCTATGACTCCCTCTAGGGTCGATGCAGGGAGGATGTTTCCCCTGCTGGAGTGTCTAGAACTAGGGGTCACAGTCTCAGGATAAGGGGTCGGCCATTTAGGACTGAGATGAGGAGGAATTTCTTCACTCAGAGGGCGGTGAATCTTTGGAATTCTCTGCCCCAGAGGGCTGTGGAGGCTCAGTCGTTGAGTATATTCAAGGCTGAGATCGATAGATTTTTGGACTCTGGGGGAATCGAGGGATATGGGGATCGGGCGGGAAAGTGGAGTTGAGGTCGAAGATCAGCCACGATCTTATTGAATGGCGGAGCAGGCTCGAGGGGCCGTGTGGCGGGGCAGGCTCGAGGGGCCGTGTGGCGGAGCGGGCTCGATGGGCCGTGTGGCGGAGCAGGCTCGATGGGCCGTGTGGCGGAGCAGGCTCGAGGGGCCGTGTGGTGGAGCAGGCTCAAGGGGCCGTGTGGCGGAGCAGGCTCAAGGGGCCGTGTGGCGGAGCAGGCTCGATGGGCCGTGTGGCGGAGCAGGCTCGAGGGGCCGTGTGGCGGAGCAGGCTCGAGGGGCCGTGTGGCGGAGCAGGCTCGAGGGGCCGTGTGGCGGAGCAGGCTCGAGGGTCTGTGTGGTGGAGCAGGCTCGAGGGGCCGTGTGGTGGAGCAGGCTCAAGGGGCCGTGTGGCGGAGCAGGTTCGAGGGGCCGTGTGGCGGAGCGGGCTCGAGGGGCCGTGTGGCGGAGCAGGCTCAAGGGGCCGTGTGGTGGAGCAGGCTCAAGGGGCCGTGTAGCGGAGCAGGCTCGAGGGGCCGTGTAGCGGAGCAGGCTCGAGGGGCCGTGTGGTGGAGCAGGCTCGATGGGCCGTGTGGCGGAGCAGGCTCGAGGGGCCGTGTGGCGGAGCAGGCTCGAGGGGCCGTGTGGCGGAGCAGGCTCGAGGGGCCGTGTGGCGGAGCAGGCTCGATGGGCCGTGTGGCGGAGCAGGCTCGAGGGGCCGTGTGGCGGAGCAGGCTCGAGGGGCCGTGTGGCGGAGCAGGCTCGAGGGGCCGTGTGGCGGAGCAGGCTCGAGGGTCTGTGTGGTGGAGCAGGCTCGAGGGGCCGTGTGGTGGAGCAGGCTCAAGGGGCCGTGTGGCGGAGCAGGTTCGAGGGGCCGTGTGGCGGAGCGGGCTCGAGGGGCCGTGTGGCGGAGCAGGCTCAAGGGGCCGTGTGGTGGAGCAGGCTCAAGGGGCCGTGTAGCGGAGCAGGCTCGAGGGGCCGTGTAGCGGAGCAGGCTCGAGGGGCCGTGTGGTGGAGCAGGCTCGATGGGCCGTGTGGCGGAGCAGGCTCGAGGGGCCGTGTGGCGGAGCAGGCTCGAGGGGCCGTGTGGCGGAGCAGGCTCGAGGGGCCGTGTGGCGGAGCAGGCTCGAGGGGCCGTGTGGTGGAGCAGGCTCGAGGGGCCGTGTGGCGGAGCAGGCTCAAGGGGCCGTGTGGTGGAGCAGGCTCAAGGGGCCGTGTGGTGGAGCAGGCTCGAGGGGCCGTGTGGACTACTCCTGCTCCTGTTTATTCTGTTCTTATCTTATGTTCTAGGAATATTAAGGTAATAAACGCTGTGGAAACGATGGATCCAGAACACTGCTTTAAACTAGCAGACTGAGGAGACACAAATTCAATCCGGTTAAAGCCAAATTTCGTGCTGATGTCAGGAAGTTCTTATTTACAGTAAGAGCGAACAACACATGGAACAGACCACGGGGAGAACAGTGGAGGCAAAAAGCCTGGAATCATTTAAGAAACAGTTGGATGCCGAAAAGGAGGAACTGTGAATTGCTTTGGGACATCCTGAGGATATGAATGACTCCATATAAAGGCAAGTTCATTTATTTTCCTTTAAAGTTGTGTGTATGGAATTTCATCTGTCATTGTTCTGTCCACTCACGCATCTTGACCAACTTCTGTTCCATTTCCTGAGCTGCCTCCTCAGAATCAAATGCTCCTCCTAATTTGGTATCATCTGCAATCTTGCACTTGAGTTTCTGAATCTAATTTGACATAAATTAGAAACAGCACTGTGTTCGAATAGTGTGCCACTCAGCTCTTCTCCATCCGGACATTGTCGTGTTTGGTTTGAGTAATGAGCTAAGTGTATAGCCATGGCTCAGTGGGCAGCACTCTCCCAGCTGGCTCAGAAGGTCGTGGGTTCAAGTCCCACTCCAGGAGACTTGAGCGCAAAAATCTAGGCTGACACACTTTGGGAGTGCTGCACTGTCAGAGGTGCAGTCTTTCGGATGAGACGTTAAGCCGAGGCCCCGTCTGCCCCCTCAGGTGGACGTAAAAGATCCCCAGGCACTATTTCGAAGAAGAGCAGGGGAGTTCTCCCCGGTGTCCTACCCCTCAATCAACATCACTAAAACAGATTGTCTGGTCATTATCACATTGCTGTTTGTGGGAGCTTGCTGTGTGCAAATTGGCTGCCGCATTTCCTACATTACAACAGTGACCACACTTCAAAAAGTACTTCATTGGCTGTGAAGTGCTTTGGGACGTCCAGTGGTTGTGAAAGGCGCTATATAAATGCAAGTCTTTCTTTAAGTGGCCTTCCTCGAATATGTTTACCATGTTAACAATGGCAGCAGGTTTGCTTTGTACTGAAGATGTCACTCCTAATAGCTTTAATTTTTAACATGATAGTGTTGTATTTATTTAACAGATGCACATTTATCTTTAATTTCGGTGTGACTCACCCAAACACATGGTACTGTTGACATGTAGTTTTACTCTTCTTCTCAAGCAGTCCCTCCGAGAATGACTTGCTTCCACATTAAAAATGAGTTCTCAGGTGACTGATGAGTCCAATGCGAGACCTGCAGTCTCTGTCACAGGTGGGGCAGACGGTGGTTGAAGGGGCGGGTGGGTGGGGTGCTTGGGTTGACGTGCGCTCCTTGCGCTGCCTGCGCTTGGCTTCCGCTTGCTCCCGGCGAAGAGACTCGAGGTGTTCGGCGCCTTCCCGGATGCTTCTCCTCCACTTTGTGCAGTCTTGGGCCAGGGATTCCCAGGTGTCGGTGGGGATGTTACACTTTTTCAAGGAGGCTTTGAGGGTGTCCTTGAAGCGTATCCTCTGCCCACCTGGGGCTCTCTTGCCGTGCCGGAGCTCCGAGTACAGCGCTTGTTTTGGGAGTCTCGTATCGGGCATGCGGACAATGTGACCCGTCCACCGGAGCTGATCGAGTGTGGTCAAAGCTTCGATGCTAGGGATGTTGGCCTGAGCGAGAACACTGACGTTGGTGTACCTATCTTGCCAATGGATTTGCAGGATCTTGCGGAAGCAGCATTGGTGGTACCTCTCCAGTGCTTTGAGGTGCCTGCTATACATGGTCCATCTCTGAGGCATACAGCAGGGCGGGTACCACTGCTGCTCTGTAGACCATGAGCTTGGTACCGGGTTTGAGGTCTTGGTCTTCAAACACTCTCTTCCTCAGGTGACCGAAGGCTGCACTGGCACACTGAAGGCGGTGTTGGACTTCGTCATCGACGTCTGCCCTTGTTGACAGTAGGCTCCTGAGGTATGGAAAGTGGTCCACGTTGTCCAAGGCCTCGTCGTGGATTTTGATAATCGGGGGGCAGTACTGTGTAGTGGAGGCAGGTTGGTAGAGGACCTTTGTCTTACAGATGTTTAGTGTAAAGCCCATGCTCTTGTACGCTTCGGTGAAGGTGTTGATGGTGGTTTGGAGTTCGACCTCCGAGTGTGCGCAGACGCAAGCATTGTCTGCATACTGTAATTCGATGACAGAGGATGAGATGACCTTGGATCTGGACTGGAGGCGACAGAGGTTGAACAGTTTCCCGATTGTTCTGTAGATTAGCTCCACTCCAGCGGGAGGTTATGGGTTCAAGTCCCACTCCAGGAGACTTGAGCACAAAAATCTAGGCTGACACACCGAGGGAGTGCCGTACTGTCGGAGGTGCCATCTTTTGGATGAGACGTTAAACCGAGGCCCCCGTCTGCTCTCTCAGGTGGACGTAAAAGGTCCCATGTCACTATTGGAAGAAGAAAAGGGGAGTTCTCCCCGGTGTCCTGGCCAATATTTATCCCTCAATCAACATCACTAAAACAGCTTATCTGGTCATTATCACATTGTTGTGATTAGCGTGCAAAGTTAAAGCACATGTGAAGAAATCGCAAAGTCTGTGTTTGAAGAATGGACTCAGTCGAGAATATTTTTGTGGACTTTATGGGCTGAGGGTGTTTTCCCTGTGGTGGGATCGCCCTGTGCAGATGCGTGGGGGGCTGGTTTGTTAAAACTCCAGAGAACGCATGGCAGTTGGCTGTGACAAAAGAACTGTCAGTCATCCAGCATGTATGGGTTCGCCCGACAGTCCTGGAAAAAGGAAGGGGGCCATTGAACTTGATTAAAAGGCCACTCTAATATGCAAAGCACTTCTCACCTCCATCTCAGAAGAAAAGCAGAACAATGAACCCACTAGCCTCAGCCAGCCGAAAGGGAGCCAGTTTTTCCCAACACAAAGACCAAAGATATGTCCCAGACTTAGGGCCATTAATCCAATCACGGAATACTCATGGGTCCGATGATGACCCATCGCTGATTAAGCACCGGAGTGCTTAGAAACAAAAGGATTTTAAAGATTGGCGGGAAAGATAGGGGTAGCCAGACTCCTATAAAGATAGATTCTTTCCCACCATTCTCCCGCTCCCGCTCCCTGCTCCAACAAGATCGACCTAACAAGAAGTACTAGAGAAGCCGCTGAGCGGAGCGATCGAAACCGACCGCGTGTGGGGGTAAGCATAGTCTCGAGTATCCCAAGCCGGTAGCCCGATATCCCAGGCGAGCTGGGTGAGCTGTAAGGGCGCAGAGTTTTCTCAGAAGTGAAGTTTTTGGGCTTTTCCGAGGGCGGGGGGGAGCTTCGTTTGGTTCAGTCAGGCGAAGGGGTTTATGCGACTGGGTAATTCGTTGGTAGGGGTGGAATTAGAGTCCACCATAGCAACAAGGGAATTACTGCTTGTTATCGTCCCCAGTTGTGTACTGTATGTATATTGTTTGTAACCTGGATTTTATTCTCCACAGAGACAGTGACTTTGTTTAGTAGTGCATGTTTTAGCCAGTGTATGTTAGACCAAATAAATACAACTTTGATTTTTCACCGAAGCATTCCTGTCCGTGACTTATTCCATTTACACTCCGAATAATAATTCCCGGGTATAGAACTTTCGTAAGGTGGGGGCGACTCGAACCGTCCGTCTAGCAATTGGGCTCGGATCAAAACCGCTTACACATGGGATTGGGGGCAAGATATTGACTTGGATAGAGAACTGGTTGGCAGACAGGAAGCAAAGAGTTGGAATAAACGGGTCTTTTTCCGAGTGGCAGGCAGTGACTAGTGGGGTACCGCAGGGATCGGTCCTTGGACCCCAGCTATTCACAATATATATTAATGATCTAGACCAGGGAACTAGATGTAATGGGGGAGAAATTCAGTTGTTAGCGCCACCCGTTAGTACCTTAAGAGGGCGATAAGTGGGGCGCAAACCAACTAGTGCCCGGGTGCGGCGATATCTGCGTCTCTCGCGAAATTGAGCGGACATTTAGCAGCGGCGCTAAACCATACTGCCCGCTCTCCTGCGCACGCAGATCTTGACGTCATTCCAGAGTGCAACGCACTTAGGGCGCCCCGGACCGGAAATTCAGTGGTGCCCCCCTCCTTTCTGCCTGTCGCTACCAATGACAGGTTGACTGGAACGCTTCCCAGTCGCTGTGGGGCTGGGGGGGCGCTATTTAAAGGGGGCCTCTTCCTGTCTTCTGTGTGGTAGCCATTTTTGGACCACTCGATCTGAGAGAGAGAGATTTGCAGAGAGACCAAGGGAGAAAGAGAGACTTCTGCATTGAGTCAACGCTGTCTGAGGTAGTTTTGGCTTCTGACCATAACTTTGTAGTTGTTTTGCTTTTTCACCGGCATAACTTTGATTGCCCAGATACTATGGGGGCTACAATGGATGGGAACGTCGTCCTTCTCCATCACATTCGGAGGGCACAGAGACGCAGAGAGAGAGTGCCAATCATGGCCAGACGGAGGAGGGCCAACAGGCGTCGGTACAGGAGACCTTACCCTCCCAGGGTTTTTCGACAACAGTTCTCATACATCAATATGTCTGAGGAGCAGTGTTTGCGAAGGCTGCGATTCAGCAAGGAGGTGGTCACTGAGCTCTGCCACCTGCTTCAGCCAGATCTGCAGCCTCAACTGAGGAGCAGGACGTCTCTGTCGGTGGCAGTGAAGGTGACAGTGGCTCTCAACTTTTATGCCACCAGCTCATTTCAATCAGCTACTGGGGACATTGCCAATATCTCCCAGTTCGCGGTGCATTGTTGCATCCGTCAAGTCACAAATGCCCTCTTTAAAAGGAGACGTCAGTACATTTCTTTCCCCATGACCCCGGACAAGCAGCAAGAACGCGCAGCGGGCTTTGCAAGAATAGCGGGCTTCCCCATGGTGCAGGGCGCCATTGACTGCACCCATGTGGCTTTGCGGGCGCCGCAAGAGAATGCCGAGGATTTCCGCAACCGAAAGGGCTTCCGTTCCTTGAACGTCCAGTTGGTCTGTGACCACAGACAGCTGATACTCGCTGTCAATGCCCACTTTCCAGGCAGCAGCCACGATGCCTTCATCCTGCGCCAGACTTCTGTGGCAGACCTTTTTGAGGCCCCACTTCACCCAGGAGGCTGGCTTCTCGGGGACAAGGGCTATCCTCTGTGCACCTGGCTGATGACCCCGCTCCGTTCGCCCAGCACCCCTGCTGAAGAACGATACAACGAGAGCCATCAAGCTACCAGGAACATCGTTGAGCACACAATCGGTGTGCTCAAGCAACGGTTCCGCTGTCTGGACCACTCTGGAGGAGCCCTGCAGTACTCACCTGAGCGAGTCTCCCATTTCGCTGTAGTGTGCTGCATGCTGCATAACCTGGCAATCCTCAGGACTCAGCCACTGCCACCAGACATTGGAGCACCAGCAGAGGAGGAGGAGGAGGAGCACCAGGACGGGAGGGAGGCACAAATTGCAAGGGCCGTCCGTCAAAGGCTTATAGCAAGTCGCTTCTAGACCCGCTCTGAGGGAATGGCTTCTGCCATTCAAAGAACCTGAATGGAACCGTTCCGCAACCCCTAAGCTGGCCAAGGCAACAATGAGTGCAAAGAGCAAACATGCACATTTTGAATAAAGACACTTCTTTATTTACCAAACTGTGTATCCTTCCCGCATGACAAAGTAATAGAAAGAAACACAAAAAAAACAGTCAATCACATAAATGGCTCTCACAACCTGGAGACAATGTCCAAAACAGTTACAAAAATTTGACCACGATCCTCAGCCTTCAATAAAACAATGAACCACATTTTGCCACACCTCCTACTTTTTGCCCTTCGAGGGTGATCTGCTTCCCTTGTGAAATTGCCCCCTTCCCACCCTGCAGCTCCTCCGCACTGGGACCCCAGTGGCTGGAGCAAGGCTGGGGGAAGGCTGCTGAGTGTCAGAAACTGAGTCAGCAGATGCCCTTGGGGGACGGCCTGGACCAGCTCTGGGCCTGGAGGGCCTGGCTGCTGACTGCTCCAACTCAGCATGGGCGGCAGCAGTCTGTCCTACAGGTGGTGGCAGCTGCAGTGGAGAAGTGCCAGTGGTGGGAGCAGGAATGCTGTCATCCTGAGAGAGGACAGCAACTCCCCGCTCGACCGACACACTGGCACTCCCACGGGGCAGCACTTCAGCATGCGGAGCAATCTGCTGGAGCACAGATTGCTGGCCTACTGCGGTGCGGGGAGGGCCCCGGGGAAACCTGCCCGATCCAGCGAGGGTGACATCAGTTAGTGCTCGCGTGGCCTCAATCTGCATCTGCATGAGACCAGCCACTGACTGCATTGCAGCACTTAGCATTTGCGTGGCAGACGCCTGTGCTGCACCGAAGTCCTGGATACTCCTTGCCAGTGACTCAATGGATTCGGGCATCCTTGCCACTGCAGCCATGAGCTCAGTGTGCCTGTGCTCCGCCTGGGCGCTCATTTCAGCAAGGACCCGTACCTCGTCTGCGCTCACCGTAGCAGGACTCGAGGTCATACTCTCCATCCGGGGAGAAGGCCCCCGAGCTTCCCTACCCCCCTCGCATTGCTGCAGCCCGCTGGGTCCTGGAGCTTCACCCTCATCAGACCATTCCCCCCTGCTCCCCTCCAGGGAAGGCGTGTCCCCAGTGTGGGCATGGGCTTCCTCGGGAGAGGGTGGCGCTGATGGTCCGGCTTCCTCTTCCTCGTCGCCTTCAGATTCACTCCCAGTGGCAGCTTGAGGGCCCGTCTCCTCAGCTGGTGAATCACCATCTGGAAGCAGGGAGGTACAAGAGTGGCTTTAGTGTGAGGACAGCGTAGCAGCAAGGGAGACATGAGTGCAGCGATGTACTGATTTGGATCGAGAGTGTCAAAGGATGCTGGTGTGAGGAACAAGTGGAAGGAGAGAGGTCAAAAAGGTGATGACCTTACCATTGCTGGCCAGAACGGGGTCGGCGTCTCCAGTGGCAACGGGCCAAGCATCCGGCTTACCACAATCTGGTGGACTCGCTGCTCCAGATCGGTCAGGGCTTGAAGGTGAGGCCGGCCTCCCCCAATCCATTGCTGCTGTCTCCAATATGCGCCAGCTTGCCCGGCAAGAAAAAGGATGGGGTCTGAGTAAAGATGCAGCCATGCTCTTTGCTGAGATGCCTCCCATGGTCGAATAGCCCTTATGGTGTGCAGCCATGCTCTTTGCTGAGATGCCTCCCATGGTCGAATAGCCCTTACTGTATGCAAAGTGTGGAATGTGCGTGTGTGTTTGATGAAAGGGCCATAGGTGTTGGATGAGTGCTGGGCATTGGGGCTTTCAGGACCCTTTAGCCATAAAGCGAGGTCGAGATGGAGGGATGAAGAGGATACTGAAAAGGGTACTCACCCTGACGACCCGAGTGATGTCGTTGAACTTCTTCTTGCATTGCACAGAGGTCCTAGGCACCATGCTGCTGGAGGTCACTCTGTGAGCCACCTCCCTCCCAGCTTTTCGGTACTCGCTGGGCAGAGGCCTCCTGCCACTCTCCGGGTACAGGAGAGATCGCCTGCGCTCCACCGCGCCAACCAGAGCTTCCAAGGCCCCCTCGCTGAAACGCTGCGCTCGCTCCCTGGCCCTCTCCATGGTCCTTGGCTGCAGGATTTGGCAACAGGTCTGTCCAGGCCGAGATTCAGGGCTCTGATGCGCAGGGTGTGGCTGCAAATCAAGATCGACCCTCCCCTTTAAGAGCTGACCGGCGCCAGCGTGTCTGCATGCAATCGCTAACTGACAGCACCTGCGCTGCACCCACCCTCTGAGGTAGCGCCTCGCTCCTCCGGCTTAGCGCCTTAAGAGAGCTGTGTAGCACCTGATTTAGCGCCGCAATCAGCTCCAGGGGCGAAACAGACCAATTTAGCAGTAGGTGGCGATAATTTGCACTGGGCGCTGAACTTTGCACCCGGCCGAGAATTGCGCCCCAAATGGGGCGATACTGAATTTCTCCCCCAATATCTCCAAATTTGCAGACAACACAAAGCTGGGTGGGCGTGTGTGCTGTGAGGAGGATGCCGAGAAACTCCAGTATGATTTGGACAGGTTGGGTGATTCGGCAGATGCATGGCAAATGCAGTATAATGTGGATAAATGCGAGGTTATCCACTTCGGTGGCAAAAACAAGGAAGGCAGATTATTAACTGAATGGCAATAGATTGGGAGAAGGGGAAGTGCAACGAGACCTGGGTGTCCTTGTGCACCAGTCGCTGAAGGTAAGCATGCAGGTGCAGCAGGCGGTTAAGAAGGCAAATGGTATGTTGGCCTTCGTAGCGAGAGGGTTCGAGTACAGGAACAAGGACGTCTTGCTGCAGTTGTACAGGGCCTTGGTGAGACCGCACCTTGAGTATTGTGTGCAGTTTTGGTCACCTTATCTGAGGAAGGATGTTCTTGCCATGGAGGGAGTGCAGCGAAGATTCACCAGACTGATACCTGGGATGGCAGGAATGACGTATGAGGAGAGATTGGGTCAATTGGGCTTGTATTCGCTACAGTTTAGAAGAATGAGAGGGGATCTCATTGAAACTTATAAAATTCTAACAGGACTGGACAGACTAGATGCAGGAAGGATGTTCCCGATGGTCGGGGAGTCCAGAACTAGGGGTCACAGCCTAAGGATAAGGGGTAAGCCATTTAGGACAGAGATGAGGAGGAATTTCTTCACCCAGAGAGTGGTGAACCTGTGGAATTCTCTACCACAGAAGGCAGTAGAGGCCAATTCATTAAATATATTCAAGAAAGAGTTGGATATATTTCTTGAGGCTAAAGGGATCAAGGGATATGGAGAGAAGGCAGGGACAGGGTACTGAATTTGGATGATCAGCCATGATCTCATTGAATGGCGGAGCAGGCTCGAGGGGCCGAATGGCCTACTCCTGCTCCTATCTTCTATATTTCTATGCTGTTTGTGGGATCTTGCTGTGCACAACTCGGCTGCCGCGTTTCCTACATTACCACAGTGACTGCACTTCAAAACGTGCTTCATTGGCTGTGAAGCGCTTTGGGACATCCGGTGGTGGTAAAAGGCGCTATGGAAATGCAAGCTCGCCAACTCTCCGACACCATCGGCCGTCTCCATTTCTCTGTTTCCCCTCTCTCACTCCAACCTACCTCCCTCTGAACCTGCAGCACTCCGTTCTCTCAGATCCAACCCCGACATTGTCATTAAACCTGCTGACAAGGGCGGTGCTGTTGTTGTTTGGCGAACCGACCTCTACCTAGCGGAAGCTGCACGCCAACTCTCCGACACCTCCTCCTACCTCCACCTGGACCATGACCCCACTACCGAACATCAAACCACCGTTTCCAAGACTGTCACTGACCTCATCTCCTCTGGAGATCTTCCCCCCCCCCCACCCCCCCCCCCCACCCCCACAAGGCCAGCAACCTCATAGTTCCCCAACCCCGCACAGCCCGCTTCTACCTCCTTCCCAAGATCCACAAACAGGACTGCCCTGGTAGACCCATCGTTTCAGCCTGTTCTTGCCCTACAGAACTTATCTCTTCCTATCTCGACTCTATCTTTTCTCCCCTTGTCCAGCCTCTTCCCACCTACATCCGCGACTCTTCCGATACCCTCCGCCACTTTAACAGTTTCCAGTTTCCTGGCCCCAACCGCTTCCTTTTCACCATGGACGTACAATCCCTCTACACCTCCATCCCCCACCAGGATGGCCTGAAGGCGCTCCGCTTCTTCCTTGAACAGAGGCCCGACCAGTCCCCATCCACCACCACCCTCCTCCGCCTGGCTGAACTTGTTCTCACATTGAACTACTTCTCCTTTGACTCCACTCACTTCCTCCAAGTCAAAGGTGTTGCTATGGATACCCGCCTGGGTCCTAGCTATGCCTGCCTTTTCGTGGGATATGTGGAACACTCTTTGTTCCAGTCCTACTCGGGTCCCCTCCCTCACCTCTTTTTCCAGTACATTGATGACTGTATTGGTGCCGTTTCCTGCTCTCGCCCTGAACTAGACAATTTCATTCACTTTGCCTCCAAGTTCCACCCTTCCCTCACCTTCACATGGTCCATCTCCGACTCTTCCCTTTCCTTCTCCGTCTCCATCTCCGACTCTTCCCTTTCCTTCTCCGTCTCCATCTCTGGGGATAGGTTATAAATCAACATTCACTACAAGCCCACTGACTTCCACAGCTACCTGGACTACACTTCCTCCCACCCCGCCTCCTGTAAGGACACTATTCCATTCTCCCAGTTTTTCCGTCTCCGCTGCATCTGCTCCGACGATGCCACCTTCCACACCAGTGCTTCCGACATGTCTTCCTTTTTCCTCAACCGAGGATTCCCCTCTACCGTGGTTGACATGGCCCTCGACCGGGTCTGTTCTATATCCCGCACTTCTGCCGTCACCCATGTCCCTCCCTCCCGGAACCACGATAGGGTTCCCCTTGTCCTCACCTTTCTCCCCACCAGCCTCCACATTCAACGTATCACCCTCCGCCATTTCTGCCACCTCCAACGTGATCCCACCACCAAACGCATCTTCCCCTCCCCTTTCAGCATTCCGTAGGGACCGCTCCCTCCGAGACACCCTAGTCCACTCCTCAATCACCCCCAGCATCCCTTCCCCTTGCACCTTCCCATGCAAACGCAGGAGATGTAACACCTGCCCCTATACCTCCCCCCTTCCCACTGTCCAGGGCCCCAAACGCCCCTTCCAGGTGAAACAGTGATTTACTTGTACTTCTTGCAATTGAATATACTGGCCCAGTAATTCCTCTCCCAACACGTGAGTACGGACGGGGCACTCACGCGTGTGCCCGGAGGAATTGCTGGTTTTCAGCATGCACAGCGCATGCGGGGTAAACCGGCATTTCCTCTCCTCTGACCCAAGGGGTTAAGAGGCTGAACGCGTGCGCGCAGGAGTCTGCGCGTGCGACTTGGATTTCCTTTATTTTTAGAGAGTTGCGCGTGTGTAAAGGCCTCCGGTTTTTACGCATTGAAAAACCACACGTAAGTCCTTAGTTTTACAGGTAAATGGTCTATTAATACAATTTATAAAAAAAAATTCCACAGGTTTATTATTTTTAAAGAAATTACAGTAAGGTAAGTTTAATTTTAGCCCCGATTTTTTATATAATAATTTTTTTCAAATTTTAAAATTATTGTTTAAAATAGTTTTTTACAGTTCTTTATGGTTCATTTAAGTAGTGCAATGTTTTTTAAATTTTCTTTCAGGTTTAAGTAGTGTTTTGGGGCCAGGAGTTTTCATGAGTTTGACAGCTCTTACTGTCAAACTCATGAATGAACTTTTGCAACCTCCCATTGGTTGCCCTGTGCTCACGTGATCCCAGCCGGCTCATTGCACTAAGTACGCCGTTGGGTCACGCACGCACAGCGCGGCAGGACCTCAAGCGGGCCAGTGAGAGGAAATGCAACGCGGGCCACGATTCAAATGTCAGCGAGCCGGGTAAGTGCACATCAGGGGCTTGCACGCGCGGCAGGCTCCCGATCCTAATTTCAGGACCATTGTATTCGCTGCTCACGATGTGGTCTCCTCTACATTGGGGAGACCAAACGCAGATTGGGTGACCGCTTTGCGGAACACCTCCGTTCAGTCCGTAAGGCTGACCCCGAGCTCCCCGGGTGGCCTGTCACTTTAATTCACCGCCCCATTCCCACTCAGAGCTCACTGTCCTCGGCCTCTTGCATTGTTCCACGGAAGCTCAGCGTAAACTCGAGGAACAGCACCTCATCTTCCGATTAGGCACTTTACAGCCTCCCGGACTCAATATCGAGTTCAACAATTTCAGATCATAACCTCGGCCCCTATTATATTTTTATATTTTTTATCCACACTTTCGGTTTGTGCCTTTTCCTTTTCCCTCTCTCCCACATGGCAGCTGTCTCTCACTCTGCCAGTGCATTTCACACTTCATCTCGAGCCATTGTCTGTTTCTTTACCTGTCCTATTACCATCTCGTCTCGCCTTGAATATCTCTTAATGTCTCTTCTTTCATCCCCTCCCCCATTTCCCAGCCCCCAAACTGCCTTTTGTTTCATTCCCTGCCTTTTCTCTCAGTTCTGACGAAGGGTTTCGACCCGAAACTTTGACTCTGTTTCTCTCTCCACGGATGTTGCCTGGCCTGCTGAGGTTTTCCAGCATTTTCTGTTGTTATTTCGGATTTCCAGCATCCGCAGTATTTTGCTATCGTCATTCTTTAAGTGGCCTTCCTCGAATATGTTTACCATGTTAACAATGGCAGCAGGTTTGCTTTGTACTGAAGATGTCACTCCTAATAGCTTTAATTTTTAACATAATAGTATTGTATTTATTTAACAGATGCACACTTATCTTTAATTTCGGTGTGACTCACCCAAACACATGGTACTGTTGACACGTAGTTTTACTAATTGAGTTAACATCAACCTTTCTCAACTTTCAATAAAGCTAGTTTATCTTGCACACAGGCAGTCAAGACCAATTTGAATGTTTTAAGTCGAGCAGAGTTAGAGGGCGGGGAATAATGGAACCAAAGCGGGGGAAGGGAGAAGGGGAGCAGAAAAAAGCAAATCGGAGGGAGAAACAAGGAAGGGGAGATGGGGAAGTGGGGTAAGGGGAGGGAATGATGGAGAGTGGAAGGCGACTGGGGAGAGGAGGCGAGGAGAAGCTGGAAGCAGCGGAGGCCCCAAGAGACCTGGGGTCCGGGTACACAGATCATTAAAATGTCATGGACAGATACAGAAAGGCTAATGGGATGCTGGCCTTTAGATCTAGAGGACTAGAGTACAAGGGGGTAGAAGTTATGCTGCAGCTGTACAAAACCCTGGTTAGACCACACCTGGAGCACTGGGAGCAGTTCTGGGCACCACACCTTAGGAAGGATATATTGGCCTTGGAGGGAGTGCAGCGTAGGTTTACCAGAATGATACCCGGACTCCAAGGGTTAACTTACAAGGAGAGATTACACAAACTAGGGTTGTATTCTCTAGAATTCAGAAGGTTAAGGGGTGATCTGATCGAAGTTTTCAGGATATTAAGGGGAACAGATAGGGTAGAGAGAGAGAAACTGTTTCCGCTGGTTGGGGATTCTGGGACTAGGGGGCAGAGTCTAAAAATTAGAGTCAGACCTTTCAGGAGTGAAATTAGGAAACACTTCGACACACAAAGGGTGGTAGAGGTTTGGAACTCTCTTCCACAAACGGCAACTGATGCTGGGGGTCAGTTGTTAATTTTAAATCTGAAATTGATAGATTTTTGTTAACTAAAGGTATTAAGGGATATGGGCCAAAGGAGGGTATCTGGAGTGAGGACACAGATCAGCCATGATCTCATTGAATGGGGGAACAGGCTCAAGGGGCTGAATGGCCTCCTCCTGTTCCTATGCCTATCATGAGAACTGTTGCTGTTTTTAATATATAACAGATTATTGGCTTTCGAGTGCACAGTTTTGAGGCAGATGTAGAAAAACATCTGCACAGCCCTGAACAATTATTGTCTTGATAAAGGTTAATCCTTGGAGACTTTATTTACTGTAAGAGCAAATGCATGTTATTCACCCGGGATATGTTTTACTAATGAGGAACAGAGAAAGGTTCCTGGTGCAGCGCGAGTCCTTTAGACATTACCAGATATACGTGATGTTTGCACATGCGCCTCCCAGGGCTGATTTCCTGGCCGTGGTGCGATAGCGGACAGGCTGCCATGTTATCATCACAAGATCTCTGTCGTGCGGGGTAAGTGTGGAGGTCACTTTATAGGGAAGCACTGCGGGGGTTATAGAACCAAGGTGGGTAGGTGGAGTTAAGATACAGATCAGCCATTGAATGCGGAACAGGCTCGAGGGGCTGAATGGCCTCCTCCTGTTCCTGTGTAACAGGCTCGAGGGGCTGAATGGCCTCCTCCTGTTCCTGTGTAACAGGCTCGAGGGGGCTGAATGGCCTCCTCCTGTTCCTGTGTAACAGGCTCGAGGGACTGAATGGCCTCCTCCTGTTCCTGTGTAACAGGCTCGAGGGGCTGAATGACCTCCTCCTGTTCCTGTGTAACAGGCTCGAGGGGCTGAAGGGCCTCCTCCTGTTCCTGTGTAACAGGCTCGAGGGGCTGAATGGTCTCCTCCTGTTCCTGTGATTTCCACCTGTCAGAAACCGAGCAGTTAAAATAGCCACAGCGACTCCCCCTCTCCACCCTCCCCCCCATCCCTCTGCCCCTCCCCTCCCTCTGCCCCTCCCCCTCTCCACCACTCCCCCTCCCCTCCCGCTCCACCCCTCCCCCCTCCTCCCCTCCCCCCTCCACCCCTCCCCCTCCCTGCCCCCCGCTCTCCCCATCCCTCTCCCCCTCCCCTCCCCCTCCCCTTCCCCTCCTCCCTCCCCTCCCCTTCCCCCTCCCCATCCCCCTCCCCATCCCCCTCCCTCGTCGCTCTCCCTCCCTCTCCCTCCCCCTTCCCTCTGAACATCTGCTCCACACACTCACACAGACACACACAGACAGACACACAGACACACGCACACACACAGACAGACACACACAGACACATGCACACACACAGACAGACACACACACAGACACACACACACACAGACAGACACACACACACAGACACAGACACACACACACACACAGACAGACACACACAGACACATGCACACACACAGACAGACACACACACACAGACACAGACACACACACACACACAGACACACACACACACACAGACACACACACACACACACACACAGACACACACAGACAGACGCACACACACAGACACAGACACACACAGACAGACAGACACACACACACAGACAGACAGACACACACACACACACAGACACACACACACAGACACAGACACACACAGACAGACACAGACACACACAGACAGACAGACACACACACACACACAGACACACACACACACACACAGACACACACACACAGACACAGACACACACACACAGGCACACACAGACGCACACACAGACACACACACACAGACACACACAGACACAGACACACACACACAGACAGACACACACACAGAGACACAGACACACACAGACAGACACACACACACAGACACAGACACACACACACAGACACAGACACACACAGACAGACACAGACACACACAGACAGACACACACAGACACACACACACACACAGACACACACACACACACGGACACACACACACAGACACACAAACTCACGCTCAGACACACACACACACAGACACACACACACAGACACAGACACACACAGACACAGACACACACAGACAGACACAGACACACAGACACACACACACAGACACAGACACACACAGACAGACAGACACACACACAGACACACACACACAGACACAGACACACACACACAGACACAGACACACACAGACAGACAGACACACACACAGACACACACACACAGACACAGACACACACACACAGACACAGACACACACAGACAGACACACACACACACAGACACACACACACAGACACAGACACACACACACAGACACAGACACACACAGACAGACACAGACACACACAGACAGACACACACACAGACACACACACAGACACAGACACACACACACAGACACACACACACACAGACAGACACACACACACAGACAGACACACACAGACACAGACACACAGACAGACACACACACACACAGACACACAGACAGACACACACACACACACAGACACACACACACAGACACACAGACTCACGCTCAGACACAGACACACACATACACGTGCGCGCTCAGACACACACACACTTAGCAGAAACAGTTGAGTAATAAATGAATTATTTTTCATTGTAGGATTTCCCATAATCCTGGGAATTATTAAATGTCCTTTACAGCTGTGGGAGGGAAATGGAAGCAGAAATCTGTAGACGGAGGGGAGATGAGTAGGAATAACAAAATGATTGTCCGAGCAGATTTTAATGAGCCACTCATTGATTGAGACAGCGAGGGCATACGCAGAGATACTGGAATGGAATTCCTATAATGCGTGCAGGACCCTTTCCACGGATGATATTTTCATATGCCCACAAGGAGAGAGGCATTCTTAAATCTCATTCTGAGTAACGGAACCGGTCAGGTCGATGCATTAAATGTGGGCGAGTGCCTCGGGGGTCGTGAGCTTAGTACAAAAACAAGGGCAGCAGATTGGAATAAGGCCGATCATCGGAGGGCAAGGAGCGACCAATCTTCGGAGGGCGAGGAGCGTCCGATCTTCGGAGGGCGAGGAGCGTCCGATCTTCGGAGGGCGAGGAGCATCCGATCTTCGGAGGGCGAGGAGCGTCCGATCTTCGGAGGGCGAGGAGCATCCGATCTTCGGAGGGCGAGGAGCATCCGATCTTCGGAGGGCGAGGAGCGTCCGATCTTCGGAGGGCGAGGAGCGTCCGATCGTCGGACTGGGAGGAGCGTCCGATCTTCGGAGGGCGAGGAGCGTCCGATCTTCGGAGGGCGAGGAGCGTCCGATCTTCGGAGGGCGAGGAGCGTCCGATCTTCGGAGGGCGAGGAGCGTCCGATCTTCGGAGGGCGAGGAGCGTCCGATCTTCGGAGGGCGAGGAGCGTCCGATCTTCGGAGGGCGAGGAGCGGCCGATCTTCGGAGGGCGAGGAGCGTCCGATCTTCGGAGGGCGAGGAGCGTCCGATCTTCGGAGGGCGAGGAGCGTCCGATCTTCGGAGGGCGAGGAGCGTCCGATCTTCGGAGGGCGAGGAGCGTCCGATCTTCGGACCGGGAGGAGCGTCCGATCTTCGGAGGGCGAGGAGCGTCCGATCTTCAGAGGGCGAGGAGCGTCCGATCTTCGGAGGGCGAGGAGCGTCCGATCTTCGGAGGGCGAGGAGCGGCCGATCTTCGGACCGGGAGGAGCGTCCGATCTTCGGAGGGCGAGGAGCGTCCGATCTTCAGAGGGCGAGGAGCGTCCGATCTTCGGAGGGCGAGGAGCGGCCGATCTTCGGAGGGCGAGGAGCGTCCGATCTTCAGAGGGCGAGGAGCGTCCGATCTTTGGAGGGTGAGGAACGTCCGATCTTCGGAGGGCGAGGAGCGTCCGATCTTCGGAGGGCGAGGAGCGGCCGATCTTCGGAGGGCGAGGAGCGTCCGATCTTCGGAGGGCGAGGAGCGTCCGATCTTCGGAGGGCGAGGAGCGTCCGATCTTCGGAGGGGGAGGAGCGTCCGATCTTCGGAGGGCGAGGAGCGTCCGATCTTCGGAGAGCGAGGATTGTCCGATCTTCGGAGGGCGAGGAGCGTCCGATCTTCAGACCGCGAGGAGCGTCCGATCTTCGGTGGGCGAGGAGTGTCCGATGTTCGAAGGGCGAGGAGCGTCCGATCTTCGGAGGGCGAGGAGCGTCCGATCTTCGGAGGGCGAGGAGTGTCCGATCTTCGGAGGGCGAGGAGCGTCCGATCTTCGGAGGGCGAGGAGCGTCCGATCTTCGGAGGGCGAGGAGCGTCCGATCTTCGGAGGGCGAGGAGCGTCCGATCTTCGGAGGGCGAGGAGCGTCCGATCTTCGGAGGGCGAGGAGCGTCCGATCTTCGGAGGGCGAGGAGCGTCCGATCTTCAAACCGCGAGGAGCGTCCGAACTTCGGAGGGCGAGGAGCGGCCGATCTTCGGAGGGCGAGGAGCGTCCGATCTTCGGAGGGCGAGGAGCGTCCGATCTTCGGAGGGCGAGGAGCGTCCGATCTTCGGAGGGCGAGGAGCGTCCGATCTTCGGAGGGCGAGGAGCGTCCGATCTTCGGAGGGCGAGGAGCGGCCGATCTTCGGAGGGCGAGGAGCGGCCGATCTTCGGAGGGCGAGGAGCGTCCGATCTTCGGAGGGCGAGGAGCGTCCGATCTTCGGAGGGCGAGGAGCGTCCGATCTTCGGAGGGCGAGGAGCGTCCGATCTTCGGTGGGCGAGGAGCGTCCGATCTTCGGAGGGCGAGGAGCGTCCGATCTTCGGAGGGCGAGGAGCGGCCGATCTTCGGAGGACGAGGAGCGTCCGATCTTCGGAGGGTGAGGAGCGTCCGATCTTCGGAGGGTGAGGAGCGTCCGATCTTCGGAGGGCGAGGAGCGTCCGATCTTCGGACCGGGAGGAGCGTCCGATCTTCGGAGGGCGAGGAGCGTCCGATCTTCGGAGGGCGAGGAGCGTCCGATCTTCGGAGGGCGAGGAGCGTCCGATCTTCGGAGGGCGAGGAGCGTCCGATCTTCGGAGGGCGAAGAGCGGCCGATCTTCGGAGGGCGAGGAGCGTCCGATCTTCGGAGGGCGAGAAGCGTCCGATCTTCGGAGGGCGAGGAGCGTCCGATCTTCGGAGGGCGAGGAGCGGCCGATCTTCGGAGGGCGAGGAGCGTCCGATCTTCGGAGGGCGAGAAGCGTCCGATCTTCGGAGGGCGAGGAGCGTCCGATCTTCGGAGGGCGAGGAGCGGCCGATCTTCGGAGGGCGAGGAGCGTCCGATCTTCGGACCGGGAGGAGCGTCCGATCTTCGGAGGGCGAGGAGCGTCCGATCTTCGGAGGGCGAGGAGCGTCCGATCTTCGGAGGGCGAGGAGCGTCCGATCTTCGGAGGGCGAGAAGCGTCCGATCTTCGGAGGGCGAGGAGCGTCCGATCTTCGGACCGGGAGGAGCGTCCGATCTTCGGAGGGCGAGGAGCGTCCGATCTTCGGAGGGCGAGGAGCGTCCGATCTTCGGAGGGCGAGGAGCGTCCGATCTTCGGAGGGCGAGGAGCGTCCGATCTTCGGAGGGCGAGGAGCGTCCGATCTTCGGAGGGGGAGGAGCGTCCGATCTTCGGAGGGCGAGGAGCGGCCGATCTTCGGAGGGCGAGGAGCGTCCGATCTTCGGAGGGCGAGGAGCGGCCGATCTTCGGAGGGCGAGGAGCGGCCGATCTTCGGAGGGCGAGGAGCGTCCGATCTTCGGAGGGCGAGGAGCGGCCGATCTTCGGAGGGCGAGGAGCGTCCGATCTTCGGAGGGCGAGGAGCGTCCGATCTTCGGAGGGCGAGGAGCGTCCGATCTTCGGAGGGCGAGGAGCGTCCGATCTTCGGAGGGCGAGGAGCGTCCGATCTTCGGAGGGCGAGGAGCGTCCGATCTTCGGAGGGCGAGGAGCGTCCGATCTTCGGAGGGCGAGGAGCGTCCGATCGTCGGACTGGGAGGAGCGTCCGATCTTCGGAGGGCGAGGAGCGTCCGATCTTCGGAGGGCGAGGAGCGTCCGATCTTCGGAGGGCGAGGAGCGTCCGATCTTCGGAGGGCGAGGAGCGTCCGATCTTCGGAGGGCGAGGAGCGTCCGATCTTCGGAGGGCGAGGAGCGGCCGATCTTCGGAGGGCGAGGAGCGTCCGATCTTCGGAGGGCGAGGAGCGTCCGATCTTCGGAGGGCGAGGAGCGTCCGATCTTCGGAGGGCGAGGAGCGTCCGATCTTCGGAGGGCGAGGAGCGGCCGATCTTCGGAGGGCGAGGAGCGTCCGATCTTCGGAGGGCGAGGAGCGTCCGATCTTCGGAGGGCGAGGAGCGTCCGATCTTCGGAGGGCGAGGAGCGTCCGATCTTCGGAGGGCGAGGAGCGTCCGATCTTCGGAGGGTGAGGAGCGTCCGATCTTCGGAGGGCGAGGAGCGTCCGATCTTCGGAGGGCGAGGAGCGTCCGATCGTCGGACTGGGAGGAGCGTCCGATCTTCGGAGGGCGAGGAGCGTCCGATCTTCAGAGGGCGAGGAGCGTCCGATCTTCGGAGGGCGAGGAGCGTCCGATCTTCGGAGGGCGAGGAGCGGCCGATCTTCGGAGGGCGAGGAGCGTCCGATCTTCGGAGGGCGAGGAGCGTCCGATCTTCGGAGGGCGAGGAGCGTCCGATCTTCGGAGGGCGAGGAGCGTCCGATCTTCGGAGGGCGAGGAGCGGCCGATCTTCGGAGGGCGAGGAGCGTCCGATCTTCGGAGGGCGAGGAGCGTCCGATCTTCGGAGGGCGAGGAGCGTCCGATCTTCGGAGGGCGAGGAGCGTCCGATCTTCGGAGGGCGAGGAGCGTCCGATCTTCGGAGGGCGAGGAGCTTCCGATCTTCGGAGGGCGAGGAGCGTCCGATCTTCGGAGGGCGAGGAGCGTCCGATCGTCGGACTGGGACGAGCGTCCGATCTTCGGAGGGCGAGGAGCGTCCGATCTTCGGAGGGCGAGGAGCGTCCGATCTTCGGAGGGCGAGGAGCGTCCGATCTTCGGAGGGCGAGGAGCGTCCGATCTTCGGAGGGCGAGGAGCGTCCGATCTTCGGAGGGCGAGGAGCGTCCGATCTTCGGAGGGCGAGGAGCGTCCGATCTTCGGACCGGGAGGAGCGTCCGATCTTCGGAGGGCGAGGAGCGTCCGATCTTCAGAGGGCGAGGAGCGTCCGATCTTCGGAGGGCGAGGAGCGTCCGATCTTCGGAGGGCGAGGAGCGGCCGATCTTCGGACCGGGAGGAGCGTCCGATCTTCGGAGGGCGAGGAGCGTCCGATCTTCAGAGGGCGAGGAGCGTCCGATCTTCGGAGGGTGAGGAGCGGCCGATCTTCGGAGGGCGAGGAGCGTCCGATCTTCGGAGGGCGAGGAGCGTCCGATCTTCGGAGGGTGAGGAACGTCCGATCTTCCGAGGGCGAGGAGCGTCCGATCTTCGGAGGGCGAGGAGCGGCCGATCTTCGGAGGGCGAGGAGCGTCCGATCTTCGGAGGGCGAGGAGCGTCCGATCTTCGGAGGGCGAGGAGCGTCCGATCTTCGGAGGGGGAGGAACGGCCGATCTTCGGAGGGCGAGGAGCGTCCGATCTTCGGAGGGCGAGGAGCGGCCGATCTTCGGAGGGCGAGGAGCGGCCGATCTTCGGAGGGCGAGGAGCGTCCGATCTTCGGAGGGCGAGGAGCGTCCGATCTTCGGAGGGCGAGGAGCTTCCGATCTTCGGAGGGCGAGGAGCGTCCGATCTTCGGACCGGGAGGAGCGTCCGATCTTCGGAGGGCGAGGAGCGTCCGATCTTCGGAGGGCGAGGAGCGTCCGATCTTCGGAGGGCGAGGAACGTCCGATCTTCGGAGGGCGAGGAGCGTCCGATCTTCGGAGGGCGAGGAATGTCCGATCTTCGGAGGGCGAGGAGCGTCCGATCTTCGGACCAGGAGGAGCGTCCGATCTTCGGAGGGCGAGGAGCGTCCGATCTTCGGAGGGCGAGGAGCGTCCGATCTTCGGAGGGGGAGGAGCGTCCGATCTTCGGTGGGCGAGGAGCGTCCGATCGTCGGAGGGCGAGGAGCGTCCGATCTTCAGAGGGCGAGGAGCGCCCGATCTTCGGATGGCGAGGAGCGTCCGATCTTCGGAGGGCGAGGAGCGTCCGATCTTCAGAGGGCGAGGAGCGCCCGATCTTCGGATGGCGAGGAGCGTCCGATCTTCGGAGGGCGAGGAGCGTCCGATCTTCGGAGGGCGAGGAGCGTCCGATCTTCGGAGGGCGAGGAGCGTCCGATCTTCGGACCGGGAGGAGCGTCCGATCTTCGGAGGGCGAGGAGCGTCCGATCTTCGGAGGGCGAGGAGCGTCCGATCTTCGGAGGGCGAGGAGCGTCCGATCTTCGGAGGGCGAGGAGCGCCCGATCTTCGGATGGCGAGGAGCGCCCGATCTTCGGAGGGCGAGGAGCGTCCGATCTTCGGAGGGCGAGGAGCGTCCGATCTTCGGAGGGCGAGGAGCGTCCGATCTTCGGAGGGCGAGGAGCGCCCGATCTTCGGATGGCGAGGAGCGCCCGATCTTCGGAGGGCGAGGAGCGTCCGATCTTCGGAGGGCGAGGAGCGTCCGATCTTCGGAGGGCGAGGAGCGTCCGATCTTCGGAGGGCGAGGAGCGTCCGATCTTCGGACTGGGAGGAGCGTCCGATCTTCGGACCGGGAGGAGCGTCCGATCTTCGGAGGGCGAGGAGCGTCCGATCTTCGGAGGGCGAGGAGCGTCCGATCTTCGGAGGGCGAGGAGCGTCCGATCTTCGGAGGGCGAGGAGCGTCCGATCTTCGGAGGGCGAGGAGCGTCCGATCTTCGGAGGGGGAGGAGCGTCCGATCTTCGGAGGGCGAGGAGCGTCCGATCTTCGGAGGGCGAGGAGCGTCCGATCTTCGGAGGGCGAGGAGCGTCCGATCTTCGGAGGGCGAGGAGCGTCCGATCTTCGGAGGGCGAGGAGCGTCCGATCTTCAGAGGGCGATGTGTCGCCTCATTGCCGAGACTCAGTGGATGGAGAAACTGACAGTCGGAGACTCGTTCACATCTCCGAATACTGTGGATAAAATAAGAAATCAGAAAGAAACTAAAACTGAAGATGAGGGTCTGTGGAGCCTTTCGGTGTGATAAAATAATAAAACAATAAAGGAGAATATGAGGAGATAGGTAAGAGGTTATGAAAGGAATTTGGAAAGCGAGGAGGGAGGATGAGGTGAGAATCTCAAACTTGTGGGGAGACCAGAACGAGGGGCCATCAATATAAGAGAGTCACTAATAAATCCAGTCGGGAATTCAGGAGAATCTTCTTTACCCAGAGAGCGGTGAGAATCGGGAACTCACAACAACAACAGCTTGTATTTATATAGCGCCTTTAATGTAGTAAAACGTCCCAGGGTGCTTCACAGGAGTATTATAAGGCAAAAAATTTGACACCGAGCCATATAAGGAGAAATTAGGGCAGGTGACCAAAAGCTTGGTCAAAGAGGTCGGTTTTAAGGAGCGTCTTAAAGGAGGAGAGAGAGGTCGAGAGGTGGAGAGGTTTAGGGAGGGAATTCCAGAGCTCGGGGCCCAGGCAGCTGAAGGCACGGCCGCCAATGGTGGAGCGATTATAATCAGGGATCCTCAAGAGGCCAGAATTGGAGGAGTGCAGATATCTCGTAGGGTTGTGGGGCTGGAGGAGGTTACAGAGATAGGGAGGGGCGAGGCCATGGATGGATTTGAAAACGAGGGTGAGAATTTTAAAATCGAGGCATTGCTTAACCGGGAGCCAATGTAGGTCAGCGAGCACAGGGGTGATGGGTGAACGGGACTTGGTGCGAGTTAGGACACGGGCAGCCGAGTTTTGGATGACCTCAAGTTTACGTAGGGTGGAATGTGGGAGGCCGGCCAGGAGTGCATTGGAATAGTCAAGTCTAGAGGTAACAAAGGCATGGATCCACAGGAGTGGTTGAGGCAAATGGTATAGAGACATTTAAGGAGAAAGGTAGATAAGCACATGAGGGAGAAGGAATAGAAGGATATGTTGATGGGGTGAGATGAAGAGGAGTGGGAGGAGGCTCGTGTGGAGCATAAACACCGGCATAGACCAGTTGGGCCGAATGGCCTGTTTCTGTACTGTAACTACTATGTCATTCTATGTAAAAGAGCACAGTTGGAGCACTGTGTGCAGTTTTGGGCCCCACACTATAGTAGGGGTATTGAGGCTTTAGAGAAGGTTCGGTGTAGATTCACCAGGATGCTGCCGGGTGTGAGGAAATCCAAATACGAAGACTTGGAAAATTGGGGAAATTGGGGAAAATTCCCAGTCGGGGAACACTTCAGCAGTCAAGGACATTCAGCCTCCGATCTTCGGGTAAGCATTCTCCAAGGCGGCCTTCGAGACACACGACAACGCAAAATCGTAGAGCAGAAACTGATAGCCAAGTTCTGCACTCATGAGGACGGCCTCAACCGGGATCTTGGGTTCATGTCACGCTACATGTAACCCCACCTGACGTAGAGTCATCCAGACTCGAGTTGACATTGGCTTGTTCTCTCTACACAGATGCGGCCGGACCTGCTGTGATTTCCAGCAAAAAAATAGTTTTTTGTTTGTTTTTTGTTTTTCATACAGACCCCAGCATCTGCAACATTTGACCCCTTGTGACCCCACCTCATTGTTCTTTGATGTAATGTTTTCCTGACTGACCTGTTTGGACACCATTCACACCTTTGATTGCTGTGATTATCTCTCTGCCGAGGTGTGATAAAGGGCAGTTAGAAAGATTACCTATAATCATCTGGCAGTGTTCTCTGACTATATATGCTGTGCTTATATGCAACTCTTCATTTCACCTGACGAAGGAGCAGCGCTCCGAAAGCTTGTGATTCCAAATAAATCTGTTGGACTATAACCTGGTGTTGTGTGATTTCCTACATTTGTCCACCCCAGTCCAACTCCGGCATCTCCACATCATGGAAAATTGGGGCTGTTTTCCTTCGAACGGAGGAGATTACAGGGTGATTTGAGAGAGGTGTTTAAAGTTATGAAGGGATAGGACAGAAAAAATAGAAACAGATTTCTTTCAAGAGCAAGGCAGGCATAGATTGAAGATTTAGGACAGAGTACAGGAGAAACCTTTTTACACAATGCTTTGCAAAGCTGTGGATCACACGACCAGAGTTAGTGACTGAAACAGAGACCGAGTCAACATTTAAGCATCGGTTAGATAAGTTGTTCAATTCCCTCCCTAAATCTCCACCTCCCGCTCCTCCTTTAAGAAACTCCGGAATACCTACCTGTAAGGGTTGGGGGCTTCTTTAAACTGGTTTAAAGTAATTTTCCTGGTCTTGCAGCCTTTGCCTGCACTCTGACCAATTCCAATAAAACCAATTCTGAAACAGTGGTTTCGAATCGCTCCCCCACCTTCCAGTTCTGACTGCAGGGCTTATAATTATTGATATTAAAACAGAACAAGTGGTTTGGGTGAGAGAAAAATCAAGTTTCATTACCTAAATAAACTACAATCCAAAGAATAAACTATACCACACGAACACAGTAATTACAGTAAAACTATATAACAAGGGGTTGCAGACGGCGAAAACGAGGGATAAAATGGCTACAATGTTATTTAAACAATCTTAGCAATTACCCTCAAATCACCACCCCAAACTCCTGCTAGGCTGCCTTGTTGAGGAGTCAGGACACCCTGCTCACCTGTGGTCCAGCGAAGTAAGAGAGAGCTAGCTTCTCAGCAGCTATCTTTATACCTGGTGAGGCCCCTGCCGTTCTGCCCTGCGAGGGCTGTGTGCAAAATTCCCCGCCCAAAGGGTCCAATACACAAGAGAAAGCTGTGATTGGCTAACTCAGAGTGGTTGGACTGGATTAATGTGTCTTCCGGAGCTCCCTGGGCTGAAACAAAAGAGAATGCAACAGCCCTATTGTCCAGTGCTGGGTGATTTAAAAACCCATTCAATTCTTAAACGTTTCCCATTCAAGGTACAAAAGTCTCTTCTGCAGTTTAGATGTATCCACTCGATATACAATCAAATGCTAATAGCATTCGATTGCTTTGTAAACAAAGCATTGTCCTTTGTCTTCATTGAACCTTACTTCCAGACACAGAAAGCTGCATTCCAAGCCTTTTCAGTCTTCGGCCATGTGGTGACAGCCAGTTTTATCCCTGGAAATTTAAAAGCACAACGCCCAGGGATTCTTTAATCAAAAAAATGGATCTTCAGAACTGTAAATTATTGCGAATTCTTACATACCACTTTGCCAAAGCCTTTAGTCATCTCCCCTAATAAAGCCTTCTTTGGCTCGGTGTTAACTTCTGTCTGATTACACCTTTGTGAAGTGCCTTAGGACATTTCTCTACATTAAAAGTAGTTGCTGTCGAAGGAAAGTGAAATAAATAGATACGGAAGCGGGGCAGGCACATGGGATGGGCTAACTGCTGACGTGGAGGATAAATACCAACAGGGACAGATTGGCCACAACGGCCGGAGTCCATGTTGTAATTTCTAGATAATTCTATAACACCGTCCTGACTTGGAAATATATCGGCCGTTCCTTCATCATCGCTGGGTCAAAATCCTGGAACTCCCTCCCTAACAACACTGTGGGAGCACCTTCACCACACGGACTGCAGCGGTTCAAAAAGGCAGCTCACCACCACCTTCTCAAGGGCAACTAGGGATGGGCAATAAATGCCAGCCTTGCCAGCGATGCCCACATCTTGAGAACAAATTTTAAAAATGCAAGGTGCAGAATACTAGATGGGAACGTGTTAGAACATAAGACCATAAGAAATAGGAGCAGGAGGAGGCCATTCGGCCCCTCGAGCCTGCTCCACCATTCAATAAGATCATGGCTGATCTTCTACCTCATCTCCACTTTCCTGCACTATCCCCATATCCCTTGATTCCCTTAATATTCAAAAATCTATCGATCTCAGTCTTGAATATACTCAACGACTGAGCCTTCACAGCCCTCTGGGGTGGAGAATTCCAAAGATTCACCACCCTTGTTCCCTTTCATCTGACGTATTCAGTGAGCACACGAGTCGCACTGCACCAGCTGGGAGTGTTCAGAAGATCACAAGATAGATGCCAATGAGGACGCACATTCAGCCTGTCTTAGCTCATCTATTCAGAAAGATCCGACCTTTTCCCCTCCCCCTCCCAGTACTGAACTGCTTCTTAAATGATCCCGAGGTTTTTCCTTCCATTACTCTATGTTAGAAGGATGTCCAATCTGTGGGACATGCTTGAATTTCCTGACAGCAGTCCTAAATTTACCTTTTACTAGTTTGACCCTATCCCCTATGTACCACTGCCATGGTTTGCAATCTTATACCTCCGCGAGACCACCGCTCAGTCAATTTCTTTCAAACTTGTAAAATCTAAGGGGTAGGAATTCTAATGGCTGATTTTCAGGCTGAAGGGATGCCTGAACTGGGAGACCCATGACTGGACCCAAATTGGGCCTCATTGTAATAATTGGGCATTTCATTTAACGTTGTTCCACCCACTTACATATCTTACCTAACTCATTCTGTTGCTCCCTAGTTGTCTCAGATTCAACTGATCCTCCTCGTTTAGTATTGCCATAGAATCATAGAATCACACAGCACAGGAGGCCATTCGGCCCATCGTGCCTGTGCCGGCTCTTTGAAAGAGCTCTCCAATGAATCCCACTCCCCCGCTCTTCCCCACAGCCCTGCAAATATTTCCCTTCAAGTATTTATCCAATTCTCTTTTGAAAGTTACTATTGAATCTGCTTCCACCGCCCTTTCAGGCAGCACATTCCAGATCACAACAATATTTCAGTATTTTTGATCTTTGGGATTTGGGAATGAGATACCTGAAGGTGTTCTGTTGTAAAACTAAGTGAATTGACACAGGTTGAGGCACTCAGCTGTTCTCGCCCCCAGCCGTTACCAAGATATTACTGTCCACCAGCTTGGCTCGGTTTGGTAGCACTCAGAACTCTTGAGTCAGTAGATTGTGAATTCCCACTTTGGGTTCTGAGTGTATAATCTAGGCTGACTCTCGATGTGCAGTACAGAGGGAGTTATCTGTTTTCTTTGTTTTGTTAAGTCCTATACAGAGGTTTGCTTAGCTTGCACTTTGCAGCACTGACAAGGGGTCTGCATCCCTGATGGAGCTATTGTATCTTTCCAGCATTTAGTGCTAGACTTTTGGATGTGCTGTATATCTTTATATGGTTAAGCAACGTCTTGATTGTAAAATTCTCATCCTCATATTCAAATCCCTCCACGGCCTCGCCCCTCCCTATCCCTGTAACCTCCTCCAGCCCCACAATCCTACGAGATATCAGCACTCCTCCAATTCTGGCCTCTTGAGTATCCCTGATTATAATCACTCCACCATTGGCGGCCGTGCCTTCAGCTGCCGAGGCCCTAAACTCTGGAATTCCCTCCCTAAACCTCTCCGCCTCTCTACCTCTCTTTCCTCCTTTAAGACCCTCCTTAAAACCAACCTGTTTGACCAAGCTTTTGGTCACCTGTCCTAATATCTTCTTACGTGGCTCGGTGTCAAATTTTGTTTGATAATCACTCCTGTGAAGCACCTTGGGATGTTTTACGACGTTAAAGGTGCGATAAGTTGTTGTTGAGACATTCAACCAAGATTCCATCTGCAAGGCTCAACTCAGAGTCGTGCTGAAATGCTCACCACTCAACTGGATTAGTGCAAAAAACTCAACACCATCCAGATTGGACCAGACCTGAGAACAGGCTCGGTAAATGTGGTTAGGAATATTTGGCCGCATGGAGGGTAATGGGCGACAGGGACTGGTTGGGCCGAATGGCTTGTTTCCACATTGTAACATCTATATATTTTGATTGGTGTCCCTGTCACCAGAATTGTCACTCCCTCCACCACCGGTGCACCGTGGCTGCAGTGTGTACTATCTACAGGATGCAGCAACTCGCCAAGGTTACTTCAACAACACCTCCCAAACCCGCGACCTCCACCACCTAGAAGGGCAAAGGCAGCAGGCGCATGGGAACACCACCACCTCCAAGTTCCCCTCCAAGTCACACACCATCCTGACTTATATATCGCCGTTCCTTCACCGTCGCTGGGTCAAAATCCTGGAATTCCCTCCCTAACAGCACTGTGGGAGCACCTTCACCACACAGACTGCAGCGGTTCAAGAAGAAGGTTGTTCATCTTCTCAGGGCAAATAGAGAGGGGCAATAATTGGGTCCTATCAAGGCTGATCCAGAGGCGAGAGAGTGGTTTGTTTTTTATTCATTCCTGGGATGTGAGCGTCGCTGGCGAGGCCGGCATTTATTGCCCATCCCTAATTGCCCTCGAGAAGGTGGTGGTGAGCCGCCTTCTTGAACCGCTGCAGTCCGTGTGGTGAAGGTACTTCCACAGTGCTGTTAGGGAGGGAGTTCCAGGATTTTGACCCAGCAACGATGACGGAATGCCGATATATTTCCAAGTCAGGATGGTGTGAGACTTGGAGGGGAACTTGGAGGTGGTGGTGTTCCCATGCGCCTGCTGCCCTTGTCCTTCTAGGTGGAAGAGGTCGCGGGTTTGGGAGGTGCTGCCGAAGAAGCCTTGGCGAGTTGCTGCAGTGCATCTTGTAGATGGTACACACTGCAGCCACGGTGCGCCGGTGGTGGAGGGAGTGAATGTTTAAGGTGGTGGATGGGGTGCCAATCAAGTGGGCTGCCTTGTCCTGGATGGTGTCGAGCTTCTTGAATGTTGTTGGAGCTGCACTCATCCAGGCAAGTGGCGAGTATTCCATCACACTCCTGACTTGTGCCTTGTAGATGGTGAAAAGGCTTTGGGGAGTCAGGAGGTGAGACACTCGCCGCAGAATTCCCAGCCTCTGACCTGCTCTTGTAGCCACAGTATTTATGTGGCTGGTCCAGTTAAGTTTCTGGTCAATGGTGACGTCCAGGATGTTGATGGTGGGGGATTCGGTGATGGTAATCCCGTTGAATGTCAAGGGGTGGTGGTTAGACTCTCGCTTGTTGGAGATAGTCATTGCCTGGCACTTGTGTGGCGCGAATGTTACCTACCACTTATCAGCCCAAGCCTAAACGTTGTCCAGGTCCTGTTGCATGCGGGCATGGACTGCTTCATTATCTGAGGAGCTGTGTATGGCGCTGAACACTGTGCAGTCATCAGCGAACATCCTGACCTTATGATGGAGAGAAGGTCATTGATGAAGCAGCTTAAGATGGTTGGGCCTAGGACACTGCCCTGAGGAATTCCTGCAGCGATGCCCTGGGGCTGAGATGATTGACCTCCAACAACCACAACCATCTTCCTTTGTGCTAGGTAAAACAGGGAACTACAGGCCAGTTAGCCTGACATCAGTTGTTGGGAAAATGCTGAATCCATTGTTAAGGAATGGTATCAGGGCAGTTAGAAAATCATAACATGATTAGGCTGAGTCAGCATGGTTTTATGAAAGGGAAATCGTGTTTGACAAATTTATTAGCATATTTTGAGGATGTAACTAGCAGGGTAGATAAAGGGGAACCAGTGGATGTAGTATATTTGGATTTCCAAAAGGCATTCGATAAGGTGCCACATAAAAGGTTATTACACAAGATTAGGGCTCATAGGGTTGGGGGTAATATCGTAGCATGGATAGAGGATTGGTTAATTGACAGAAAACAGGGAGTAGGGATAAACAGATCTTTCTCAGGTTGGCAGGCTGTAACTAGTGGGGTGCCGCAAGGATCAGTGTTGGGGCCCCAGCTATTTACAATCTATATTAATGACCTAGATGAAGGGACAGAGTGTAATGTATCCAAGTTTGCTGATGATATAAAGCTAGGTGGGACAGTAAGCTATGAGGAGAACTCAAAGAGTCTGCAAAGGGATATAGATAGACTGAGTGAGTGGGCAGTAAGGTGGCAGATGGAGTGTAATGTGGGGAAATGTGAGGTTATTCACTTTGGTAGAAAGAATCGAAAAACAGAATTTTTTTAAATGAGAAATTTTCAAATGTTGGTGTTCAGAGAGATTTGGGTGTCCACGTGCAAGAAACACAGAAAGCTAGCGTGCAGGTACAGCAAGCAATAAGGGCGGCAAATGGCACGTTGGCCTTTATTGTAAGGGGGTTGGAGTATAAGAGTGAGGAAGTCTTGCTCCAATTGTACAGGGCCTTGGTGAGACCACACCTGGAGTACTGGGCACAGTTCTGGTCTCCTTATCTAAGGAAGGATATACTTGCCTTGGAGGCGGTGCACTGAAGGTTCACTAGATTGATTCCTGGGAAGAGAGGGCTGTCCTATGAGGAGAGATTGTGTAGAATGGGCCGATACTCTCTGCAGTTTAGAAGAATGAGAGGTGATCTCATTGAAACATACAAGATTCTGAGGGGGATTGACAGGGTAGATGCAGGGAGGATGTTTCCCCTGGCTGGAGTGTCTAGAACCAGGGGTCACAGACTCAGGATAAGGGGCGGCCATTTAGGACTGAGATGAGGAGAATTTCTTCACTCAGAGGGCGGTGAACCTTTGGAATTCTCTGCCCCAGAGGGCTGTACATGCTGAGTCTTTGAGTATATTCAAGGCTGAGATCGATAGATTTTTGGACTCGAGGGGAATCAGGGGACATGGGGATCGGGCGGGAAAGTGGAGTTGAGGTCGATGATCAGCCGTGATCTTACTGAATGGCGGAGCCGGCTCGAGGGGCCGAATGGCCAATTCCTGCTCTTAATTCTTATGTTCTTATGTATGACTCCAGCCACCAGAGAGCTTTCCCCCTGATTCCCATTGACTTCAATTTACTTTGCTGAGCTGCTGAAATGTTGAAAACTCACTCAATATAATTGCTGCCAGTGTGACTGGATCTGGAATTGCTGCTAAGTTTCATTCATGAATACTGATATTAAATGAATTCTTCACAAGGCTCCTAAATCCCTGCAGTAATTCTACTTAACTTATCATTTCAATGGCACTAGTTAGTTGATAACACTTTATAAACGTAGAAACATAGAAGATAGGAGCAGGAGTCGGCCATTCGGCCCCTCGAGCCTGCTCCGCCATTCAATGCGATCATGGCTGATCATCCAAATTCAGTACCCTGTCCCTGCCTTCTCCCCATATCCCTTGATCCCTTTAGCCTTAAGAAATATATCTAACTCCTTCTTGAATATATTTAACTAGCTGGAGTGCCCGGTGGTGCCGAGGGTTTTTTGAGGGCATGTTGTTATGAAAAAAGTAGAAATAATGTTTATATATATTGTAAAGTCTGTGGGTTGTGCAGTTAATAAATACACAGACTTCAGAAGTAACAAACAAACAGGTCTTTACTATTCAAAGGTCCGGGCGAATCTGCCCCAGCAATCCTGCTACAACACTTATATACTGGTGTGGTCACTATCGGTATTACAGTATACAGAAGCCAAACAAATAGTGCCACACCTAAAGTAGTTCCCTTAAAGGTGAACGGTTACATTCAATAGTTCCCTTAAAGATAGACGGGTACATACACTACAATCCTCCTTTTTTAGCTTATTACTTACAGAGTCCCCGTTAAACATACATATCTTCAACTTCCTATAAAACAAATTACAGATATAATCTCGGTGGAGTCAATGTCATATAAAACAATTTACAAATATAATCTCGGTGGAAACAGTTCACAGGTTCAGTCTCTGCGGAAACAGTTCATAGATTCAGTCTCTGATCTTGACTCGTTCCGAACAACATTTCTTTGGTGTAGCCGGTTCACCTGGCTAGCGTGACTCCTCCATAGCCTTTTCTTGACGTAACAGCTTGAACTTTCGTCCTGTTGAACCAGCAGTGCGGACTTTTACAACCAACTGGCTGTCTTGACATTTTCCAGTTTTCCAACTGATTTAGCTCCTTTCGTAATGTCCCGCCTGGAATGGTAGAAGTGCTAATATTTTAGACAGTTATTATCTTCTGCTTCTTCTTTTTCTTTTCTGCCTTTTTGAAACTCTCGGAGCTCCTTTCTCGGCTGCCAGCTGTAGCGCCACCAATTCTCTATGTTCCTTAGACCTTAAGTGCTTCATCCGGATTTCAGCACTTTGAGAGTTTTCATCACAAGCTGGGCAGACCACATCCTCGTAATATTCAGTGTCACTCAACAGGTCATGGTAATATTCGGGTTCGTCCTGAGTTAGGCCCGCTAGAGAGACTTCTTCCTCCTCACCCGTCTGGACGTTAGCTGACGGTGGTTCCTTCCCTAAACATCTTTCTTGAAAAGCCTTCTTCATGCATTCATATTCATCCCGCTCTTCCTGGGTTATCTGCCATTCCTTCACGACGGACCTCATTTGTGAGTTCAATACCCTCCTTTCCATCGGTAATTGCGTTATCAGGCTATTTAACCCTTCTACTGCAGTAACGGTTTCCACATTCTTCTGTTCACCTTGACGTGATTCAACGTACTTTTGGCATCCTTGTAAAATTTGTGTTGCCACCTCAGCTATCTCCGTGACTTTTGAGAGCTCCGAACTCGTTCCCCCTGAAGAGTGAAGCTCGTGTTCAGATTGTTCCCCTTGCAGAGTCTTGTCCTGCAGCATATGAAGGAGTTGGCTGACCGTTAACTCTTCCCTGGGAACACGGTGGATCAGAGTCTTCTCCATTTCATCCACCTCTTTCTCCAATACTTCCACCTTACGTTCCTCTTGAACTTTGGCTTCCAGCGCTCGGAAAAGTTGCGCCCTGATGCTCTCTAGTTCATGTTCAGGGACCATTCTTACAGTGTCCTGTTCTTCCACTGAAAGGGTTCCCAGTTGAATCTGTTCTTCAAGTTGTTGAACCTCGGTCATTGCCGCCTCATATTTGTCTTGTGTGTCCTTCAATGTTTTTATAAGTTCTTGGACATCTTGTCTTTCATGCTCTGCCATGATTTTCACCTCTAATTGCTCATCTATGGATGGAGCTTCTATCGATGAGTCTGTCTTGGCCTTGAGCTCATCAAGAATTTCCTGCAGCCTTTGGACTTCTTGCTCATGTTCAACCTTTAGTTGTTCATATGCTTCTACTGAAACTAGCTTTTCGGAGGCTGCCGAGTTAACCCCCTCCAGAATTGTAGCCTGGGCCTGTTCATACTGTTCTTTCAACTTCTCACACTCTGCTTGTAAGGAGTCGTAGAGAAGAACTGGAATAAAATCCTGGCTCCCCGAAGATTCCTCTTCCTTTGGTTCATTCTGTAAATATTCTAGTTCCTGAACAGCATCAGGGGAATGTGATTGGTATTTGACCACGATGGCTCTATGGTCGCTCTCTGCTTGAGCTAGCTGTCTCTGTAGTCTTTCCAGGTTCTCCCATTCGGTGTCCCAGAACTTTTCCATATTTTTCATCTCTTGTACGAGACGGTCACTCAACTGCTCTAATTGTTGTCGTACTTTGACATAAGTTTGCGTCCGAGCTCGGTGTTCTTCCGTCCTGGATGAATCCTTTGCTTGAACAGGCTCAGAATTCTCTGTCAACCTGGAGTTCTGCTCTGCAGCTTTATTCTTCTTGGTACCATAAGTCCTTCTGCATGTCTTCGATTTCTTTCCCATCGTCGGCAAGTCCCTTTTAGCCTTGTCTTCCATATACGACTTGGTCTTATCATCATCCCTTTCAGAATCTGAGCTAATAGCTTGCACCGAGTCCTCCCTCATTATGGCTTTTAGGTAATGCCATTCCATGTCTATTTTCTTAATCCACTCCCGTCCTAGAAGTGGTGGTCCTCCCTCAGGTAATACGTACAAGTTCATTCTTGGGTGTTCTTTACCCCTATCTCTCACCTTGACTCTTATTTTCCCCACGGGGTATACGTTATGCCCCGTGTATGTCTGTAATACGAACTTGGTATTTCTTAAAGGTATGTGAGAGAATAGCCGGTGGTAGTCCCTTCGGTTGATGACTGATAGAGCTGATCCAGTGTCCAGCTCCATTCTTACTTGGACTCCAGCTATTTTTAGTATGACCCAGGTGGTCTGTAGATCCGTTTCTTTACCCACATTGTGGATTCTCAGACTACCCAGCTCCTGGTTGTTTGGGTCTGAGTCTGAATTCTGTTCGTCTGAACTCTTCTCAGCCACCTTGTGTACCTTGTTGTACTTTTCTTGTGGTGGCTTCCTTTGATTATTGGTCTTTTTCCCGGACCGGCATACCTTCGCGATGTGACCCAGTTTGCCACATTTCCTACACTCTTGGTTCTTAAACCAGCATTGATTCTGGTCATGCGTTGTCTTCCCACAACGGTAGCATTTTGTTGTGCTTGAAGTAATTTGGTCCACCCCGAGTGCCGCCGCCTTTAGTTGCATTTCCGCCGTTCCTTTCGCTGCGGCTTCGTGCGATGCAGCTATAAGGACAGCCCTGTCCAGTGTGAGGTCGTTCTCTTCCAGTAGTCGCTTCTGCGTCCCTTCTTTGGACAATCCGCATACGAACTTGTCCCGCAGCGCTTCTGTCAGATTCCCTCCGAACTGGCAGTATTTCGCTAGCCTACGCAGTTCGACCAAGTATTCCGCATTGCTTTCGTCTTTCTTCTGCGTTCTTGCGTAGAACTTGAATCGTTCAGCCAGCATCAGCGGTGTGGGGTTCAAGTGGTCCTTCAGCACAGCCACAATCTCTTCGAAGGTCTGATCCGCTGGTTTATTTGGTGCTATTAGATGCTTCAAGAGCCCGTATGTTTTTGCCCCCATCGAGTTTAGCAATGTTATCGCCTTGTCGTCTTCCTCTATTTTGTTGGCTTCGCAATAGATCTCTATGCGTTCCACGTACGTGGCCCAGTCTTCTATTTCAGAATTAAAGTCATTAATATTCCCTCGCTTAGGCATCTTTCTTCCCTTGGGAGCAGCACCAGTATTTCTTTACGTATTCTTATTTACTTGTTTGTTTCTAAGATGGCGGTTTCCCGCGAAATCGGCGGTTTCCCGCTCTTTCCTTCTCTCCCCGCCCACTTCAATGGCGGTATGTCAATCAAGATGGCGGTTTTCCCGCGAAAATGGCGGTTTCCCGCTCTTCCTTTCTCGCCCCGCCCCCTTCAATGGCGGTTTCCCGCTTCTGGCGTCTTCTTCGCCTAATGGCGGCTTCCCGCGTTTCTTCCCGGTGGAAGGGGTACGCTTCCCCCACAGCGGACAGGTTCAGCCGCTGGCTGGCTACCGCACAGCTCCCCTTACTCGGCTATGTCTTTTCCTCCCGCCCGCACGGCTCTACCGGCACTGGGTACACCCCGTTAACGGAGGATAGTTCAGCCGCTGGACTGGCTCTCGCGCAGTCTCTCTCTCCGTACCCGGCTCTGTCGCTCTCTCACCCGCACGTTCGGTGTTACCGGCCCTGGGTACCCCGTTGGTGGAGAACAGCTCAGCCGCTGGACTGGCTCTCGCGCAGTCTCTCACCCCGCTGAGCCGAGCCCCGGGACCAGGCCGAGGGGGGGGAAGGCCGAGTCCCCGGCTCGCGGCCGCAAATGGAGCCGAGCCCCGGGACCGGGGCCGAGGGGGGGAAAGGCCGAGTCCCCGGCCCGTGGGCGCAAACGGAGCCGAGCCCCGGGACCAGGCCGAGGGGGGGAAGGCCGAGTCCCCGGCCTGCGGGCGCAAACGGAGCCGAGCCCCGGGACCGGGCCGAGGGGGGGAAAGCCCGAGTCCCCGGCCGCAAACGGAGACGAGCCCCGGGACCAGGCCGAGGGGGGGAAAGCCCGAGTCCCCGGCCACAAACGGAGACGAGCCCCGGGACCGGGCCGAGGGGGGGAGAGCCCGAGTCCCCGGCCCGCGGGCGCAAACGGAGCCGAGCCCCGGGACCGGGGCCGAGGGGGGGAAGGCCGAGTCCCCGGCCCGTGGCCGCAAACGGAGCCGAGCCCCGGGACCGGGCCGAGGGGGGGAAGGCCGAGTCCCCGGCCCGTGGCCGCAAACAGAGCCGAGCCCCGGGACCGGGCCGAGGGGGGGAAAGCCCGAGTCCCCGGCCGCAAACGGAGCCGAGCCCCGGGACCGGGCCGAGGGGGGGAAAGCCCGAGTCCCCGGCCGCAAACGGAGCCGAGCCCCGGGGTCGAGCTGAGGGGGGTAAAGGCCGAGTCCCCGGCCCGTGGCCGCAAACGGAGCCGAGGACCGGGCCGGGGGGGGGGAAAGGCCGAGTCCCCAGCCGCAAACGGAGCCGAGCCCCAGGACCGAGCCGAGGGGGGGAAAGCCTGAGTCCCCGGCCGCAAACGGAGACGAGCCCCGGGACCGGGCCGAGGGTGGAAAGCCCGAGTCCCCGGCCGCAAACGGAGCCGAGGACCGGGCCGAGGGGGGGAAAGCCCGAGTCCCCGGTTGGAGCCTCCAGCTCCACAAGGTGTGGAGACCTTCCCTGGAAGACAACTGAGTTCCCTAAAGACAATTTAAAACTGAATTAATTTGTTCTTTTCCTTAGTTCCCTGTATTAAAGTTCAGGTTTTTAAGCACCCCATAGCTAAGAAGACAACTGCACTACCTGATCTGGCATTAAGCCATATAGAACAGGAAGGTGGCAGATGTTAAAATGTGAATAAAACTAAAAGCTGAGGTAAAGATGGCCGAATTAACGGCAGTTTGAAAGATTAGGCCCTGCCCACACACGCCATGAAACGCCCCCTGTGACGCAGCACGCTCCCCCCCGTAGGATTGGTCAACCTTCACGTCACTCAATGCTAATGAGCGGATTTCCCCCGTATGATTGGCCAACTGCTAATGAGCGGAATTTTGAAAGGTTTTTGTTAAGTATGTGTATTGTATTGAACAATTAACACAAAGACTTAAACGTATAACTCAAACAGGTCTTTACTGGTTGGAGGTAGGGACTATACGTAGGTCTTTACTTCATGCCCACAGGCGGGAACTGAGGGGAGATCAGTACCCACAGTACTATTTATACCCCTATGGCCAGGAGTGGTACTGCGTATCACTACGCCCAACAAGTAGTGCAGTCCTGTCCATAGGTTCAAAGTAGCACACATATTACATACACAACATTCCTCCCTTCCTAGCTTTACAGTCATCTCCCCATTTAACATAACGTAATAACATATATACATATATAACTTCAGGTTTACATAACAGAATAACATAGATACATAGATAACTTCATGTCAAAACAGATCACAGATTCAGTCTCTGCGGAAAACAGTTCACAGATTCAATCTCTGTGGTGGAGTCGGTTCACGTTGCTGGAGTGACTCATTCAATAGTCCTTCCATGGATTTAACAGTTTGAACTTCCGAACTGAATTGGCTCCGTTCGGAGGGACCACGTGTGTGATCTGGTAGAGGTAATAATGGTTCAGATGGGTCATCTTCTGTTTCGGCTTTTCCTTTTCTGCTTCTTGGAGACTCTCTGGGCTCCACTGTCAGCTGCCAGCTGCATGCGCAGTTCCTCCTTCTCTCCCTCCTTTTTCCGTAGTAGAGCCACCTTCTCCCGATGTTCCGTAGACTTTCGGTGCTCCTCCATGATTTCTGTATGGTGGGAGTCGAAGTTACAAGTTGGGCAGGACAGGACATAGTAATATTTGGTGTCGTCCTGATCTAGGCCAGCGAGAGGGTCTTCTATTTCCTCCATACCCAGCTGGGCGTTAGCCAGCTTTTGTTCCAAGTCCAGACATCTTTCCTGAAGAGACTTCTTCATGCGTACCTCTTCATCCAGCTTTTTCTGGGCTTTCAGCAAGTCGTTTACTAATGACCTCATTTGAGATTTTACTACTTCAACTTCTTTTGGAGATTGATTGATCGGACTATTCAATCCCTCTACCGGAGCAGCTGTTTCAGCGGTCTGTTGTTCTACGTTGACGTGAGTCAGCGTACTTTTGGCATCCAAGGGCTGCTCTGTTGCAGTCATCTCAGTCTGTGTTGCCACCTCAGCTCTTCCAATAACCTTTGAGAGCTCCGAACCCCTTTCGTTTGAATATTGAAGTTCGTGTTCAAGTTTTTCCCATTTCAGAGTCCTGTCCTTCAGCATATGCAGGAGTTGGCTGACCGTTAACTCCTCTGACATCAGACGTTTTGTGTGCTCCTGCTCCATTTTCTCCATCAGCTGCTTCTGTTGTCTTTCCAGATTCTCCAACTCTATATCAAAGAACTCTTTCGTTGCATTCAACTCTTGCTCACAACGGCGAAGCATTTGTTCTAATTGCTGTTGTAGTTTGAAATGGAGTTGAGTTCGAGCCCGGTGTCCCTCAGAAATGGGCACATCAGTAGACTTGCCAGACTCAGAATCCACAGTTAAACTATGTTGTTGTTGCTCAGTGGAATTCTGTGCTGAAACTTTGTCTTTTGCACCTGAGTTGGGCTTACCATCATCCGTTCCAGAGTCTGGGCCGACTATCTTCACCGAGTTCTCACTCGTTATTGTTTGTAGGAAATGCCAGTCCATATTCATTTTCCTAATCCACTCCCGTCCTAGTAGTGGAGAACCTCCTTCAGATATCACATATAAGTCCATTATTTGACTGTCTTCGCCCTTGTGGACCACTGCAACCTCTATTTTCCCGATGGGGTACACTCTTTGCCCCGTGTATGTTTCCAATATAATCCCCGTATCCTGTAGGGGAATATGTTGGAATAACTTTCCGTAATCTTTCTTATTTATGACCGTCAATGCCGATCCAGTGTCCAATTCCAGTTTTACTTGGACTCCTTCTATCTGAAGAGTGACCCAAATTGTCTGGAGGTCTGCACCCTTACCAGCGTTGAGTACTCTTAAGCTAGCCAGTTCATTACAGCTTAAGCTAGCCAGTTCATTACTGCTAGCGTCTGAATCGGACTCCTGTTCGGTCACCTTGTGTACCTTTGCGTATTTTCCTTGCGGTGACTTCTTGTTGCTGGTCTTCTTCCCTGACCTGCATACTCTAGCTATATGTCCAAGCCTACCACAAGTTCTACATTCTTGGTTTTTAAACCAACACTGGTTCTGATCATGCGTTGTCTTTCCACAACGATAACATTTGCCAGAACTCACACCCAATTTGTGTGCACTGAGCTCCGGTGACCGTAGCTGCATTACTGCCGTGCCTCTCGCTGCGGCTTCGTGTGCTGCTACCATAGTGACCGCCTTCTCAAGCGTCAGCTCATTCTCCTCGAGCAGTCGCTTTTGTGTATCCTGTTTAAATAAACCACACACAAATTTGTCTCGAAGTGCCTCTGTCAGTCCCGTTCCAAACTGGCAATATTTCGCTAATTTACGCAATTCCAGCAAATAATCAGCATTGCTTTCATGCTGTAGCTGCCTTCTGTCGTAAAATTTAAATCGTTCCGCTAGCATCAGCGGCGTGGGGTTTAGATGATCTTTCAGGACAGTAACAATCTCATCGAACGTCTTATCCGCCGGTTCATCTGGTGATAACAGGTGTTTCAATTGCCCGTATGTCTTCGCACCCATTAAATTTAATAATGTTAGAGCTTTATCTTGGTCACGAATTTTATTGGCCTTACAATAATTTTTTACTCTTTCAACATATATGGCCCAATCTTCGAGGTCACTATCAAAGGTGCTAATATTCCCGTGTTTAGGCATTGTAGATTTGCAATTTCTCAGATTTTCTTTTCTTTACTTGTTATCAAAGATGGCGGCTTCCCGCTCTTGCCGTCGTCCTCCGCCCACAAAATGGCGGTTTTCCCGCGCTTGGCGGTCTTCACCCGTCCCCCGACGCCGTCTCCCTTCAGCCCCCAAGTGCGGCCCTTATCTTCGCCGCGATTGCCCGAGTGCTGCCCTTATCAGCGGATGCGATCGCTGGATAGCGAAGTGGCTCCCGACCGAAGCGGCTCTTGCTCGCTCCCTCCCGGGCTCTGGCTTACCCGCTCGCGCGTTTCACCGCGGCTCTTATCAGGGATTGCGATCGCCCTTATCTTCTCCAACTTCCCCAGCCCTGTCTTTGCAGCCAACACTGCACGGCTTACCCCACCACCTAGGTTGAACAAGGAAACTGCAGAAAGACTTCTGTCAGTCGCTGGAAGCTGTCAGGATGGCTGCTGCATTCCAGTGCTCAGTCGCTGATGGAGGCTTCAGAGTCCTAAAGCCTGTCGCTTCTAGTGGGGTGGTGATGTTTGAAACCTCTCTTCAACTGCCGCAGGGTAAGAACCTGACTCGTCGCCAGTGTTAAGTATGTGTATTGTATTGAACAATTAACACAAAGACTTAAACGTATAACTCAAACAGGTCTTTACTGGTTGGAGGTAGGGACTATACATAGGTCTTTACTTCATGCCCACAGGCGGGAACTGAGGGGAGATCAGTACCCACAGTACTATTTATACCCCTATGGCCTGGAGTGGTACTGCGTATCACTACGCCCAACAAGTAGTGCAGTCCTGTCCATAGGTTCAAAGTAGCACACATATTACATACACAACAGTTTTTGTCTACTGTCTGAACAATTTTTGTCTGACCAAAAAGTAAATATGCCTAGGACACCCTCCTAATCATAACCTTTCTTTTGATATAACATATGTGTAGGTACGCTCTATAACTTTTGAGTGATGCCCGGACAGACAGACAGACAGACAGAAAGACAGAAAGACACACACCACTATTCTTTTATATATACAGATGAATTGGCCTCTACTGCCTTCTGTAGTAGAGAATTCCACAGGTTCACCACTCTCTGGGTGAAGAAATTCCTCCTCATCTCTGTCCTAAATGGCTTACCCCTTATCCTTATCCTTAGACCCCTGGTTCTGGACTCCCCGACCATCGGGAACATCCTTCCTGCATCTAGTCTGTCTAGTCCTGTTAGAATTTTATAAGTTTCAATGAGATCCCCTCTCATTCTTCTAAACTCCAGCGAGTATAAGCCCAATCGACCCAATCTCTCCTCACACGTCATTCCTACCATCCCAGGTATCAGTCTGGTGAATCTTCGCTACACTCCCTCCATGGCAAGAACATCCTTCCTCAGATAAGGCGACCAAAACTGCACACAATACTCAAGATGTGGTCTCACGAAGGCCCTGTACAGCTGCAGCAAGACATTCTTGTTCCTGTACTCAAACCCCCTCGCTACGAAGGCCAACATACCATTTGCCTTCTTAACCGCCTGCTGCACCTGCATGCTTACCTTCAACGACTGGTGCACAAGGACGCCCAGGTCTCGTTGCACTTCCCCTTCTCCCAATCTATTACCATTCAGATAATAATCTGCCTTCCTGTTTTTGACACCAAAGTGGATAACCACGCATTTATCCACGTTATATTGCATCTGCCATGCTTCTGCCCAATCACCCAACCTGTTCAAATCATACTGGAGCTTCTCGGCATCCTCCTCACAGCACACACGCCCACCCAGCTTTGTGTTGTCTGCAAACTTGGAGATATTACATCCAGTTCCCTCGTCCAGATCAATAATATATATTGTGAATAGCTGGGGTCCAAGGACCGATCCCTGCGGTACCCCACTAGTCACTGCCTGCCACTCAGAAAAAGAGCCGTTTATTCCAACTCTTTGCTTTCTGTCTGCCAACCAGTTCTCTATCCAAGTCAATACCTTGCCCCCAATCCCATGTGCCTTAACTTTACACGCTAATCTCTTATGCGGGACCTTATCGAAAGCCTTCTGAAAGTCCAAATACAGCACATCCACTATTTCTAGGGCCACTTCCTTAAGTACCCTAGGATGTAGATTATCAGGCCCTGGGGATTTATCGGCCTTCAATCCCGTCAATTTCCCTAACACCATTTCCCTACAAATACTGATTTCTTTCAGTTCCTCCCTTTCATCAGACCCTATGTTCCCCGACATCTCTGGGAGGTTATTTGTGTCCTCCTTTGTGAAGACAGAACCAAAGTATGTATTTAATTGGTCTGCCATTTCTTTGTTCCCCATTATAAATTCCCCTGATTCTGACTGCAAGGGACCTACGCTTGACTTCACCAATTTTTTTCTCTTCACATATCTATAAAAGCTTTTACCGTCAGTTTTTATGTTCCCTGAAAGCTTACTCTCATACTCTTATTTTCCCCCTCTTAATTAATCGCTTTGTCCTCCTTTGTTGAATCCTAAACTGCTCCCAATCCTCAGGTTTGCTGCTTTTTCTGGCCAATTTATATGTCCTCCCCTTGGATCTTATGCCATCCCTAATTTCCCTTGTTAGCCACGGTTGAGTCGCCTTTTTTGTTTTATTTTTATGCGAAACGCAATATTAACACATTGGCTAGTACCGTAACTCCTTTGAGCGTCCAGGGCTGTGTTTGTCATTTCCAGATACGTTCATCTGCCTTTTTAATGAGCCTTGTTATCAGGCCAGCTTCGCGAACTCAAACAGCAGACAAGGAATTCCGATTAACGTTATCTTATCCCCTACCTACATGTGTTTAATCAGTGAGTGCGAGTAATTCACTGGGCTCTGAGGGATTAGTGAGCTGGACATTGACAGGGAGCTGAGTTAACACAGGTGGAAGTGCGTCCAACACAGAAACAGCTGGGGTTAATTATTGTGTCTCGACTGATGTTAATTCAGCTCCTTTGCATTGGCTGGGGTTAGTCACTCTCCCCAGCCCATTTGGCACAACACAAAAAAGAAGATTTTTTTTTCCAGAAAGACTAAAGCAAAGGAAATGAAAAATATATCACAATTTAAAAAAAATGTGCGTGCTCAAAAAATAATTCAGTGTCTTTTATAAGATTGCTGCACTGTCTGGGGCACTATTGAGGGAGTGCCGCACTGTCGGAGGGGCAGTACTGAGGGAGTGCTGCACTGTGGGAGGGGCAGTACTGAGGGAGTGCTGCACTGTGGGAGGGGCAGTACTGAGGGAGCGCTGCACTGTCAGAGGGGCAGTACTGAGGGAGTGCTGCACTGTCGGAGAGGCAGTACTGAGGGAGTGCTGCACTGTCGGCGGGGCAGTACTGAGGGAGCGCTGCACTGTCGGAGGGGCAGTACTGAAGGAGCGCTGCACTGTCAGAGGGGCAGTACTGAGGGAGTGCTGCACTGTTGGAGGGGCAGTACTGAGGGAGCGCCGCACTGTCGGAGGGGCAGTACTGAGGGAGTGCCGCACTGTCGGAGGGGCAGTACTGAGGGAGTGCTGCACTGTCGGAGGGGCAGTACTGAGGGGGCGCTGCACTGTCGGAGGGGCAGGACTGAGGGGGCGCTGCACTGTCGGAGGGGCAGTACTGAGGGAGCGCTGCACTGTTTGTGGGGCAGTACTGAGGGAGTGCTGCACTGTCTGAGAGGCAGTACTGAGGGAGTGCTGCACTGTCAGAGGGGCAGTACTGAGGGAGTGCTGCACTGTCGGAGAGGCAGTACTGAGGGAGTGCTGCACTGTCGGAGGGGCAGTACCGAGGGAGCGCTGCACTGTCGGAGGGGCAGTACTGAGGGAGCGCCGCACTGTTGGAGGGGCAATACTGAGGGAGTGCTGCACTGTCGGAGGGGCAGTACTGAGGGAGTGCTGCACTGTCGGAGGGGCAGTACTGAGGGGGCGCTGCACTGTCGGAGGGGCAGTACTGAGGGGGCGCTGCACTGTCGGAGGGGCAGTACTGAGGGAGTGCTGCACTGTGGGAGGGGCAGTACTGAAGGAGTGCTGCACTGTCGGAGGGGCAGTACTGAGGGAGTGCTGCACTGTCGGAGGGGCAGTACTGAGGGAGTGCTGCACTGTCGGAGGGGCAGTACTGAGGGGGCGCTGCACTGTCGGAGGGGCAGTACTGAGGGAGTACTGCACTGTCTGAGAGGCAGTACTGAGGGAGTGCTGCACTGTGGGAGGGGCAGTACTGAGGGAGTGCTGCACTGTCGGAGGGGCAGTACTGAGGGAGTGCTGCACTGTTGGAGGGGCAGTACTGAGGGAGTGCTTCACTGTCGGAGGGGCAGTACTGAGGGAGCGCTGCACTGTCGGAGGGGCAGTACTGAGGGGGCGCTGCACTGTCGGAGGGGCAGTACTGAGGGGGCGCTGCACGGTCGGAGGGGCAGTACTGAGGGAGCGCTGCACTGTCGGTGGGGCAGTACTGAGGGAGTGCTGCACTGTCTGAGAGGCAGTGCTGAGGGAGTGCTGCACTGTGGGAGGGGCAGTACCGAGGGAGTGCTGCACTGTCGGAGGGGCAGTACTGAAGGAGCGCTGCACTGTCAGAGAGGCAGTACTGAGGGAGTGCTGCACTGTTAGAGGGGCAGTACTGAGGGAGCGCCGCACTGTCAGAGGGGCAGTACTGAGGGAGTGCTGCACTGTCGGAGGGGCAGTACTGAGGGAGTGCTGTGCTGTCGGAGGGGCAGTACTGAGGGGGCGCTGCACTGTCGGAGGGGCAGTACTGAGGGAGTGCTGCACTGTCGGAGGGGCAGTACTGAGGGAGTGCTTCACTGTCGGAGGGGCAGTACTGAGGGAGCGCTGCACTGTCGGAGGGGCAGGACTGAGGGGGCGCTGCACTGTCGGAGGGGCAGTACTGAGGGGGCGCTGCACTGTCGGAGGGGCAGTACCGAGGGAGTGCTGCACTGTCGGAGGGGCAGTACTGAAGGAGCGCTGCACTGTCAGAGGGGCAGTACTGAGGGAGTGCTGCACTGTCGGAGGGGCAGTACTGAGGGAGTGCTGCACTGTCGGAGGGGCAGTACTGAGGGGGTGCTGCACTGTCAGAGGGGCAGTACTGAGGGAGTGCTGCACTGTCTGAGAGGCAGTACTGAGGGAGTGCTGCACTGTCGGAGGGGCAGTACTGAGGGAGTGCTGCACTGTCAGAGGGGCAGTACCGAGGGAGTGCTGCACTGTCGGAGGGGCAGTACTGAGGGAGTGCTGCACTGTCGGAGGGGCAGTACTGAGGGAGTGCTGCACTGTCGGAGGGGCAGTACTGAGGGAGCGCCGCACTGTTGGAGGGGCAGTACTGAGGGAGTGCTGCACTGTCGGAGGGGCAGTGCTGAGGTAGTGCTGCACTGTCGGAGGGGCAGTACTGAGTGGGCGCTGCACTGTCGGAGGGGCAGTACTGAGGGAGCGCTGCACTGTCGGTGGGGCAGTACTGAGGGAGTGCTGCACTGTCTGAGAGGCAGTACTGAGGGAGTGCTGCACTGTGGGAGGGGCAGTACTGAGGGAGTGCTGCCCTGTCGGAGGGGCAGTACTGAGGGAGTGCTGCACTGTCGGAGGGGCAGTACTGAGGGAGTGCTGCACTGTCGGAGGGGCAGTACTGAGGGGGCGCTGCACTGTCGGAGGGGCAGTACTGAGGGAGTACTGCACTGTCTGAGAGGCAGTACTGAGGGAGTGCTGCACTGTGGGAGGGGCAGTACTGAGGGAGTGCTGCACTGTCGGAGGGGCAGTACTGAGGGAGTGCTGCACTGTTGGAGGGGCAGTACTGAGGGAGTGCTTCACTGTCGGAGGGGCAGTACTGAGGGAGCGCTGCACTGTCGGAGGGGCAGTACTGAGGGGGCGCTGCACTGTCGGAGGGGCAGTACTGAGGGGGCGCTGCACGGTCGGAGGGGCAGTACTGAGGGAGCGCTGCACTGTCGGTGGGGCAGTACTGAGGGAGTGCTGCACTGTCTGAGAGGCAGTGCTGAGGGAGTGCTGCACTGTGGGAGGGGCAGTACCGAGGGAGTGCTGCACTGTCGGAGGGGCAGTACTGAAGGAGCGCTGCACTGTCAGAGAGGCAGTACTGAGGGAGTGCTGCACTGTTAGAGGGGCAGTACTGAGGGAGCGCCGCACTGTCAGAGGGGCAGTACTGAGGGAGTGCTGCACTGTCGGAGGGGCAGTACTGAGGGAGTGCTGTGCTGTCGGAGGGGCAGTACTGAGGGGGCGCTGCACTGTCGGAGGGGCAGTACTGAGGGAGTGCTGCACTGTCGGAGGGGCAGTACTGAGGGAGTGCTTCACTGTCGGAGGGGCAGTACTGAGGGAGCGCTGCACTGTCGGAGGGGCAGGACTGAGGGGGCGCTGCACTGTCGGAGGGGCAGTACTGAGGGGGCGCTGCACTGTCGGAGGGGCAGTACCGAGGGAGTGCTGCACTGTCGGAGGGGCAGTACTGAAGGAGCGCTGCACTGTCAGAGGGGCAGTACTGAGGGAGTGCTGCACTGTCGGAGGGGCAGTACTGAGGGAGTGCTGCACTGTCGGAGGGGCAGTACTGAGGGGGTGCTGCACTGTCAGAGGGGCAGTACTGAGGGAGTGCTGCACTGTCTGAGAGGCAGTACTGAGGGAGTGCTGCACTGTCGGAGGGGCAGTACTGAGGGAGTGCTGCACTGTCAGAGGGGCAGTACCGAGGGAGTGCTGCACTGTCGGAGGGGCAGTACTGAGGGAGTGCTGCACTGTCGGAGGGGCAGTACTGAGGGAGTGCTGCACTGTCGGAGGGGCAGTACTGAGGGAGCGCCGCACTGTTGGAGGGGCAGTACTGAGGGAGTGCTGCACTGTCGGAGGGGCAGTGCTGAGGTAGTGCTGCACTGTCGGAGGGGCAGTATTGAGGGGGCGCTGCACTGTCGGAGGGGCAGTACTGAGGGAGCGCTGCACTGTCGGTGGGGCAGTACTGAGGGAGTGCTGCACTGTCTGAGAGGCAGTACTGAGGGAGTGCTGCACTGTGTGAGGGGCAGTACTGAGGGAGTGCTGCCCTGTCGGAGGGGCAGTACTGAGGGAGTGCTGCACTGTCGGAGGGGCAGTACTGAGGGAGTGCTGCACTGTCGGAGGGGCAGTACTGAGGGGGCGCTGCACTGTCGGAGGGGCAGTACTGAGGGAGTACTGCACTGTCTGAGAGGCAGTACTGAGGGAGTGCTGCACTGTGGGAGGGGTAGTACTGAGGGAGTGCTGCACTGTCGGAGGGGCAGTACTGAGGGAGTGCTGCACTGTTGGAGGGGCAGTACTGATTGAGTGCTTCACTGTCGGAGGGGCAGTACTGAGGGAGCGCTGCACTGTCGGAGGGGCAGTACTGAGGGGGCGCTGCACTGTCGGAGGGGCAGTACTGAGGGGGCGCTGCACTGTCGGAGGGGCAGTACTGAGGGAGCGCTGCACTCTCGGTGGGGCAGTACTGAGGGAGTGCTGCACTGTCTGAGAGGCAGTGCTGAGGGAGTGCTGCACTGTGGGAGGGGCAGTACCGAGGGAGTGCTGCACTGTCGGAGGGGCAGTACTGAAGGAGCGCTGCACTGTCAGAGAGGCAGTACTGAGGGAGTGCTGCACTGTTAGAGGGGCAGTACTGAGGGAGCGCCGCATTGTCAGAGGGGCAGTACTGAGGGAGTGCTGCACTGTCGGAGGGGCAGTACTGAGGGAGTGCTGCGCTGTCGGAGGGGCAGTACTGAGGGGGCGCTGCACTGTCGGAGGGGCAGTACTGAGGGAGTGCTGCACTGTTGGAGGGGCAGTACTGAGGGAGTGCTTCACTGTCGGAGGGGCAGTACTGAGGGAGCGCTGCACTGTCGGAGGGGCAGTACTGAGGGGGCGCTGCAATGTCGGAGGGGCAGTACTGAGGGGGCGCTGCACTGTCGGAGGGGCAGTACTGAGGGAGCGCTGCACTGTCGGTGGGGCAGTACTGAGGGAGTGCTGCACTGTCTGAGAGGCAGTGCTGAGGGAGTGCTGCACTGTGGGAGGGGCAGTACCGAGGGAGTGCTGCACTGTCGGAGGGGCAGTACTGAAGGAGCGCTGCACTGTCGGAGGGGCAGTACTGAGGGAGTGCTGCACTGTCGGAGGGGCAGTACTGAGGGAGTGCTGCACTTTCGGAGGGGCAGTACTGAGGGAGTGCTGCACTGTCGGAGGGGCAGTACTGAGGGGGTGCTGCACTGTTGGAGGGGCAGTACTGAGGGAGCGCTGCACTGTCGGAGGGGCAGTACTGAAGGAGCGCTGCACTGTCGGAGGGGCAGTACTGAGGGAGTGCTGCACTGTCGGAGGGGCAGTACTGAGAGAGTGCTGCAGTGTCGGAGGTGCTGTCTTTCGGATGAGACGTTAAACCGAGGCCCCGTCTGCTCTCAGGTGGATGTAAATGATATCGTGGCATTATTTCGAAGAGCAGGGGCGTTCTCCCCGGTGTCCTGGTCAATATTTATCCCTCAATCAACATCACTAAAACAGATAATCTGGTCATTATCACACTGCTGTTTGTGGGATCTTGCTGTGCGCAAACTGGCTGCCGTGTTTCCTACATTACAACAGTGACTCCACTTCAAAAAGTACTTCATTGGCTGTGAAGCGCTTTGGGATGTCCTGAGGTTGTGAAAGGCGCTATAGAAATGCAAGTCTTTCTTTCTTATAAAAGACACTGAATTGATTATTTTTCGGTCTGCTCTCTCTGTTTTTTTCCGCACTGTAATCTTGCAATGCCCTGGATACCAAATGTATCCTGACATATTTCCCTTAGCTGCTCAGTGACTGCTGGCCGTAATCTCTGAGTGTAAATGTGGTGGGACTGGGTGAGAGAGGTTTATTGCTGATGCATTGCTGTAATCCGCTCAGTAAACTGTCTGTCTGTGGCTGACCTTCAGAATGCCCAGGCCTTGTGTCGAAGGGGGACGGGCAGTGCTTGGGTGTATTCAGCATGGCAACAACACCACCAAGCCTGTAATTAAACCGTTACCTAGGCGACGGAACTGAAGCGGCTGCTCGGCGGAGGAGGCTGATGAATCCGAGTGACAGACAACCCCACAAGCTGTTGCCCTGGACCCACGGCAGCACTGCGCGACTAGAGGGTCCCGAGTCTTCTGCAACGACGCCCATTCAGTTTCCGAAGCGGTCTAGTCATAGACGAGCCGCTCAGTCCAGCTCCGTCTCCCCTCCTTGCTGTCCAATAGTTTTTGTTAGTTGGCTGTGTGGGGAGCTCTGTCACTGACCTGTCAAGTGTCTTTCACTCACTCACTCACTCAGTCACTCAGTCACTCACTCACTCAGTCAGTCACTCACTCAGTCACTCACTCACTCACTCAGTCAGTCACTCACTCAGTCACTCAGTCATTCAGTCACTCACTCACTCAGTCACTCAGTCACTCACTCACTCACTCACTCAGTCACTCAGTCACTCACTCAGTCACTCACTCACTCAGTCACTCACTCAGTCACTCAGTCACTCACTCAGTCACTCACTCAGTCACTCACTCACTCAGTCACTCAGTCACTCACTCAGCCACTCAGTCACTCACTCATTCACTCACTCACTCACTCAGTCACTCACTCACTCACTCAGTCAGTCACTCAGTCACTCACTCACTCAGTCACTCACTCACTCAGTCACTCACTCACTCACTCAGTCAGTCACTCAGTCACTCAGTCAGTCACTCAGTCAGTCACTCACTCAGTCAGTCACTCACTCAGTCACTCACTCACTCACTCAGTCACTCAGTCACTCACTCACTCAGTCAGTCACTCACTCACTCACTCAGTCACTCAGTCACTCACCTCAGTCACTCACTCACTCACTCACTCACTCAGTCACTCACTCACTCACTCACTCAGTCACTCACTCACTCACTCACTCAGTCACTCACTCACTCGCTCACTCACCTCAGTCACTCACTCAGTCAATCACTCACTTAGCCACTCACTCTCACTCAGTCACTCACTCACTCAGTCACTCACTCACTCACTCAGTCACTCAGTCACTCAGTCACTCAGTCACTCACTCACTCACTCAGTCACTCACTCATTCACTCACTCACTCACTCAGTCAGTCACTCAGTCAGTCACTCACTCAGTCACTCAGTCACTCACTCACTCACTCAGTCACTCACTCACTCAGTCACTCACTCACTCACTCACTCAGTCAATCACTCACTTAGCCACTCACTCTCACTCAGTCACTCACTCACTCAGTCACTCACTCACTCACTCAGTCACTCAGTCACTCAGTCACTCAGTCACTCACTCACTCACTCACTCACTCAGTCACTCAGTCACTCACTCACTCAGTCAGTCACTCACTCACTCAGTCACTCACTCACTCAGTCACTCAGTCAGTCACTCACTCAGTCAGTCACTCACTCAGTCACTCAGTCACTCACTCACTCACTCACTCAGTCACTCAGTCACTCAGTCACTCACTCAGTCACTCAGTCACTCACTCACTCACTCACTCACTCAGTCACTCACTCAGTCACTCACTCACTCACTCAGTCAGTCACTCACTCAGTCACTCAGTCATTCAGCCACTCACTCACTCAGTCACTCACTCACTCAGTCACTCACTCACTCAGTCACTCAGTCACTCAGTCACTCACTCAGTCACTCACTCAGTCACTCACTCACTCAGTCACTCACTCAGTCACTCAGTCACTCACTCAGTCACTCACTCAGTCACTCACTCACTCACTCAGTCACTCAGTCACTCACTCAGTCACTCAGTCACTCACTCATTCACTCACTCACTCACTCAGTCACTCACTCACTCAGTCAGTCACTCAGTCACTCACTCAGTCACTCACTCATTCACTCACTCACTCACTCAGTCAGTCACTCAGTCAGTCACTCACTCAGTCACTCAGTCACTCACTCACTCACTCAGTCACTCACTCACTCAGTCACTCACTCACTCACTCACTCAGTCAATCACTCACTTAGCCACTCACTCTCACTCAGTCACTCACTCACTCAGTCACTCACTCACTCACTCAGTCACTCAGTCACTCAGTCACTCAGTCACTCACTCACTCACTCACTCAGTCACTCAGTCACTCACTCACTCAGTCAGTCACTCACTCACTCAGTCACTCACTCACTCAGTCACTCAGTCAGTCACTCACTCAGTCAGTCACTCACTCAGTCACTCAGTCACTCACTCACTCACTCAGTCACTCAGTCACTCAGTCACTCACTCAGTCACTCAGTCACTCACTCACTCACTCACTCACTCAGTCACTCACTCAGTCACTCACTCACTCACTCAGTCAGTCACTCACTCAGTCACTCAGTCATTCAGCCACTCACTCACTCAGTCACTCACTCACTCAGTCACTCACTCACTCACTCACTCAGTCACTCAGTCACTCACTCAGTCACTCACTCAGTCACTCACTCACTCAGTCACTCACTCAGTCACTCAGTCACTCACTCAGTCACTCACTCAGTCACTCACTCACTCACTCAGTCACTCAGTCACTCACTCAGTCACTCAGTCACTCACTCATTCACTCACTCACTCACTCAGTCACTCACTCACTCAGTCAGTCACTCAGTCACTCAGTCACTCACTCACTCACTCAGTCAGTCACTCACTCAGTCACTCAGTCACTCACTCACCCAGTCACTCAGTCAGTCACTCACTCAGTCAGTCACTCACTCAGTCACTCAGTCACTCACTCACTCACTCAGTCACTTAGTCACTCAGTCACTCACTCAGTCAGTCAGTCACTCACTCACTCACTCAGTCACTCAGTCACTCACTCACTCAGTCACTCACTCACTCACCTCAGTCACTCACTCACTCACTCAGTCACTCACTCACTCACTCACTCACTCACTCAGTCACTCACTCACTCGCTCACTCACCTCAGTCACTCACTCATTCACTCACTCACTCACTCACCCAGTCAGTCACTCAGTCAGTCACTCACTCACTCAGTCACTCACTCATTCACTCACTCACTCACTCACTCAGTCAGTCACTCAGTCAGTCACTCACTCAGTCACTCAGTCACTCACTCACTCACTCAGTCACTCACTCAGTCACTCACTCACTCAGTCACTCACTCACTCACTCACTCAGTCAATCACTCACTTAGCCACTCACTCTCACTCAGTCACTCACTCACTCAGTCACTCACTCACTCACTCAGTCACTCAGTCACTCAGTCACTCACTCACTCACTCAGTCACTCACTCAGTCACTCACTCACTCAGTCACTCATTCACTCACTCACTCAGTCAATCACTCACTTAGCCACTCACTCTCACTCAGTCACTCAGTCACTCACTCAGTCACTCAGTCACTCAGTCACTCACTCAGTCACTCAGTCACTCAGTCACTCAGTCACTCAGTCACTCAGTCACTCACTCACTCAGTCACTCAGTCAGTCAGTCACGCACTCACTCACTCACTCACTCAGTCACTCACTCACTCAGTCACTCAGTCACTCACTCACTCACTCAATCAGTCACTCAATCACTCACTCACTCACTCAGTCAGTCACTCACTCAGTCAGTCAGTCAGTCAGTCAGTCACTCACTCACTCAGTCACTCACTCACTCAGTCACTCACTCAGTCACTCACTCACTCACTCAATCAGTCACTCACTCACTCACTCAATCAGTCACTCACTCACTCAATCAGTCACTCACTCACTCACTCAGTCACAGTCACTCACTGAGTCACTCACTCACTCAGTCACTCACTCACTCAGTCAGTCAGTCACTCAGTCACTCAGTCACTCACTCAGTCACTCACTCAGTCAGTCACTCACTCACTCAGTCACTCAGTCACTCAGTCACTCACTCACTCACTCAGTCACTCAGTCACTCAGTCACTCACTCACTCACTCAGTCACTCACTCACTCAGTCACTCACTCAGTCACTCACTCAGTCACTCACTCACTCACTCACTCAGTCAGTCACTCAGTCACTCACTCACTCAGTCACTCACTCACTCAGTCACTCACTCACTCACTCACTCACTCAGTCACTCAGTCACTCACTCACTCAGTCACTCAGTCACTCACTCACTCAGTCACTCAGTCAGTCAGTCACTCACTCAGTCACTCAGTCACTCACTCACTCAGTCACTCAGTCACTCAGTCAGTCACTCACTCACTCACTCAGTCACTCAGTCACTCACTCACTCACTCAGTCACTCACTCACTCACCTCAGTCACTCACTCACTCACTCACTCACCTCAGTCACTCACTCACTCACTCACTCAGTCACTCACTCACTCGCTCACTCACCTCAGTCACTCACTCAGTCATTCACTCAGTCACTCACTCACTCACTCAGTCACTCACTCATTCACTCACTCACTCACTCACTCAGTCAGTCAGTCACTCACTCACTCAGTCACTCACTCACTCAGTCACTCACTCAGTCACTCACTCACTCACTCAATCAGTCACTCACTCAGTCAGTCACTCACTCACTCAATCAGTCACTCACTCACTCACTCACTCAGTCACAGTCACTCATTGAGTCACTCACTCAGTCACTCAGTCACTCAGTCACTCACTCAGTCACTCACTCAGTCAGTCACTCACTCACTCAGCCACTCAGTCACTCACTCAGTCACTCACTCACTCACTCAGTCACTCAGTCACTCACTCATTCACTCACTCACTCACTCAGTCACTCACTCACTCAGTCAGTCACTCAGTCACTCAGTCACTCACTCACTCACTCAGTCAGTCACTCACTCAGTCACTCAGTCACTCACTCACCCAGTCACTCAGTCAGTCACTCACTCAGTCAGTCACTCACTCAGTCACTCAGTCACTCACTCACTCACTCAGTCACTTAGTCACTCAGTCACTCACTCAGTCAGTCAGTCACTCACTCACTCACTCAGTCACTCAGTCACTCACTCACTCAGTCACTCACTCACTCACCTCAGTCACTCACTCACTCACTCAGTCACTCACTCACTCACTCACTCACTCACTCAGTCACTCACTCACTCGCTCACTCACCTCAGTCACTCACTCATTCACTCACTCACTCACTCACCCAGTCAGTCACTCAGTCAGTCACTCACTCACTCAGTCACTCACTCATTCACTCACTCACTCACTCACTCAGTCAGTCACTCAGTCAGTCACTCACTCAGTCACTCAGTCACTCACTCACTCACTCAGTCACTCACTCAGTCACTCACTCACTCAGTCACTCACTCACTCACTCACTCAGTCAATCACTCACTTAGCCACTCACTCTCACTCAGTCACTCACTCACTCAGTCACTCACTCACTCACTCAGTCACTCAGTCACTCAGTCACTCACTCACTCACTCAGTCACTCACTCAGTCACTCACTCACTCAGTCACTCATTCACTCACTCACTCAGTCAATCACTCACTTAGCCACTCACTCTCACTCAGTCACTCAGTCACTCACTCAGTCACTCAGTCACTCAGTCACTCACTCAGTCACTCAGTCACTCAGTCACTCAGTCACTCACTCACTCAGTCACTCAGTCAGTCAGTCACGCACTCACTCACTCACTCACTCAGTCACTCACTCACTCAGTCACTCAGTCACTCACTCACTCACTCAATCAGTCACTCAATCACTCACTCACTCACTCAGTCAGTCACTCACTCAGTCAGTCAGTCAGTCAGTCAGTCACTCACTCACTCAGTCACTCACTCACTCAGTCACTCACTCAGTCACTCACTCACTCACTCAATCAGTCACTCACTCACTCACTCAATCAGTCACTCACTCACTCAATCAGTCACTCACTCACTCACTCAGTCACAGTCACTCACTGAGTCACTCACTCACTCAGTCACTCACTCACTCAGTCAGTCAGTCACTCAGTCACTCAGTCACTCACTCAGTCACTCACTCAGTCAGTCACTCACTCACTCAGTCACTCAGTCACTCAGTCACTCACTCACTCACTCAGTCACTCAGTCACTCAGTCACTCACTCACTCACTCAGTCACTCACTCACTCAGTCACTCACTCAGTCACTCACTCAGTCACTCACTCACTCACTCACTCAGTCAGTCACTCAGTCACTCACTCACTCAGTCACTCACTCACTCAGTCACTCACTCACTCACTCACTCACTCAGTCACTCAGTCACTCACTCACTCAGTCACTCAGTCACTCACTCACTCAGTCACTCAGTCAGTCAGTCACTCACTCAGTCACTCAGTCACTCACTCACTCAGTCACTCAGTCACTCAGTCAGTCACTCACTCACTCACTCAGTCACTCAGTCACTCACTCACTCACTCAGTCACTCACTCACTCACCTCAGTCACTCACTCACTCACTCACTCACCTCAGTCACTCACTCACTCACTCACTCAGTCACTCACTCACTCGCTCACTCACCTCAGTCACTCACTCAGTCATTCACTCAGTCACTCACTCACTCACTCAGTCACTCACTCATTCACTCACTCACTCACTCACTCAGTCAGTCAGTCACTCACTCACTCAGTCACTCACTCACTCAGTCACTCACTCAGTCACTCACTCACTCACTCAATCAGTCACTCACTCAGTCAGTCACTCACTCACTCAATCAGTCACTCACTCACTCACTCACTCAGTCACAGTCACTCATTGAGTCACTCACTCAGTCACTCAGTCACTCAGTCACTCACTCAGTCACTCACTCAGTCAGTCACTCACTCACTCAGCCACTCAGTCACTCACTCAGTCACTCACTCACTCACTCACTCAGTCACTCAGTCACTCAGTCACTCACTCACTCACTCACTCAGTCACTCACTCACTCACTCAGTCACTCACTCACTCACCTCAGTCACTCACTCACTCACTCACTCACCTCAGTCACTCACTCACTCACTCAGTCACTCACTCACTCGCTCACTCACCTCAGTCACTCACTCAGTCATTCACTCAGTCACTCACTCACTCACTCAGTCACTCACTCATTCACTCACTCACTCACTCACTCACTCAGTCAGTCACTCACTCACTCACTCAGTCACTCACTCACTCAGTCACTCACTCAGTCACTCACTCACTCACTCAATCAGTCACTCACTCAGTCAGTCACTCACTCACTCAATCAGTCACTCACTCACTCACTCACTCAGTCACAGTCACTCATTGAGTCACTCACTCAGTCACTCAGTCACTCAGTCACTCACTCAGTCACTCACTCAGTCAGTCACTCACTCACTCAGCCACTCAGTCACTCACTCAGTCACTCACTCACTCACTCACTCACTCAGTCACTCAGTCACTCAGTCACTCACTCACTCACTCACTCAGTCACTCACTCACTCACTCACTCAGTCACTCAGTCACTCAGTCACTCAGTCACTCAGTCACTCACTCAGTCACTCACTCACTCACTCAGTCACTCAGTCACTCACTCACTCACTCACTCACTCAGTCACTCACTCACTCAGTCACTCACTCAGTCACTCAGTCACTCACTCACTCACTCACTCACTCAGTCACTCACTCAGTCACTCACTCACTCACTCACTCAGTCACTCACTCACTCAGTCACTCAGTCACTCAGTCACTCAGTCACTCAGTCACTCACTCAGTCACTCACTCACTCACTCAGTCACTCACTCACTCACTCACTCAGTCACTCACTCACTCACTCAGTCACTCAGTCACTCACTCACTCACTCACTCAGTCAGTCAGTCACTCAGTCACTCACTCACTCAGTCACTCACTCAGTCACTCAGTCACTCACTCACTCATTCACTCAGTCACTCACTCACTCACTCAGTCACTCACTCACTCACTCACTCAGTCACTCACTCACTCACTCAGTCACTCAGTCACTCACTCACTCACTCACTCAGTCAGTCAGTCACTCAGTCACTCAGTCACTCACTCACTCACTCAGTCACTCAGTCACTCAGTCACTCACTCACTCAGTCACTCACTCACTCAGTCACTCACTCAGTCACTCACTCACTCACTCAGTCACTCACTCAGTCACTCACTCACTCACTCAGTCACTCACTCACTCACTCACTCACTCAGTCACTCAGTCACTCAGTCACTCACTCACTCAGTCACTCACTCACTCACTCAGTCACTCAGTCACTCACTCACTCACTCACTCACTCAGTCACTCACTCACTCAGTCACTCACTCAGTCAGTCACTCACTCACTCACTCACTCACTCAGTCACTCAGTCACTCAGTCACTCAGTCACTCACTCACTCACTCACTCACTCACTCAGTCACTCACTCACTCACTCACTCAGTCACTCACTCACTCACTCACTCAGTCAGTCACTCAGTCACTCACTCACTCACTCACTCAGTCACTCACTCACTCACTCACTCAGTCACTCACTCACTCACTCACTCACTCAGTCACTCACTCACTCACTCACTCACTCAGTCACTCACTCACTCACTCACTCAATCAGTCACTCACTCACTCACTCAATCAGTCACTCACTCACTCAATCAGTCAGTCACTCACTCACTCAGTCACAGACACTCACTCACTCACTCACTCAGTCAGTCACTCACTCAGTCACTCAGTCACTCACTCAGTCACTCAGTCACTCAGTCACTCACTCACTCACTCAGTCACTCACTCAGTCACTCACTCACTCACTCACTCAGTCACTCAGTCACTCACTCACTCAGTCACTCACTCACTCACTCACTCAGTCACTCACTCACTCAGTCACTCACTCACTCACTCAGTCACTCACTCACTCACTCACTCACTCAGTCACTCACTCACTCACTCAGTCACTCACTCACTCACTCACTCACTCAGTCACTCAGTCACTCAGTCACTCACTCAGTCACTCACTCACTCAGTCACTCACTCACTCACTCAGTCACTCACTCAGTCACTCACTCACTCACTCACTCACAAACAAAGACACAGGTCTCTCAGGTGGGAACCTTTGTCAGAAGACATTTTGAAACATAGGTGACTGACATGTGCGTAACTGATTATAATAAACACAGGTCTTTACACACCTGTCAGTGGATTTGCAATCTGTGCCGTACTCACTGCTCCTGAATGTCACTCCTGACATTGACCTTTCCCCTCGCTCTTCTCACCAGCTTTTCTCTGCTACTTTAAAAAAAAATCGTTCCTGGGATGTTGGTGTCCCTGGCAAGGCCGGCATTTATTGTCCATCCCTAATCGCCCTCGAGAAGGTGGTGGCTGATCTTATCTTAACTCCATCTGCCCACCTTTGCTCCACATCCCTCGATACCCTTACCCAGCAAAAATCTATCGATCTCAGTCTTGAAACTGACCCCCAGCACCCTCAGCTCTCTGAGGGAGAGAGTTCCAGATTTCCACCACCCTCTGTGTGGAGAAGTGCTTCCTGACATCACCCCTGAACGGCCTGGCTCTAGTTTTAAGATTGTGCCCCCTTGTTCTGGACTCCCCCGACCAGAGCAATAGTTTTTCTCTATCCTCTCAACTCCTTTAATCATCTTAAACACCTCGATCAGATCACCCCTTAATCTTCTAAACTCAAGGGAATCCATTATTAAGGAATGGTAAAGGGGCTCTTAGAAAATTATAATATGATTAGGCAGAGTCAACATTGTTTTTATGAAAGGGAAATCATGTTTGACAAATTTATTAGCATTTTTTGAGGATGTAACTAGCAGGGTAGATAAAGGGGAACCAGTGGATGTACTATATTTGGATTTCCAAAAGGCATTCGATAAGGTGCTAGATAAAAGGTTGCCACGCAAGATAAGGGCTCATGGGATTGGGGGTAATATAGTAGCATGGATAGAGGATTGGTTAACGGACAGAAAACAGAGAGTCGGGATAAACAGATCTTTCTCAGGTTGGCAGGCTGTAACTAGTGGGGTGCCGCAAGGATCAGTGTTGGGGCCTCAGCTATTCACAATCTATATTAATGACCTAGATGAAGGGACCGAGTGTAATGTATCCAAGTTTGCTAACAGGTGGGATAGTAGTTGTGACGAGGACGCAAAGAGGCTTTTTAAAAAATTTGTTTATGGGATGTGGGCGTCGCTGGCAAGGCCCAGCATTTATTGCCCATCCCTAATTGCCCTTGAGAAGGTGGTGGTGAGCTGCCGCCTTGAACCGCTGCAGTCTGTGTGGTGAAGGTACTCCCACAATGCTGTTAGGGAGGGAGTTCCAGGATTTTGACCCAGTGACGATGAAGAAATGGCGATATATTTATATAAGTCAGGATGGTGTGTGACTTGGAGGGGAACTTGGAGGTGGTGATGTTCCCATGCGCCTGCTGCCCTTGTCCTTCGAGGTGGAAGAGGTGGCGGGTTTGGGAGGTGCTGCCGAAGAAGCCTTGGCGAGTTGCTGCAGTGCATCTTGTAGATGGTCCACACTGCAGCCACGGTGCGCCAGTGCTGGAGGGAGTGAATGTTTAAGGTGGTGGATGGGGTGCCAATCAAGCGAGCTGCTTTATCCTGAATGGTGTCGAGCTTCTCGAGTGTTGTTGGAGCTGCACTCATCCAGGCAAGTGGAGAGTATTCCATCACACTCCTTACTTGTGCCTTGTAGATGATGGAAAGGCTTTGGGGAGTCAGGAGGTGAGACACTCGCTGCAGAATACCCAGCCTCGGACCTGCTCTTGTTGCCACAGTATTTATGTGGCTGGTCCAATTAAGTTTCTGATCAATGATGACCCCCAGGATGTTGATGGTGGGGGATTCGGTGATGGTAATGCTGTTGAATGTCAAGGGGAGGTGGTTAGACTCTCGCTTGGTGGAAATAGTCATTGCCTGGCACTTCTGTGGCGCGAATGTTACCTGCCACTTATCAGCCCAAACCTGAACGTCGTCCAGGTCTTGTTGCAGGCGGGCATGGACTGCTTCATTATCTGAGGAGTTGTGAATGGCACTGAACACTGTGCAGACATCAGCGAACATCCCCATTTCTGACCTTATGTTGGAGGGAAGGTCATTGATGAAGCAGCTGAAGATGGTTGGGCCTAGGACACTGCCCTGAGGAACTCCTGCAGTGATGTACTGGGGCTGTGATGATTGACCTTCAATCACCACAACCATCTTCCTTTGTGCTAGGCATGACTCCAGCCAGTGTAGCATTTTCCCCCTGATTCCCATTGACTTCAGTTTTACCAGGGCTCCTTGATGCCACACTCGATCAAATGTTGCCTTGATCTCAAGGGCAGTCACTCTCACCTCACCTCTGGAATTCAGCTCTTTTGTCCATGTTTGGACCAAGGCTGTAATGAGGTCGGGAGCCGAGTGGTCTTGGCGGAACCCAAACTGGGCATCAGTGAGCAGGTTATTGGTGAGTAAGTGCCGCTTGATAGCACTGTCGATGACACCTTCCATCACTTTGCTGATGATTGAGAGTAGACTGATGGGGCGGTAATTGGCCGGGTTGGATTTGTCCTGCTTTTTGTGGCCAGGACATACATGGGCAGTTTTCCACATTGTCGGATAGATGCCAGTGTTTTACTGTACTGGAACAGCTTGGCTAGTGGCGCGGCTAGTTCTGGAGCACAAGTTTTCAGCACGATAGCCGGGATGTTGTCGGGGCCCATAGCCTTTGCTGTACCCAGTGCGCTCAGCCGTTTCTTGATATCACGTGGAGTGAATCGAATTGGCTGAAGACTGGCTTCTGTGGTGGTGGGGACCTCAGGAGGAGGCCGATATGAATCATCCACTCGGCACTTCTGGCTGAAGATGGTTGCAAACGCTTCAGCCTTGTCTTTTGCACTCACGTGCTGGGCTCCACCATCATTGAGGATGGGGATATTCATGGAGCCTCCTCCTCCCGTTAGTTGTTTAATGGTCCACCATTCACGACTGGATGTGGCAGGACTGCAGAACTTTGATCTGATCCGTTGATTGTGGGATTGCTTAGCCCTGTCTATAGCATGCTACTTCCGCTGTTTAGCATGCAGGTAGTCCTGTGTTGCAGCTTCCCCAGGGTGGCACCTCATTTTTAGGTACGCCTGGTGCTGCTCCTGGCATGCTCTTCTACACTCCTTATTGAACCAGGGTTGATCCCTGGCTTGATTGTAATGGTAGAGTGAGGGATATGCCGGGCTATGAGGTTACAGATTGTGGTGGAATATAATTCTGCTGCTGCTGATGGCCCACAGCACCTCATGGATGCCCAGTTTTGAGCTGCTAGATCTGTTCTGAATCTATCCCATTTAGCACGGTGGTAGTGCCACACAACACGATGGAGGGTGTCCTCAGTGTGAAGACGTGACTTCGTCTCCACAATGACTGTGCGGTGGTCACTGCTACCAACACTGTCATGGACAGATGAATCTGTGACAGGTAGATTGGCGAGGACGAGGTCAAATAGGTTTTTCTCTCGTGTTGGTTCTCTCACCACCTGTCGCAGGCCCAGACTGGCAGTTATGTCCTTCAGGTCAGTAGCGATGCTACCGAGCCACTCTTGGTGATGGACATTGAAGTCCCCCACCCAGAGTACATTCTGTGCCCTTGCTACTCTCAGTGCTTCTTCCAAGTCGTGTTCAACATGGAGGAGTACTGATTCATCAGCTGAGGGAGGGCGGTAGGTGGTAATCAGCAGGAGGTTTCCTTGCCCATGCTTGACCTGAAGCAATGAGGCTTCATGGGGTCCGGAGTCAATGTTGAGGACTCCCAGGGCCACTCCTTCCCGACTGTACACCACTGTGCCGCCACCCCTGGTGGGTCTGTCCTGCCGGTGGGACAGGACATACCCAGGGATGGTGATGGAGGAGTTTGGGACATTGGTTGAAAGGTATGATTCTGTGAGTATGACTATGTCAGGCTGTTGCTTGACTAGTCCGTGGGACAGCGCTCCCAATTTTGGCACATCCCCAGATGTTGGTGAGGAGGACTTTGCAGGGTTGACTGGGCTGGGTGTGCCGTTGCCGTGTCCGTAGCCGGTGCCGAGGTCGATGCCAGGTGGTCCGTCCGGTTTCATTCCTATTGTTTTTTGTAGCGGTTTTTTACAACTGAGTGTTTTGCTCGGCCATTTCAGAGGGCAGTTAAGAGTCAACCACATTGCTGTGGGTCTGGAGTCACATCTCGGCCAGACCGGGTAAGGACGGCAGATTTCCTTCCCTAAAGGACATTAGTGAACCAGATGGGTTTTTACGACAATCCGATAGTTTCATGGTCACCATTACTGACACTAGTAATTAGCAAAGAGTCTACAAAGGGATATAGACTGGATAAGTGAGTGGGCAAGAACATAGTAGATGGAGTATAATGTGGAGAAGTGTGAAGTTTTTCACTTTGGTAGGAAGAATAGAAAAACAGAATGGCCTAGAAATTGAGTTGGGCCCGCGCCAGGGCTTTAGCGCCGGAAATTTTGCGCCGGCGCTAAGTCCCGCTGCGCGCGCCAAAAATTCAGTAGCACCGCGCCCAGACGGCTGCGGGCGCTACTGGAGGGTGTCAGCGCCTCCCAATGGGCGCTGACTGCAGGATTGCGGCGCTAATCCCCCGCTGCGGCACCCGATGCGGTGCGGCAGGCTGGGGTACTGCAGGCCTCCTCCTTCTGTTAAGGAGGAGCTGCCTGCAGCCGCCCGCTGGCCGTTGGATTCGGGGAAAAAATGAGCCCGGCACCTCGGAGAAGTGCCGGGCTCTCGGCCCACACACATCTGTGCCGCGGGGGGGTGGTGGAGGAGTCCGGGGAGGGAGGTGCGGGCAGGCGGCCGCCGGGAAAGCGGCCGGCCGCCACGCCACCTTAATGCGCCGGCGCTAGGACCATGAAGGCACTTCTGAAAAATCGTTGGTTGCGGCTGCCACGGGTGAGGCGGCCGCAACTGAATTTCAGCGTTCGGGAGCGTTACCATGGCAACCGGGACGCTGCGCACACCGATGACGTCATTGGTGCCGGCGCAGCGCAACCGGTGTAACGCCGATGGTAGGGCCCTAGTCAATTTCAGAAGCGGCTATAATTGCGGCGCTAGGCCCTCTAGCGCCTCTAAATGGGCGCTGACCCCACTCAATTTCTAGGCCAATATTCTTTAAATGGTGAGAAACTAGTAAATGTTGGTGTTCAGAGAGATTTAGGTGTCCTCGTGCAGGAAACAGACTTAACATGTAGGTACAGCAAGCAATAAGGGCGGCAAATGCCATGTTGGCCTTTATTGCAAGGGGGTTGGTGTATAAGAGTGAGGAAGTCTTGCTACAATTGTACAGGGCCTTGGTGAGACCACACCTGGAGTACTGTGCACAGTTCTGGTCTCCTTATCTAAGGAAGGATACACTTGCCTTGGAGGCGGTGCAACGAAGGTTCACTAGATTGATTCCTGGGATGAGAGGGCTGTCCTATGATGAGAGATTGTGTAGAATGGGCCGATACTCTCTGGAGTTTAGAAGAATGAGAGGTGATCTCATTGAAACATACAGGATTCTGAGGGGGATTGACAGGGTAGATGCTGAGAGGTTGTTTCCCCCCTGGCTGGAGAGTCTAGAACTAGGGGTCACAGTCTCAGGATAAGGGGTCGGCCATTTAAGACCGAGATGAGGAGGAATTTCTTCACTCAGAGGGTTGTGAATCTTTGGAATTCTCTACCCCAGAGGGCTGTGAATGCTGAGTCTTTGAGTATATTCAAGGCTGAGATCGATAGATTTTTGGACTCTGGGGCAATTTAGGGATATGGGGATCAGGCGGGAAAGTGGAGTTGAGGTCGATGATCAGCCGTGGTATTATTGAATGGTGGAGCAGGCTCGAGGGGCCGAATGGACTACTCCTGCTCCCAATTCCTATGTCCATATGTTATGTTCTTATGAATACAAGTCTAGTCTGTGCAACCTGTCCTCGTAATTTAGCCCTTTCAGCCCCGGTATCATTCTGGTGAGTCTGCGCTGCTCCCCCTCCAGGGCCAGTGTATCCTTCCTGAGGGGCGGGGCCCAGAACTGAACCCAGTGTCCAGATGGGGTCTGACTTTATACAGCTGAAGCATCACTTCCAGCCCTTTGTGTTCCAGCCCCTTTGAAACGAAGGCCAACACTCCGTTAGCCGCTTTGACTGCTTTTTCTACCTGTCCACTGGAGTTTAATGAGTTTTAAACATGGATCCCGTAATCTTTCTGTTGTCCATGGTTCCTAGTCTCTCGCCATTTAGAAAATAAATCATTTCACCTGTCGTACCAACCTGTTCTGCCTTTGAAGCTGCTGTCACTGACCAGCTGTGTGTTTCTGTCTTATATATTAAGCAGCACCTATTTCACTGTTACATCTGCTGTATTGCCTGTACGTGAATAGAGAGTTCATGCACTTTTCGAAATGGAACAGCAGCAGATCTTGTCTAACAGCAAGACCCTGGCGCCGGTTCAGAGAGATTTAAGGAGTTCATCTGTCCCAAACAGTTGACCCAGAAAAAACTGATATGTAGAAGTGAATTTGGATGCACTGCGATTCCTGATGTAGCGATCATTTACGTTAATTCTCCCTTTATTTTTAGACATTTGCAGTTGTAATGTCTAATCTGCAGAGATCTGCAGGAACCAGAGCTCTCAGATTACCATAATCCTAAAATCCCAGGCTCCTGTACCTCTCTAAAGCCGGAGTTATTTGCTTTCCATTGCCCGCCCAGCTGTTCATCGAAATAAAAACCAGTAAATGCTGGAAATACGCAACAGGTCAGAGAATCAGAGACTGATACAGCACAAGAGGAGGCCGTTCAGCCCATCGTGCTGTGCTGGCCCTTTGAAAGAGCTCTCCGATTAGTCCCACTCCCCCGCTCTTTCCCCATAGCCCTGCGTATTTTTTCCCTTCAAGTATTTATCCAATTCCCTTTTGAAAGTTACTATTGAATCTGCTCCCACCGCCCTCAGGCAGCGCGTTCCAGATCACAACAACAACAACTTGTATTTATACAGCGCCTCTAACGTAGTAAAACGTCCCGCAACGCTTCACAGGAGCGTTATATGACAACATTTGACACCGAGCCACATAAGGAAATATTAGGGGAGGTGCTCAAAAGCTTGGTCAAAGAGGTAGGTTTTAAGAAGCGTCTTAAATGAGGAAAGAGAGGTAGAGAGGCGGAGAGGTTTAGGGAGGGAATTCCAGAGCTCGGGGCCCAGGCAGCTGAAGGCACGGCCGCCAATGGTGGAGCGATGGAAATCGGGGATGCTCAAGCCAATATAGATCAATGAGCACTGGGGGTGATGGGTGAACGGGACTGGGTGTGAGTTAGGACACGGGGCAGTGAGCACAGGGGGTGATGGGTGAATGGGACTGGGTGCGAGTTAGGACACGGGGCAGTGAGCACAGGGGGTGATGGGTGAACGGGACTGGGTGTGAGTTAGGACATGGGGCAGTGAGCACAGGGGGTGATGGGTGAACGGGACTGGGTGTGAGTTAGGACACGGGGCAGTGAGCACAGGGGGTGATGGGTGAACGGGACTGGGTGTGAGTTAGGACACGGGGCAGTGAGTGTATTGATTTCTTTGTGGGTTCAATAACGAGACATTTATGAAAGAGAATGACTTTTAATCTAAAGCTTGTTCAACTCTTTCTAACAGCATTTACAGGAGACACGATGCTTGTGATGCATCTAGAATGAAACAGAAACTAAACTCCTGCTTGTCTCTCACATGACCTCTGCTGGTCAGGCATAAGTAATCAATACATGCAATCATGCTGGTAAGACATGATAATCAAACAGGCAAATAACATCACTATTTGCTGATATCATTACATCTCCTTTTCTTAAAACAAAAGTATTTTACTTTTAACTAACAACATGTTTTCTTTGTATTAATCTGCATTTTAACTGTAACACTTAATGAACTTACATTATCATTATTATGATCAAGGTTTTTTAACCTTGCTTTGTGTGTTCACATGAAATATGTCAATACACTAGAACTTGAAGAAAGAATAAGATAACATTACTTCCTTCTATAACAATAGTCCTTAAATTTGCTCAATGAGTCTCTCAGGAGGCTTCACGTGTCTTGAGGATTTTCTGATTGATTGTCCTTGAATCTGAGTTGTTGCCTCAGATGATGTGTTCTCAGCTGTGTGATCAGGTTGTTCAACAGTATCAGTCTCTTGACCTGCTGTGGCTGGTCCCATGAGAAGATCTCGACGATTTCTTCTCAGACCAGCACCCTCATCTGTCTGAATGGTGTATGATCTTGGTTGAACTTCACTCAGGACAGTTCCCTTCTGAGTCCATATGTTTGTTTTGTCTTTGAACCTTACTTGGTCACCAGTGTGGAGTTCAGGTAGGTTTTGTGTTCCTCTGTCATAGTAGTACTTTTGCTTTTCTTTCTGTTGTTCTTTGAACTTCCTCACTTTCTCCCCCTCTTTTGTTTTCAGGAGGTTCTCCGGGATGGGTAGGTTTGACCTTAGCCGACGTCCCATAAGGAGTTGGGCTGGTGACATACCACACTCGAGCGGCATTGTGCGGTATACAAGCATGCTCTGGTAGAAGTCAGTTCCACTGTCTTTTGCCTTGTACATCAGTCTTTTCACTGTCTGGACCGATTTTTCCACTAATCCATTGGACTGTGGAAAGTGAGGACTTGACGTTGTGTGGACAAAGTCCCACTCTTTGGCAAAGTGTTGGAAACTTGCATTGTAAAACTGGGGTCCATTGTCTGTGAAGACCTCGCTTGCCACGCCATGTCTGGAGAATATGGCTTTCATACATGTTATCACAGCATCTGCAGTGGTGGTGTACAGTCTACAAACCTATGGATACAGGGAGTAATAGTCTGTGACTACAAGATAGTCCTTCCCTTGACATACGAATAGGTCAGCGCCTACCTTCTGGTAAGGTCTGTCTGGCGCTGGGTGTGGCTTTAGTGGTTCTACCGGATTGCTTGCTCGATATTTCAGGCATATTGTGCAGTTTGACACCTCATTTGTCACATCTTGGTTGATTCGTGGCCAGTACATCACCTCTCGTGCTCTTTTCTTACACTTTTCGATTCCCAGATGTCCTCCATGGATCCTTTTTAGCATCTCTTTTCTCAGACTCTTTAGGATAACTATTTTACTTCCTTTGTAGATGATGTCTTCGAACACTGATAGTTCCGCCCTGCAGTTCCAGTAGTCTGCTATGTCAGGTGAGCAGTCTTGCCTCATGTTGGGCCATCCATCCAAGATGCTTTTCCTCAGTCGTCTCATTGTTTCATCTTTGTTTGTCTCAGTCTTTATGAGCTCCATTTTTGCATCTGCTATGGGCAGTGCACTTGTGATCATGTCCACGTAGGCATTCATTTTTTCATCCATTTTGGTGTTTGCGGGCTCTCTTGGGTCAACAGCTCTGGACAACGTGTCTGCTGTATACATCAGCTTACCCGGTGTGTACGCAACATTCAGTGTATAGCGTTGCAGCCTGATCATCATTCTTTGTATTCTAAGCGGACAGCTATTTAGTGGCTTTTGGAACAATGCAATCAAGGGCTTATGGTCAGTCTCTACACTGATTGCTTGTCCTGCCACAAACTGGTGAGATCTTTCACAGGCGTATGTGATGCTGAGCAGCTCCTTTTCTATTTGAGCATATCACGTCTCCGCGTCTGTCATTGAGCGCGATGCATATGCAATAGGTTGCCAGTAGTCATATTTTTGCAGAAGAACGGCACCGAGCCCACTCTGTGATGCATCTGATGATATCTTGATGGGTCTCGCTGGGTCATAAAACCTCAGAACTGGTTCCTCTGTGAGCAGTTTCTTTAGATCGCTCCATGACTTCTCATGCTCATGATTCCATTCCCATTCTATGTTCTTTTCAGTTAGTCTTCTCAGTGGCGCCATCTTTTCTGAGAGGTTGGATATGAATTTCCCCATGTAGTTGATCATTCCATTAAACCTCTGCACGTCCTTTTTGCATTGTGGCTTTGGCATATTCTCAATGGCGGACACCTTTCTGGGATCTGGTCTGATGCCCTCACCGCTAAGGATATCTCCCACGAATGTCAGTTCTGTCACCCCGAGCTGGTATTTCTCTCTATTCAGCTTCAGGTTTGTTTTCCTTGTTGCTTCCAGCACTTTTTTCAGTCTCTCGTCATGCTCAGTTCTCGTGGTTCCCCATACTATGATGTCATCCATTGATGTATCAACTCCCTCCAGGTGCTCATAGATCATATGGATAGTTTTGTGATACACTTCAGGAGCTGAGGCAATGCCAAATGGTAACCTTAGGAATCTGTATCTGCCAAATGGACTGTTGAACGTGCACAGTCTTGAACTTGCCTCGTCCAGTTTCATCTGCCAAAATCCTGATGATGCATCTAACTTGCTGAAATACTTTGCATTTGCAAACTGTGACATGATTTCCTCACGTGTAGGAAGCTTGAAGTGCTCTCTCTTTATTGCTCTGTTTAGATCTCTTGGATCCAGGCAAATTCTGAGCTTTCCATTCTTTTTGTCCACAACGACGAGGGAACTCACCCACTCAGTTGGCTCATCTATCTTCTGAATCACGTTCAGGCTTTCCATCCTGTCCAACTCTGCCTTCAGTTGCTTTTGAAGAGCAAACGGAACTTTTCTGCATGGATGTATGACCGTTGGCATACTTTTATCTACTCTGATCATGTGTTCTCCTGGAAGGCAGCCTAGACCTTGAAATAGGTCTTTGTACTCTTTCATGAGTTCATCATAGACTGTCTCTCCTTCGCTTTCCACAACGTGGACTCTCTTTACCAGGTTCAGTCTCTCACAGGCTATTAAACCTAGTATGGCTTGCACATCCTTTGGCACCACGATTAATGCTAGCGTGTGCTCTTTGTCCTTGTGTGTCACTTTGACAATGCATCTTCCTTTCACTGGTATATCAGTACCTGAGTATCCTGTCACTTTCACTTTTATTCCATGTATCTTTGGTCTGGGTCTAATTTTCTTAAAATCAGTCTCTGATATCACATTAACTTGTGCTCCAGTATCCAATTTAAATGGAATGTGTATGTCATTCACTTTTAGTGTCAACATCCAGTCTCTTTTTTCTTTTTTGTTTTCAGACACGACATCCACATAGAACTCCTCTATCTCGCTTTCATCTACTGCGTGGACCTTGCTTTGTTGCGCTTGGTTCTTACAGCAACGGGCATAATGGTTGTTTTTGTTGCAACTATTGCATTTTTTACCATATGCTGGACACTTTTTTGGTGGATGCTGTGTACCGCATCGACTACATGACTTTTGATTGCCCCTTTCATTTTTGTTCGCTGGCCACACCTCTTTTTTCACATTGGCGCTCTTTTTGTTAAACGGTTTGTGTCCGTTCTTTCTCACTGCATCCACGTTGCAGCTATTGTCACTGAACAGCTCCTTTGCCTGCGACTTCACAGTCTCTATAGCCCTACACAGTGCTATGGCTTCTCCCAGGTCTAGATTTTGCTCTCTTAGCAGTCTTTCCCTTAGACCATTATCTGGAATACCACACACCAGTCTGTCTTTTATCAGCGAGTCTGTCAGTCCCCCAAATTCACATGTTTTGCTTCGGTTTCTCAGTTGAGTCACATACTGATCAATAGTCTCTCCCGTTTTCTGTACACATGTGAAAAATCTGTGCCTCTCAAACGTCACGTTACGTTTAGGTATGCAGTAGGCCTCAAACTGTTCCATTATTTTATCCAATTTCATTTTGTCTCCATCAGCAGCGAATGTGAAGTTATTATACACCTCCAGCGCTTCATCACCCACGACATGTAAGAACACTGACGCTTTCATTTTATCACTTTTCTCGTCAGCTCCGATTGCCGCTAAATACAAGTCCAAACGTACCTCCTCCAATTTTCAGCCACATTACCTGTCAACTGAAGCTTCGCCGGTGGGTGTAATCCTACCATTTTTTCACTTCGTTAGCTATTCTCCAATGGTAAGTAACGATGTTCTCTTTTGGCTTGCTAATATGTGGAGAGCTGATTTAACTTCAGATTTTTCCTCTTCATCTCTTTCAATCACTTCTGACACCATGTTTTGATTTGTATGTGGGTTCAATGACGACACATTCATGAAAGAGTATGGGCTAGATTTTCAGTATAGACAGTTTTGGGGCGCTAACCTTAGCGCCCGCCCGAAGTTAGCGCCCGCCCCAAAGTAGCGCCCCGTTGCCGGAAATTCAGTGGCTTCGCCCTAAGAGGTTGGTGGAGCGCTAAAAGAGGCGTTCCACTACTATCTTTAGGCGCTAAGCCGGCGGTGCAGAGCGCAGCGCCCGAGCTCGGGCGCAGCGCACGGCAGACACTCTGGTGCCAGTGAGCTCTTAAAGGGGAAGGGTGCATGTGTTTTTTGAGGAGGAGGAGGAGGAGGAGGAGGAGGAGGAGGTGGTGGTGGTGGTGGTGGTGGTGGTGGTGGCCGGAAACATAAATACACCGTTCACAACAACACACTGGATCCTTCCACACAACACATGCAGACTGCCGTTTATAGTGCAGGAGGAGTGCCCTTTAATTTGCGCTCCCCAGGGTGTGTTGCGTTCCATTTTACAAACGCTCTGGACGCCAGCCGCAGAATGGGGCGGTCCGACTGAAGTTTGGATTCGGGGCGGCCAAAGGGCGTTGCACGAGGATGTGATGTCATTTTCTGCGCGCGCATCCGGGCGGCCGCTAAACTTTGCGCCGGCGCTAACGGGCAACTTAATTTGGGGCGGAGCGCAAACTGCGCTGCGCCCGGGCGCTACACGAATAGCGCCCGAAAATCACTTCTCTTAAGGCGCTAACTGCTGGCGCAAGCAACTGAAAATCTAGCCCAATGTCTTTTAATCTAAAGTATGTTCAACTCAGTTAACAGCATTACAGGAGACACCATCTTAGAGATCCATCTAAAACGAAACTAAAACTAAACTCCCTCTCTCTCACATGCCCTCTGCTGGTAAGGCATAAATAATCAAACAGGCAAATATGCTGGTAAGGCATCATAATCAAACAGGCAAATACCATCACTATTTGCTGATATCTTTACAGTCCCCTCATCCAAATCATTGATATAGATTGTGAATAGCTGAGGCCTTATCTATTATGCTCGTTACAACCTCAAAAAACTCTCACAGATTTGTCAAACACGATGTACCTTTCATAAACCCGTGTTGACTCTGCCCAATCCTATTATTATTTTCTAAGTGCCCTGTTACCACGTCCTTAATAATAGAAGGATATATTGGAGGAGGTGCAGTGCAGAATGATACCGGGGCTGAAAGGGTTAAATTACGAGGACAGGTTGCACAGGCTGGGCTTGTATTCCCTCGAGGGTAGAAGGTTGAGGGGTGATCTGATCGAGGTGTTCAAAATGACAAAGGGATTCGACAGGGTAGCTGGAGAGAAACTCCTTCCTCTGGTGGGGGGAGTCCAGAACAAGGGGGCAAAATCTTAAAATTAGAGCCAGGCCGTTCAGGGGTGATGTCAGGAAGCACTTCTCCACACAAAGGGTGGTGGAAATCTGGAACTCTCTCCACCAAAAGGCTGTGGGTGCTGGGGCTCAACTGGAGCTTTCAAGACCGAGATCGATAGATTTTTGGTGGGTAAGAGTATCGAGGGATATGGAGCAAAGGCGGGTAAATGGGGTTGAGGTGCAGATCAGCCACGATCTGATTGAAAGGGGGAACAGGCTCGAAGGGCTGAATAGCCTCTTCCTATTCCTGTGTAACAGGCTCGAGGGGCTGAGTGGCCTCCTCCTGTTCCTGTGTAATGGGCTCGAAGGGCTGAATGGCCTCCTCCTGTTCCTGTGTAACAGGCTCGAGGGGCTGAGAGGCCTCCTCCTGTTCCTGTGTAACAGGCTCGAGGGGCTGAGTGGCCTCCTCCTGTTCCTGTGTAACAGGCTCGAGGGGCTGAGTGGCCTCCTCCTGTTCCTGTGTAACAGGCTCGAGGGGCTGAGTGGCCTCCTCCTGTTCCTGCGTAACAGGCTCGAGGGGTTGAATGGTCTCCTCCTGTTCCTGTGTAACAGGCTCGAGGGGCTGAGCGGCCTCCTCCTGTTCCTGTGTAACAGGCTCGAGGGGCTGAGCGGCCTCCTCCTGTTCCTGTGTAACAGGCTCGAGGGGCTGAATGGCCTCCTCCTGTTCCTGTGTAACAGGCTCGAGGGGCTGAATGGCCTCCTCCTGTTCCTGTGTAACAGGCTCGAGGGGCTGAGCGGCCTCCTCCTGTTCCTGTGTAACAGGCTCGAGGGGCTGAGTGGCCTCCTCCTGTTCCTGTGTAATATTCTCGTGGGGAGGTTTGTTAGTGCTGTTAGGGCGGGTTTATACTAGCTTGGCAGGGGGATGGGCACAAGCATATAGGAGTCGAAAAGAGGAATAAGGTGCATAAAAGAGTGAGTGTGTTGGATAGTACTAGAGAAGAAAGTACTAGAGGCGGTAGTAGTACCATATTAGATAGGAGCAGACTAAGAAAGACTATGAAAAATTCAAAAATGAGTTTAGAATTCATGTACATAAACGCACAAAGTGTGGTGAATAAGGTTGGTGAGCTACAAGCAACATTAGCCATATGGCAATATGATGTTGTGATAATAACGGAGGATGGTAGACAGTGGTGTTCCCCAAGGGTCAATGCTGGGGACAGTGCTTTTGTTGATATATAAGTGACCTGGATATTGGAATACAGGGTAGAATTTCTAAATTTGCCGATGACACCAAACTTGGGGGTGTGGCAAACAGTGAGGATGATACCAATCGACTGCAACAGGACATAGAAAGACTAGCAGAATGGGCAGACAAGTGGCAGATGGAATTTAATACAGAGAAGTGTGAGGTGATGCATTTTTGGCAGAAGGAACAGGGAGAGGCAATATACACTTAATGGCACAGTTTTAAAGAGTGTGCAGGGACAGAGGGACCTGGGAGTTAATGTGCATAGGTCCCTGAAGGTGGCGGGACATATTGAGAGAGTGGTTAACAAAGCATATGGGATCTTGGGCTTCATAAATAGAGGTATTGAGTACAAAAGCAGAGAAGCTATGCTGAACCTTTATAAAGCGCTGGTTAGGCCACAACTGGAGTATTGCGTCCAGTTCTGGTCACCACACTTTAGGAAGGATGTGAAGGCCCTTGAGAGGGTGCAGAGGAGATTTACCAGAATGGTTCCGGGGTTGGGGGATCTTAGCTACAAGGACAGGTTGGAGAAGCTGGATTTGTTTTCATTAGAGCAAAGGAGGTTGCGGGGTGATTTGATAGAGGTGTACAAGATTATGACGGGTTTGGATAGGCTAGACGGGAAAAGGCTGTTCCCACTAGTTGATGGTACAAGGACTAGGGGACACAGGTTTAAGGTTTTGGGCAAGAGATAAAGGGGGGATGTGAGGAAAAACTTTTTTACGCGGCGAGTGGTGAGGACCTGGAACTCGCTGCCGACGGAAGTGGTGGAAGCGGAGACACTCAATGTTTTCAAGGGGAGACTGGATAGGCACTTGAGGGAAATAAACTTGCAGGGCTACAGGGATAGAGCGGGGGAATGGGACTGACTGGATTGTTCTACAGAGAGCCGGCACGGACTCGATGGGCCGAATGGCCGCCTTCTGTGCCGCTATGACTCTATGGGGGGAAAATTCAGTTGGTTGCGCCTCCCGCTAGCGCCTTAAGAGGGCGCTAATAGGACACAACGCAACTAGCGCCCGGGCGCGGCACTGCCCCCGCCTCCCGCAAACTTCAGCGGGAGGTTAGTGGGGGCGCTAACCAGTAACGCCCTGCGGCGCTGCGCCGCTGGCGATGACATCATTGGTGTGCGCAGCGCCCCGCTCACGCCCCGGCCACGATCTTCGGGAGCGCCCCCTGACTTACCACCGGACGCTATGTCCGACAGGGTCAGGGGGGCATACCTGCGGCCGGGGAGGCGCAATTTAAAGGCGAGGTGCGGGGCGGCCATTTTTGTTGCTGGCCGCCCCGCACCTGCCTGCGCTCCTGTCCCCGGCCTCCTGAACCGCCCCCCACTGCCCCGCGGAGTGCCGGCTGCGCTCCAAGAGCCCGGCACTTCTCTTGGGTGCCGGGCTCTTTTGCCTGCACTCCCGATCCTCGGGGGCCCAGCTGGGCCCCAGGTCGCGCTGCACAAGGCCCCTCCCCTTTAAGAAGGGGAGGAAGGCCTGCAATACCGCGGCGCGACGTGCCGCAACGTGTGTCGCTGTGGCACATAACGCCGCAATATTGACTCACAGTGCCCCAAGAGGGATACGGGGCGCCTCCAGTAGCGCCCGCTTCCCTCTTGGGGCGCAACCACTCAATTTCCGGCACGGGGTCGCTAATATTTCCGGGGCGCTACTTTAAGCGCCGCGGCAAAGTTAGGGCGCTACTCAATTTTTAGCCCCATGACTTTATTAATATTTATTTGAACGAAATTTCTGCTCATACCGTACTGGATGTCGGACAAGCAGTGTAACAAATTAGAGACAATGAGGGGTCGAGACAGGTGGTAGTGAGGTAGAGCTGGGTGTACACGTGGAAACAGACGCAGTGTTAAGAACATAAGAAATAAGAGCAGGAGTCAGCAGTTTTCGGATGAGAAACAGGAGGGGTCAAGGATAGGCCCTTGTGTGATGATGCGGGAGTGGGAAGAGATGCCATTGCAGGTGATCCTCTGGCTACGATTAGCTAGATAAGAATGGAACCAGGTGAGTGCAGTCCCACCCAGCTGGATGACGGTGGAGGAGGATGGAGTGGTCAACCGTGTCAAAGGCTGCAGACAGGTCGAGAAGGACAAGGAGGGATAGTTTACCACGGTCACAGTCACAAAGGATGTCATTTGTGACTTTGATGAGAGCCGTTTCTGTACTGTGGTAAGGGCGGAAACCTGATTGGAGGGATTCAAACATGGAATTGCGGGAAAGCTGGGCACGGATTTGTGAGCAACAACACGTTCAAGGACTTTGGAGAGGAAAGGGAGGTTGGAGACGGGGCGGTAGTCTGCAAGGACGGAGGGGGGTCAAGGGTTGTTTTTTTGAGGAGAGGGGTGATGACGGGAGATTTGAAAGGGTAATCAAAAAGGCCTCATGAAGGTAGTTTTAAATTAAAATGTGTGGGGCCAGGAGGAGTTTCTCAGACCCGCCCCATCCCACCCCAATCTCCACTGGTCAATCACCCAAATGTTAAAATCAACCCAGTGACCTTTACAGTACTGGCTGAAGAATAAGTTAATATTTTACAGGATGTTAGCACGATGAGGATAGCACAAGATTAAAGGGGGTAATCTGCCCCTTCTGCCTGCTTCTGTGTTAGCTCCTTAACCTCACAGGTAAAAGGTATTGCATCTTGACCGAACAGTAATGAATAGAGGAGACGGAATGTACCTTTTACTATTTACTGAGTAAATGGGTGGACATTACAGCACATTGTCTGCATGGCAGAACCCAAAACTGAAAGTGAAAGACAAAGTAAAACCGAGCCCCCCAGCACCCCCTTCAGGTAACACCCGGGAACTGGGACAAACTTCATTGAAGCAAAACTCAAAACACAACAAAAGGCACATAGATCAGAAGTCCCAGACATTTGAGAATGCCTCAAACAACAATCCCAGGGATGAATGGTGCTCACATTTGTGACTCAGAGAGACTGAGGAGATTTGTGAAGCTTTGACATCCCATTACGAAGGAGTTGCTGAAAACTCGGGAGATTGTGGTAGGTTGGAAACAGAGCAAGCTGGTGCCCATATTCAATAGGGGCGACAAGACAGACCCAGGCCACTGCAGACCCCGTTAGATTGCCAATACTGGGCAGTGTAACGGAATCGACAATCAGGCGTAAACCTGAGGATTATCTATAGAGTAACAACCTGGTAAACAGCAACCAACGCACATTCAGTAGGAGAAGATCCTTCCTGACCAACTGTCTTAACTTCTTCAAGGAAGTGACATGCCAAGTGGACTGTGGTAAGGTAACAGACAAGTAGGGCTAGAGATTCTCCTGATCCCCTAGTTCTCAGACTCAGTTCCACAGAGGCAGCGCATGCCTGAAGCAAGGGGCTCCAGCGTCGAAGAAACTCTTCAAAGACAAGCAGGGGAGTCCTCCCCGGTGTCCTGAGGCCAACATTTATCCCTCAACCAACATCACTAAAAAACAGATGATCTGGTCATTATCACATTGCTGTTTGTGGGAGCTTGCTGTGCGCAAACTGGCTGCCGCGTTTCCCACATTACAACAGTGACTACACTCCAAAAAGTACTTCATTGGCTGTGAAGCTCTTTGGGACGTCCTGAGGTAGTGAAAGGTGTCTGCCCGGGATGCCTAACTTGGTAACGGGTGCAACACGAACCAACCTTTACCTGGATGCGCGTAAACCTCAAAAAAACACTTCATAAATTTTAAGAGTTACGTGGAGTGAGGGCAGGCACTGAGTGCAGGGCACCAGGCATCTGTTGGGCCCGACTGTTGCTAAGTTACATAAACGATTTGCATTCAAGAAGCTGAATGCAAACTGGTCCAATTTGCCGATTCATTACCAGAACAGGAAGACCAGCTGAATGTGAGGAGGCAGCTCGGGAATTAGCGAATGAGTCAGACTGAAGTGGACAGAACAATGGCAGACACAATTGGACATGACAAGCTCGGGCTGTGTAAGTATCTGTGAGTGGTGTTCAAACAGATACAGGGTGAAGCGGAAAGCAATCTAGGAGTCATAGCAGGGCAGCAATCGACAGCGGACAGTCCAGACAGGGGAAAGCCCAGACAGGGGACAGCGCAGACAGGGGAGAGCCCAGACAGGGGACAGCCCAGACAGGGGACAGCCCAGACAGGGGACAGCGCAGACAGGGGACAGCCCAGACAGGGGATAGCGCAGACAGGGGACAGCCCAGACAGGGGACAGCCCAGACAGGGGACAGCCCAGAGAGGGGACAGCGCAGACAGGGGACAGCGCAGACAGGGGAGAGCCCAGACAGGGGACAGCGCAGACAGGGGAGAGCCCAGACAGGGGACAGTGCAGACAGGGGACAGCGCAGACAGGGGACAGCCCAGACAGGGGACAGCCCAGACAGGGGACAGCGCAGACAGGGGAGAGCCCAGACAGGGGACAGCGCAGACAGGGGACAGCCCAGAGAGGGGACAGCCCAGACAGGGGACAGCCCAGACAGGGGACAGCGCAGACAGAGGACAGCCCAGACAGGGGACAGCGCAGACAGGGGACAGCGCAGACAGGGGACAGCGCAGACAGCAGACAGCCCAGACAGCAGACAGCCCAGACAGCAGACAGCCCAGACAGGGGACAGCCCAGAGAGGGGACAGCCCAGGCAGCAGACAGCCCAGACAGGGGACAGCGCAGACAGAGGACAGCCCAAACAGAGGACAGCGCAGACAGGGGACAGCCCAGACAGGGGACAGCGCAGACAGAGGACAGCACAGACAGGGGACAGCCCAGACAGCAGACAGCCCAGACAGCAGACAGCCCAGACAGAGGACAGCCCAGACAGGGGACAGCCCAGACAGGGGACAGCCCAGACAGCGGACAGCCCAGACAGCGGACAGCCCAGACAGAGGACAGCGCAGACAGGGGACAGCCCAGACAGGGGACAGCCCAGACAGAGTACAGTGCAGACAGGGGACAGCCCAGACAGCAGAAAGTCCAGACAGCGGACAGTCCAGACAGCAGACAGCCCAGACAGGGGACAGCCCAGACAGAAGACAACCCAGACAGAGGACAGCGCAGACAGGGACAGCCCAGACAGGGGACAGCCCAGACAGCAGACAGCCCAGACAGGGGATAGCCCAGACAGAGGACAGCGCAGACAGAGGACAACCCAGACAGGGGAAAGCCCAAACAGAGGACAGCCCAGACAGGGGAAAGCCCAGACAGAGGACAAACCATACAGGGGAAAGCCCAGACAGAGGACAGCCCAGACAGGGGACAGCGCAAACAGGGGACAGCCCAGACAGGGGAAAGCCCAGACAGAGGACAACCCAGACAGGGGAAAGCCCAGACAGAGGACAGCCCAGACAGGGGAAAGCCCAGACAGAGGACAAACCATACAGGGGAAAGCCCAGACAGAGGACAGCCCAGACAGGGGACAGCGCAAACAGGGGACAGCCCAGACAGGGGAAAGCCCAGACAGAGGACAACCCAGACAGGGGAAAGCCCAGACAGAGGACAACCCAGACAGGGGAAAGCCCAGACAGAGGACAACCCAGACAGAGGACAGCCCAGACAGCGGAAAGCCCAGACAGGGGACAGCCCAGACAGGGGAAAGCCCAGACAGAGGACAACCCAGACAGGGGACAGCCCAGACAGAGGACAGCCCAGACAGAGGACAACCCAGACAGAGAACAGCCCAGACAGGGGACAACCCAGACAGAGGACAGCCCAGACAGGGGACAGCCCAGACAGAGCACAACCCAGACAGAGGACAGCCCAGACAGAGGACAGCCCAGACAGGGGACAACCCAGACAGAGGACAGCCCAGACAGGGGACAGCCCAGACAGAGGACAGCCCAGATAGAGGACAGCCCAGATAGAGGACAGCCCAGACAGAGGACAGCCCAGACAGAGGACAACCCAGACAGGGGACAGTCCAGACAGGGGACAGCCCAGACAGAGGACAGCCCAGACAGAGGACAGCCCAGATAGAGGACCACCCAGACAGGGACAGCCCAGACAGGGGACAGCGCAGACAATGGACAGCCCAGACAGAGGACAGCCCAGACAGAGGACAGCCCAGACAGGGGACAGCCCAGACAGGGACAGCCCAGACAGAGGAGAGCCCAGACAGGGGACAGCCCAGACAGGGGACAGCCCAGACAGGGGACAGCCCAGACAGCAGACAGCCCAGACAGGGGACAGCCCAGACAGAGGACAACCCAGACAGGGGACAGCCCAGACGGGGGACAACCCAGACAAAGGACAGCGCAGACAGTGGACAGCCCAGACAGCAGACAGCCCAGATAGAGGACAGCCCAGACAGAGGACAGCCAAGACTGTGGACAGCCCAGACAGTGGACAGTCCAGGCAGTGGACAGTCCAGACAGAGGACAGCCCAGAGAGAGGAGAGCCCAGACTGAGGACAGCCCAGACAACGGACAGTCCAGACAGAGGACAGCCCAGACAGAGGACACCCCAGACAGCGGACAGCCCAGACAGCAAACAGCCCAGACAACGGACAGCCCAGACATCGGACAGCCCAGACAGAGGACAGCCCAGACATTGGACAGCCCAGACAGCGAAGAGCCCAGACAGAGGACCGCCCAGACAGAGGAGAGCCCAGACATTGGACAGCCCAGACAGCGGAAAGCTCAAACATCGGACAGCCCAGACAGAGGACCGCCCAGACAGCGGAAAGCCCAGACATCGGACAGTCCAGACAGAGGACCGCCCAGACAGCGGACAGTCCAGACAGAGGACCGCACAGACAGAGGACCGCCCAGACAGAGGACAGCCCAGACAGAGGACCGCCCAGACAGCGGAAAGCTCAAACATCGGACAGCTCAGACAGAGGACCGACCAGACAGTGGAAAGCCCAGACAGAGGACCGCCCAGACAGAGGACAGCCCAGACATAGGACAGCCCAGACAGCGGACCGCCTAGACAGTGGAAAGCCCAGACAGCGGACAGCCCAGACAGAGGACCGCCCAGACAGCGGACAGCCCAGATAGAGGACCGCCCAGACAGAGGAGAGCCCAGACAGAGGACCGCACAGACAGAGGACCGCCCAGACAGAGGACAGCCCAGACAGAGGACCGCCCAGACAGAGGACCGCCCAGACAGCGGACAGCCCAGACAGCGGACAGCCCAGACAGAGGACCGCCCAGACAGAGGACCGCCCAGACAGCGGACAGTCCAGACAGCGGACAGCCCAGACAGAGGACCGCCCAGACAGTGGACAGCCCAGACAGAGGACCGCCCAGACAGAGTAGAGCCCAGACAAAGGATCGCCCAGACAGAGGAGAGCCCAGACAAAGGACCGCCAAGACAGAGGACCACCCAGACAGCGGACAGCCCAGACAGTGGACTGCCCAGACAGAGGACTGCCCAGACAGAGGACCACCCAGACAGAGGACCGCCCAGACAGCGGACAGCCCAGACAGAGGACCGCCCAGACAGAGGACCGCCCAGACAGCGGACAGCCCAGACAGAGGAGAGCCCAGACAGAGGACAGCCCAGACAGAGGACAGCCCAGACAGAGGACAGGGCCTTGGTGAGACCACACCTGGAGTACTGTGCAGAGTTTTGGTCTTCTTACCTAAGGAAGGATAGACTTGCCATAGAGGGAGTGCAACGAAGGTTCACCAGACTGGTTCCTGGGATGAGAGGGCTGTCCTATGAGGAGAGGTTGTGCAGAATGGGCCGATACTAAACATAGAAACATATAAGATAGGAGCAGGAGTAGGCCATTCGGCCCCTCGAGCCTGCTCTGCCATTCAATGCGATCATGGCTGATCATCCAAATTCAGTACCCTGTCACTGCTTTCTCCCCATATCCCTTGATCCCTTTAGCCTTAAGAAATATATCTAACTCCTTCTTGAATGTATTGAATGAATTGGCCTCAGCTGCCTTCTGTGGCAGGATCGGACAAAGTCAACATGGATTTACAAAAGGTAAATCGTGCTTGACTAATCTACTGGAATTTTTTGAGGATGTAACTGGGAAAATAGATAAGGGAGAACCAGTAGATGTGGTGTATTTGGACTTTCAAAAGGCTTTCGATAAGGTCCCGCATAAGAGATTAGTGTGTAAAGTTAAGGCACATGGGATTGGGGGCAAGGTATTGATTTGGATAGAGAATTGGTTGGTGGACAGAAAGCAGAGAGTAGGAATTAACGGGTCTTTTTCCGAGTGGCAGGCAGTGACTAGTGGGGTACCGCAGGGATCGGTCCTTGGACCCCAGCTATTCACAATATACATTAATGATCTAGATAAGGGAACTAGATGTAATATCTCCAAGTTTGCAGACGACACAAGGCTGGGTGGGCGTGTTTGCTGCGAGGAGGATACCGAGAAACTTCAGGATGATTTGGACAGGTTGGGTGATTGGGCAGAAGTGTGGCAGATGCAATATAACGTGGATAAATGCGAGGTTATCCACTTTGGTGTCAAAAACAGAAAGGCAGACTATTATCTGAATGGCAATAGATTGGGAGAAGGGGAAGTGCAACAAGACCTGGGTGTCCTTGTGCACCAGTCGCTGAAGGTAAGCATGCAGGTGCAGCAGGCGGTGAAGAAGGCAAATGGTATGTTGGCCTTCATAGCAAAAGGGTTTGAGTACAGGAGCAAGGATGTCCTGCTGCAGTTGTACAGGGCCTTGGTGAGACCACACCTTGAGTACTGTGTGCAGTTTTGGTCGCCTTATCTGAGGAAGGATGTTCTTGCCATGGAAGGAGTTCAGCGAAGATTCACAAGGCTGATCCCTGGGATGGCAGGAATGACGTATGAGGAGATTGGGTCGATTGGGCTTGTACTCGCTGGAGTTTAGAAGAATGAGAGGGGATCTCATCGAAACTTATAAAATTCTGACAGGTCTGGACAAACTAGATGCAGGTAGAATATTCCCGATGGTCGGAGAGTCCAGATCCAGGGGTCATAGTCTAAGGATAAGGGGTAAGCCATTTAGGACTGAGATGAGGAGGAATTTCTTCACCCAGAGAGTGGTGAACCTGTGGAATTCTCTGCCACACAAGGCAGTAGAGGCCAATTCATTAAATATATTCAAGAAGGAGTTGGATATATTCCTTAAGGCTAAAGGGATCAAGGGATATGGGGAGAAGGCAGGGACAGGGTACTGAATTTGGATGATCAGCCATGATCTCATTGAATGGCGGAGCAGGCTCGAAGGGCCGAATGGCCTACTCCTGCTTCTATCTTCTATGTTTCTATGTTTCTATGTAGAGAATTCCACAGGTTCACCACTCTCTGGGTGAAGTAATTCCTCCTCATCTCAGTCCTAAATGGCTTACCACTTATCCTTAGACTGTGACCCCTGGTTCTGGACTCCACCGCCTTCAGGAACATCCTTCCTGCATCTAGTCTGTCCAGTCCTGTTAGAATTTTATAAGTTTCAATGAGATCCCCTCTCATTCTTCTAAACTCTAGCGAATACAAGCCCAATCGACCTAATCTCTCTTCATACATCATCCCTGCCATCCCAGGTATCAGTCTGGTGAATCTTCGCTGAACTCCCTCCATGGCAAGAACATCCTTCCTCAGATAAGGCGACCAAAACTGCACACAATACTCAAGGTGTGGTCTCACCAAGGCCCTGTACAACTGCAGCAAGACATCCTTGCTCCTGTACTCGAATCCTCTCGCTATGAAGGCCAACATACCATTTGCCTTCTTAATCGCCTGCATGCTTACCTTCAGCGACTGGTGCACAAGGACACCCAGGTCTCATTGCACTTCCCCCTTTCCCAATCTATTGCCATTCAGATAATAATCTGCCTTCCTGTTTTTGCCACCAAAGTGGATAACCTCGCATTTATCCACATTATACTGCATCTGCCCAATCACCCAACCTGTCCAAATCATACTGGAGTTTCTCTGCATCCTCCTCACAGCACACACGCCCACCCAGCTGTGTGTCGTCTGCAAACCTGGAGATATTACATCTAGTTCCCTCGTCTAGATCATGAATATATATTGTGAATAGCTGGGGTCCTAGCACCGATCCCTGCGGTACCCCACTAGTCACTGCTTCCTGTCTGCCAACCAGTTCTCTATCCAAGTCAGTACCTTACCCCCAATCCCATGTGCTTTAACTTTGCACGCTAATCTCTTATGCGGGACCTTATCGAAAGTCTTCTGAAAGTCCAAATACACCACATCCACTGGTTCTCCCTTATCTATTCTACCAGTTACATCCTCAAAAAATTCCAGTAGATTAGTCAAGCATGATTTACCTTTTTGTAAATCCATGTTGACTTTGTCCGGTCCTGTCACTGTTTTCCAAGTGCTCTGTTATTATATCTTTTATAATAGATTCTAGCATTTTCCCCACTACCAATGTCAGGCTTACCGGTCTATAATTCCCCGTTTTCTCTCTGCTACCTTTTTTGATTACATTAGCTATCCTCCAATCCATGGGAACTGTTCCAGAGCCCATAGAATTTTGGAAGATGACCAGCAATGCATCTACTATTTCTAGGGCCACTTCCTTAAGTACCCTAGGATGTAGATTATCAGGCCCTGGGGATTTATCGGCCTTCAATCCCATCAATTTCCCTAACACCATTTCCCTACAAATACTGATTTCATTCAGTCCCTCCCTCTCATTAGACTCTATGTTCCCCGACATCTCTGGGAGGTTATTTGTGTCCTCCTTTGTGAAGACAGAACCAAAGTATGTATTTAATTGGTCTGCCATTTCTTTGTTCCCCATTATAAATTCCCCTGATTCTGACTGCAAGGGACCGACGCTTGACTTCACCAATCATTTTCTCTTCACATATCTATAGAAGCTTTTACAGTCAGTTTTTATGTTCCGTGCAAGCTTACTCTCATACTCTATTTTCCCCCTCTTAATTAATCCCTTTGTCCCCCTTTGCTGAATCCTAAACTGCTCCCAATCCTCAGGTTTGCTGCTTTTTTTGGCCAATTTATATGTCCTCTCCTTGGATCTTATGCTATCCCTAATTTCCCTTGTTAGCTCCGGTTGAGTCACCTTTTTTGTTTTATTTTTATACTCTCTGGAGTTTAGAAGAATGAGAGGTGATCTCATTGAAACATACAAGATTCTGAAGGGGATTGACAGGGTCGATGCAGGGAGGATGTTTCCCCTGGCTGGGGAGTCTAGAACCAGGGGTCACAGTCTCAGGATAAGGGGTCGGCCATTTAGGACTGAGATGAGGAGGAATTTCTTCACTCAGAGGGCGGTGAATCTTTGGAATTCTCTACCCCAGAGGGCTGTGGAGGCTCAGTCGTTGAGTATATTCAAGGCTGAGATCGATAGATTTTTGAATATTAAGGGAATCAAGGGATGTGGGGATCTGGCGGGAAAGTGGAGATGAGGTCGATGATCAGCCACGATCTTATTGAATGGCGGAGCAGGCTCGAGGGGCCGAATGGACGACTCCTGCTCCTATTTCTTATGTTCTTATGTTATGCAAGCACAGGAGCATTTTGGAAAAGGACTCGGAGGTGCTCTTACAGAGATGTATAAATTAGCAAGCCATGTGGGAAAGGCAGATCGAGATCATTACTTCAAACTAAACTGTGACAGTAGAACAAGGAGTGCAGACTCAAACTCGTATAAGGCAAATGTAGAATTGAGGTCAGGAAGCCGTTCGCACGGAGACTGATCACCCAGTGGGCTGGAGTCGCAGGTACGGTACTGGGGGAAAAATCCTGCGTTGATTTAAGAAACAATTGGAAACAGTAATTGGGGACTCGGGTGTTTCTGGATGGATGAGCTTTGATTACTTATCCATGTCGACCTGGTGAACAACTCGTTCCCATCTGCTTCTGTCTGATTCATACGTCTCATTGTCACCTCCCGTACACATACAATATACACTGGGTAAAAGGGCCCCTCAGTGTCAGCTGTGGCTCAGTGGGCAGCACTCTCACCCCTAGGTCAGAAGGTTGTGGGTTCAAGTTCCACGAGATATTTGAGCACAAAAATCTAGGCTGACACTCCAGTGCAGTTCTGAGGGAGTGCTGCACTGTCGGAGGGGCAGTACTGAGGGAGTGCTGCACAGTCGGAGGGGCAGTACTGAGGGAGCGCTGCACTGTCGGAGGGGCAGTACTGAGGGAGCGCGGCACTGTCGGAGGGGCAGTACTGAGGGAGCGCTGCACTGTCGGAGGGGCAGTACTGAGGGAGCGCTGCACTGTTGGAGGGGCAGTACTGAGGGAGCGCTGCACTGTCGGAGGGGCAGTACTGAGGGAGTGCTGCACAGTCGGAGGGGCAGTACTGAGGGAGCGCTGCACTGTCGGAGGGGCAGTACTGAGGGAGCGCGGCACTGTCGGAGGGGCAGTACTGAGGGAGCGCTGCACTGTCGGAGGGGCAGTACTGAGGGAGCGCTGCACTGTCGGAGGGGCAGTACTGAGGGAGCGCTGCACTGTCGGAGGGGCAGTACTGAGGGAGCGCTGCACTGTCGGAGGGGCAGTACTGAGGGAGCGCTGCACTGTCGGAGGGGCAGTACTGAGGGAGCGCTGCACTGTTGGAGAGGCGGTACTGAGGGAGCGCTGACTATCGAAGGGGCAGTACTGAGGGAGCGCTGCGCTGTCGGAGGGTCAGTACTGAGGGAGTGCTGCACTGTCGAAAGGGCAGTACTGAGGGAGCGCTGCACCGTCGAGGGGCAGTACTGAGGGAGTGCTGCACTGTCAGAGGGGCAGTACTGAGGGAGTGCTGCACTGTCAGAGGAGCAGTACTGAGGGAGCGCTGCACTGTCGGAGGGTCAGTACTGAGGGAGCGCTGCACTGTCGAGGGGCAGTACTGAGGGAGTGCTGCACTGTCGAAAGGGCAGTACTGAGGGAGCGCTGCACCATCGAGGGGCAGTACTGAGGGAGTGCTGCACTGTCAGAGGGTCAGTACTGAGGGAGTGCTGCACTGTCGAAAGGGCAGTACTGAGGGAGCGCTGCACCGTCGAGGGGCAGTACTGAGGGAGTGCTGCACTGTCAGAGGGGCAGTACTGAGGGAGTGCTGCACTGTCGGAGGGGCAGTACTGAGGGAGCGCAGCACCGTCGAGGGGCAGTACTGAGGGAGTGCTGCACTGTCGGAGGGTCAGTACTGAGGGAGCGCTGCACTTTCGGAGGGTCAGTACTGAGGGAGCGCTGCACTGTCGGAGGGGCAGTACTGAGGGAGTGCTGCACTGTCAGAGGGGCAGTACTGAGGGAGTGCTGCACTGTCAGAGGAGCAGTACTGAGGGAGCACTGCACTGTCGGAGGGGCAGTACTGAGGGAGCGCTGCACTGTCGGGGGAGCAGTACTGAGGGAGTGCTGCACTGCTGGAGGGGCAGTACTGAGGGAGTGCTGCTCTGTCGGAGGTGCAGTACTGAGGGAGTGCCGCACTGTCGGCGGGGCAGTACCGAGGGAGCGCCGCACTGTCGGAGGGGCAGTACTGAGGGAGCGCTGCACTGCCGGAGGTGCAGTACTGAGGGAGCGCCGCACTGTCGGAGGGGCAGTACTGAGGGAGCGCTGCACTGTCGGAGGTTCCGTCTTTCAGATGAGACATTAAACTGAGACTCTGTCTACTCTCTCAGGCAGACATAAAAGATCCCATGGCACTATGTTGAAGAAGAGCAGGGGAGTTCTCCCCGGTGTCCTGGGGCCAATATTTATCCCTCAACCAACATCACTAAAACAGATTATCTGGTCATTATCACATTGCTGTTTGTGGGAGCTTGCTGTGCACAAAATGGCTGCTGCGTTTCCTACATTACAACATTGACCACACTTCAAAAAGTACCTCATTGGCTGTAAAGCGCTTTGGGACGTCCTGAGGTCGTGAAAGGCGCTATATGTTGTGTATGTAACCTGTTCCACCTTAAGAGAGCTTAAGCCTGTTCCACCTTAAGAGATGTACTACTTTCTCAGGCTGCTGTAGACGTAATACCGGGGGTGAACACACCGGTATATAAGCACTGTGCAGTAATCTTGTATTCAGAATCGTCCCTACCTCCAACCAGTAAAGACCTGTTTGAGTTATACGTTTAAGTCTTTGTGTTAATTGTTCAATACAATACACATACTTAACACTGGCGACGAGTCAGGTTCTTACCCTGCGGCAGTTGAAGAGAGGTTTCAAACATCACCACCCCACTAGAAGCGACAGGCTTTAGGACTCTGAAGCCTCCATCAGCGACTGAGCACTGGAGTGCAGCAGCCATCCTGACAGCTTCCAGCGACTGACAGAAGTCTTTCTGCAGTTTCCTTGTTCAACCTAGGTGGTGGGGTAAGCCGTGCAGCGTTGGCTGCAAAGACAGGGCTGGGGAAGTTGGAGAAGATAAGGGCGATCGCAATCCCTGATAAGACCCGCGGTGAAACGCGCGAGCGGGTAAGCCAGAGCCCGGGAGGGAGCGAGCAAGAGCCGCGCGAGCGGGTGAGCCAGAGGCCGGGAGCCGCTTCAAGTGCGAGGCGCAGCACGGGCCAGCGATCGGGACCAAAGATAAGGGCCGCACTCGGACTGAAAGGCGCGGCGGCTGCAGAAGCTCAAGGTGCGAGAGCCGCGGTGCACAGCGCGGGCTATCGATCGCACAGAAGATAAGGGCCGCACTCGGGGGCTGAAGGGAGACGGCGTCGGGGGACGGGTGAAGACCGCCAAGCGTGGGAAAACCGCCATTTTGTGGGCGGAGGACGACGGCAAGAGCGGGAAGCCGCCATCTTTGATAACAAGTAAAGAAAATAAAATCTGAGAAATTGCAAATCTACAATGCCTAAACACGGGAATATTAGCACCTTTGATAGTGACCTCGAAGATTGGGCCATATATGTTGAAAGAGTAAAAAATTATTGTAAGGCCAATAAAATTCGTGACCAAGATAAAGCTCTAACATTATTAAATTTAATGGGTGTGAAGACATACGGGCAATTGAAACACCTGTTATCACCAGATGAACCGGCGGATAAGACGTTCGATGAGATTGTTACTGTCCTGAAAGATCATCTAAACCCCACGCCGCTGATGCTAGCGGAACGATTTAAATTTTACGACAGAAGGCAGCTACAGCATGAAAGCAATGCTGAATATCTGCTGGAATTGCGTAAATTAGCGAAATATTGCCAGTTTGGAACGGGACTGACAGATGCACTACGAGACAAATTTGTGTGTGGTTTATTTAAACAGGATACACAAAAGCGACTGCTCGAGGAGAATGAGCTGGCGCTTGAGAAGGCGGTCACTATGGCAGCAGCACACGAAGCCGCAGCGAGAGGCACGGCAGTAATGCAGCTACGGTCACCGGAGCTCAGTGCACACAAATTGGGTGTGAGTTCTGTTAAATGTTATCGTTGTGGAAAGACAACGCATGATCAGAACCAGTGTTGGTTTAAAAACCAAGAATGTAGAACTTGTGGTAGGCTTGGACATATAGCTAGAGTATGCAGGTCAGCGAAGAAGACCAGCAACAAGAAGTCACCGCAAGGGAAATACGCAAATGTACACAAGGTGGCCGAACAGGAGTCCGATTCAGACGCTAGCAGTAATGAACTGGCTAGCTTAAGAGTACTCAACGCTGGTAAGGGTGCAGACCTCCAGACAATTTGGGTTACTCTTCAGATAGAAGGAGTCCAAGTAAAAATGGAATTGGACACTGGATCGGCATTGTCGGTCATGAATAAGAAAGATTACAGAAGGTTATTCCAACATATTCCCCTACAGGATACGGAGATTATATTGACAACCTACACGGGGCAGAGAGTGTACCCCATCGGGACAATAAAGGTTGCAGTGGCCAACAAGGGCGAAGGAAGTCAAATAATGGACTTATATGTGCTACCGGAGGGAGGTCCACCACTACTAGGCCGGGAGTGGTTTAGAAACATAAATATGGACTGGCATTCGCTAAAAGCCATAAAGAGTGAGAACTCGGTGCAGATAATCAGCCCAGACTCTAGAACTGATGATGGTAAGACCAACCCATGTGCAAAAGACAAAGTTTCAGCACAGAATTCCACTGAGCAACAACAACATAGTTTAACAGAGAATTCTGAGTCTGTCAAGTCTACTGATATGCACATTTTTGAGGGACACTGGGCTCGAACTCAACTCCATTTCAAACTACAACAGCAATTAGAACAAATGATTCGCCGTTTTGAGCAAGAGATGAATGAAATAAAAAAGTTCTTTGTTACAGAGTGGGAGAATCTGGAAAAGCAACAGAAGCAACTGATGGAGAAAATGGAGCAGGAGCACACCAACCATCTGCGCGAGGAGGCCGAACGAATCAAAGCTGATTCAGGTTCTGAAGGTGCGTGCCATAATCTGGTGTCAGAAGAGTTAACGGTCAGCCAACTCCTTCATATGCTGAGGGACAAGACTCTGAAATGGGAAAAACTTGAACACGAGCTGCGATCTTCAAAGGAAAAGGGTTTGGAGCTCTCAAAAGTCATTGAGATGGCTGATGTGGCAACACAGACTGAGATGACTGCAACAGAGCAGCCCTTGGATGCCAAAAGTACGCTGACTCACGTCAACGTAGAACAACAGACCGCTGAAACAGCTGCTCCGGTAGAGGGATTGAATAGTCCGATCAATCAATCTCCAAAAGAAGTTGAAGTAGTAAAATCTCAAATGAGGTCATTAGTAAACGACTTGCTGAAAGCCCAGAAAAAGCTGGATGAAGAGGTACGCATGAAGAAGTCTCTTCAGGAAAGATGTCTGGACTTGGAACAAAAGCTGGCTAACGCCCAGCTGGGTATGGAGGAAACAGAAGACCCTCTCGCTGGCCTAGATCAGGACGACACCGAATATTACTATGTCCTGTCCTGCCCAACTTGTAACTTCGACTCCCACCATACAGAAATCATGGAGGAGCACCGAAAGTCTACGGAACATCGGGAGAAGGTGGCTCTACTACGGAAAAAGGAGGAAGAGAAGGAGGAACTGCGCATGCAGCTGGCAGCTGACAGTGGAGCCCAGAGAGTCTCCAAGAAGCAGAAAAGGAAAAGTCGAAACAGAAGATGACCTATCTGAACCATTATTACCTCTACCAGATCACACACGTGGTCCCTCCGAACGGAGCCAAATCAGTTCAGAAGTTCAAGCTGTTAAATCCATGAAAGGACTATTGAATGAGTCACTCCAGCAACGTGAACCGACTACACCACAGAGATTGAATCTGTGAACTGTTTTCCGCAGAGACTGAATCTGTGATATGTTACGTTAAACATGAAGTTATATATGTATATATGTTATTACGTTATGTTAAATGGGGGGATGACTATAAAGCTAAGAAGGGAGGAGTGTTGTGTATGTAACCTGTTCCACCTTAAGAGAGCTTAAGCCTGTTCCACCTTAAGAGATGTACTACTTTCTCAGGCTGCTGTAGACGTAATACCGGGGGTGAACACACCGGTATATAAGCACTGTGCAGTAATCTTGTATTCAGAATAGTCCCTACCTCCAACCAGTAAAGACCTGTTTGAGTTATACGTTTAAGTCTTTGTGTTAATTGTTCAATACAATACACATACTTAACACTATAGAAATGCAAGTCTTTTGTTCTTTTACTCATTCTAGCCAACCTGGTGAACAACTCGGTCCCATCTGGCTCCGTCTGACTCATGTGTCTCATTATTACCTTCCATACACGTACCATATAGACTGGGTAAAAGGGCCCCATCAGATACTCTACAGCTGGTTTGTGTCAGCTCCTGTATGAGTGTGTTGTAAACTGGACCGATTTAACACCCCCATAAACACACTGATATTTCAGAGCGAGGAGCCTCACTGGTGCTGGAGGAGCAGGTGTTAGATTGCCTGGTGTAAAAGCGATTAAAACAGATAGCAAGTCTGTGAATCTAATGCTGAATATATGTACTTAGCTTTAGTAATACACCAGGAACAGGAGGAGGCCATTGAGCCCCTCGAGCCTGTTCCACCATTCAATGAGATCATGGCTGATCTGTGACCTCACTCCATATACCCTCCTTTGGCCCATATCCCTTAATACCTTTAGTTAACAAAAAGCTATCAATCTCCGATTTAAAATTAACAACTGACCCCCAGCATCAGTTGCCGTTTGCGGAAGAGAGTTCCAAACCGCTACCACCCTTTGTGTGTCGAAGTGTTTCCTAATTTCACTCCTGAAAGGTCTGGCTCTAATTTTTAGACTAGTTCTAGAATCCCCAAACAGTGCAAACAGTCTCTCTCCATCGACCCTATCTGTTCCCCTTAATATCCTGAAAACTTTGGTCAGATCACCCCTTAACCTTCTAAATTCCAGGGGATACAACCCTAATTTGTTTAATCCCTCCTCGTAATTTAACCCTTGGAGTCCGGGTATCATTCTGGTAAACCTACACTGCACTCCCTCCAAGGCCAATATATCCTTCCTAAGGTGTGGTGCCCAGAACTGCTCCCAGTGCTCCAGGTGTGGTCTAACCAGGTTTTTGTACAGCTGCAGCATAACTTCTACCCCCTTGTACTCCAGTCCTCTAGATCTAAAGGCCACAAATGGACTGGCACAAAATAATTCTTTCGCTGTGTGTAGGGCGACAGTTTTTTCCAATCATTGTAACACTCAGGTGAAGGTATAAGATGGGGTCGGACGTACTTCAGGCATTCTTGAGGTGCGGGGCAGAGGCCTGGAACTTGGTACTTTTTGTCAACCATTCTCCTCCTGGAAAATGGGCGCATTGAGGACCGATTTCCACACTCTTATCTCGACCACCAGAAGGGGCAGCCCACTTGTTACCCCCCTCAATGCCCATCCACCTCCCCATACAACGACCCTTTCCCTCCCCTGCCCCAGCCAATTTTCAATCCATTTGGACTTTCAAAAGGGGTTTGATAAAGTGCCACATAATGGACTTGTCATCAAAATTACAGCCCATGGGATTAAAGGGTCAGTGGCAGCGTGGGTACAACATTGGCTGAGGGACAGAGAGCAGAGAGCAGTGGTGAACGGTAGTTTCTCAGACTGGGGGGAAGTATACAGTGCTGTTCCCCAGGGGTCGCGACTTGGATCACTGCTCCTTTTGACATACAGGAAACTCGATTTACTGGCACCTAAATAACCGCGTGGGAATATGATGTCGTGGCGATAACGGAGACCTGGCTCAAAAAGGGGAGGATTGGATGATTAATATTACTGGGTACAAGGTATTCAGGAAAGAGAGGGAAGGGAAAAAGGGAGGAAGGGTAGCAGTTTAGATTAAGGGAAATATTCCAGTGTTAGAAAGTGAGAATGTCCTTGAGGGGTCAAAGACAGAATCTATTTGGTTGGAGTTGAGAAACAATAGCGGAGCGATTACACTGCCTGGTCTATTTATGGGCCAACCTGTGGGTTGGAGATAGATGGTCAGAATTGGAAAGACATGGCTGAGAGGTGCAACAACAATAGAGTAGTGATAATGCGAGACTTTAGCTACCTCAATAGAGACTGGGATAGTAATTGTGTTAAGGGCGGGGGGGCGGGGGGAGGAATTTTTGAAGAGAGTTCAGGAGAATTTTCTTGATCAGTATGTTTCCTGCACAATGAGGAAGAAGGCATTGCTGGATCTAGTCCTGGGGAATGAAGTGGATCAAGTGGAGAATGTCACAGAGGAGGTGCATCTCGGGAATAGGGATCATAGTATTGTAAGGCTTAGATTAGTTATGGAGAAGGACATGGAACAATCTAGAATAAAAATACTTAACTGAAAGAGGGCTAATTTCAGCGAATTGATGAGGGATCTGGCCCGGGTGAATTGGAGTCAAAGACTAGCAGGCAAAATGGTTTGGGTAGACTCGAGGTACATTCCTACACGGTGGAAAGGGAGAGCAACCAAAGCCAGAGCTCCCTGGATGGTGAAGGAGTTGGAGAGCAGCATGAAGCAGAAAAAAGGGGGCGTAGGACAGATGTCAGCTTGATAATACAAGGGAGAATCAGGCTGAATATAAAACGTACAGAGGAGAATTTAAAAAGGAAATAAGAGGGGCAAAGAGACAGTATGAGAATAGATTTATGCTAACATAAAGAGGAATCCAAAGGTCTTCTGTAGGCATATTAACAGTAAAAGGGTTGTCAGAGGAGCAGTGAGACCGATTACAGACCAAAATGGAGATCTATTTGTGGAGGCAGAAGGCATGGCTGAGGTAGTAAATGAGAACTTTGTGTCGGTGTTTCCCAAGGAAGGGGACTTTGACAAAGCTATGGTAAACGAGCAGGTTGGTGGGATACTGGATGAGATAAAAATAGATAACGAGGCGGTACTAGAAAGGCTGGTGGTAATTAAAGGGGATCATCACCCGGTCCGGATGGGATGCAACCTAGGATGCTGAGGGAAGTAAGGGTAGAAATTGCGGAGGTTTTGGCCACAATATTCCAAGCCTCACTGGATACAGGGGTGGTGCTGAGGACGGCAGGATAGCAAATTTTGCACATTGTTCAAAAAAGGGTAGAAGGGTAAACCTGGCAATTACAGACCAGTCAGCGAAAATTAACAACCACTTGTAAAAGTCTGGAATAATAAAGGACAACCAGCGTGGATTTGTTCAGGGTGTAGAAATGGGGTTATAACTGGGGTTATTGCCTCTGGGCAGTCAGAAGTCTCTGAGCTGCTCCAGAGCCCCGTGCGGTTTCGAATCGCTCCACTTTTCTGGTTCTGACCGCCGGACTTATTCAGTAGCGATGTAGACAAAACGAGACTCGTGGTTGGGTGCAAAGAAGACCAGTATTTATTGCAAATAAAAGGAAATAAATTGAAAACAATCAATACAGCACACCTATGCTTAATCCAGCACTATTTTGCTTAATACAATACTCTTTTACTTAATACAGCACTTTTACCTAGTGCGGCACACTTTTACTTAATAGGGTACACTTTTGCTTACTACAGCACTCTTTTGCGTAGTACAACACTCTTTTACTTGATACAGCACTTTTACCTAGTGCAGCACACTTTTACTTAATACAGCACTTTTACCTAGTGCGGCACACTTTTACTTAATACAGCACTTTTACCTAGTGCAGCACTTTTACTTAATAGGGGAGAGGAAACGGACACATCGAGGGAAAATTGACTAAAATTACAATTTTAACAAAATTCCCCTTAATTCCCACCCCTAATACCTATCTAAGTTGCCTTGTAATGGGCCAGAAAATCTATGCTCACCAGAGAAACACCTGCTGCGTGCCCCTGCAGTCTGTATTCTTCACCGCCCTGAAGTAGAGATACCCCAGTATTTAAAAGTAACTGCTGGTATTCCACTTCTCTTAGGCGGGCTTGCTGAGCTGTTCTTCTGTAGGCAGAGCACGGAGGCAAGGCAGCAAAGAGAGAGAGAATGGCTTCCCGAGAGGCTATCTTTATACCCCAATTGGGAGCCATAATCTTCGCGCCCAAATCCGGATGTATCTGGGCTATACAAAAGGGAATCGATCTGTCCCCATTGACTGTGATGGGTTTCAATGTATTCCCCATTCGTTTAAACTGGTATTCACTCAGTTTAAATGTCTTACTGATATGTCAAGTGCTGGACAAACAAATAGTCAATAGCACTAAGTGGTTTGTAAACAAACCCATTGTCAGTCCAACCGCAATTGATTGACAGCTTTAAGTACTTAAGCCTTTGTCAACATTGTAGAGGGTTCTGTAAACAAACAACCCCTTTGTCCTGTGGTTTGAAACTTCCTGAACTGCAGTTGATTGACAGTCTCAAGTACTTCATGCATTTCGCACAGGCTGGTGTTTTTTTTTTCAAATCCTTTGCAGACACACAAGCAGGCTGTCCTTTTGCCTCCTGCTACGAGGTCTGACAGCCATTTTTTGATGCCCTGGATTTTTAAGGTATTCCACCCAGGTTTTCTTTAATCAAAAAAAGTCTTCAGAGCTGTAGAGATTTTCAAAATTCTTGCGAAACCTTACAAGGGCAAATCATGTTTGCCTAAGGTGATTGAGTTTTTTGTTGAGTTAAGAGAGAGGGCGGATGAGGGCAGTGCAGTTGGTGTTTTGTATATGGGCTTTCAAAAGGCTTTTGATAAAGTGCCACATAGTAGGCTTGTTAGCAAAATTGAAGCCCATGGGATAAAAGGGGCAGTAGCAGCATGGATACAAAATTAGCTAACATATATATAAAAACAGAGAGTTGTGTTGAGAGGCTGTCTTTCGGACTGGAGAGAGGTATACCGTGGAGTTCCCCAGGGTTCCGTAATAAGACCACTGCTGCTTTGAATAAACATTAATGACTCGGACTGGGGGTAAAGGGCACATTTTCGAAGTTTGCAGATGACACGTGTAACATTTGCATATTGATTTATCATTGGCCCGCAGGCATCTGTAAGGAATACCTATTATATTCACATGTGATCACATGCTGAGTTGTCATTGGCCTGCAGGCATCTGTAAGGACGGCTATTGTTTAGAAGACCCAGGGGGTCCTAACTCCATTTTGTCCACACGGTGTTGTACTACTGTGAATCAGATTAGACCTGATGCTTCATTAAAAGAGTTTAAACTGTAATACTCCGTTGTCCTGCAATTTATTATTTTTGTACAAAGTGTGCAAAACAAGACATGGTGTCAGAAGTGGGATTTGAAATGGACATCGTTGGAGCTCCCTTACCCCGAATGAATTGGGAATCTTTGAACTTACCTAGAGAATGGAGCAAGTTCAAGCAACACGTGGAGTTAATGTTCTCGGGTCCACTGAAAAGCAAAGGGGAGGAAGAAAGATGCAGCTACCTACTCCTGTGGATCGGAGAAAAAGGGAGAGACATTTTTAACACATGGTCTCTCACCGCGGATGAAGCAAAGGTACTGGAAAGTTATTTTGACTGTTTTGAAGCATATGTGATGCCCAAGACAAATACGATATTCGCTAGGTACAAGTTTCAGGAGAAAGTACAAGGAGCTAGTGAGTCGTTTGAACAGGATACTCAGGTACTAATATACCAGTGAAAGGAAGATGCATTGTTAAAGTAACACACAAGGACAGAGAGCACACGCTAGCATTAATCGTGGTACCAAAAGATGTGCAAGCCATACTAGGTTTAATAGCCTGTGAGAGACTGAACCTGGTAAAGAGAGTCCTCGTTGTGGAAAGCGAAGGAGAGACAGTCTATGATGAACTGAATGTTGCGTACACACCGGGTAAGCTGATGTATACAGCAGACACGTTGTCCAGAGCTGTTGACACAGGAGAGCCCGCAAACACAGTGAAAAGATGGATGTACAAGGCAAAAGACAGTGGAACTGACTTCTACCAGAGCATGCTTGTATACCGCACAACGCCGCTCGAGTGTGGTATGTCACCAGCCCAACTCCTGATGGGACGTCGGCTAAGGTCAAACCTACCCATCCCGGAGAACCTCCTGAAAACAAAAGGGGGGGAGAAAGTGAGGAAGTTCAAAGAACAACAGAAAGAAAAGCAAAAGTACTACTATGACAGAGGAACACAAAACCTACCTGAACTCCACACTGGTGACCAAGTAAGGTTCAAAGACAAAACAAACACATGGACTCAGAAGGGAACTGTCCTGAGTGAAGTTCAACCAAGATCATACACCATTCAGACAGATGAGGGTGCTGTTCTGAGAAGAAATCATCGAGATCTTCTCATGGGACCAGCCACAGCAGGTCAAGAGACTGATACTGTTGAACAACCTGATCACACAGCTGAGAAACCATCATCTGAGGCAACAACTCAGATTCAAGGACAATCAATCAGAAAATCCTCAAGACACATGAAGCCTCCTGAGAGACTCATTGAGCAAATTTAAGGACTATTGTTATAGAAGGAAGTAATGTTATCTTATTCTTTCTTCAAGTTCTAGTGTATTGACATATTTCATGTGAACACACAAAGCAAGGTTAAAAAACCTTGCTCATGATAATGATAATGTAAGTTCATTAAGTGTTACAGTTAAAATGCAGATTAATACAAAGAAAACATGTTGTTAGTTAAAAGTAAAATACTTTTGTTTTAAGAAAAGGAGATGTAATGATATCAGCAAATAGAGATGGTATTTGCCTGTTCGATTATGATGCCTTACCAGCATGATTGCATGTATTGATTGCTTGTGCCTGACCAGCAGAGGGCATGTGACAGAGTCAAGCAAGGCAGTTTAGTTTAGTTTCAGTTTCGTTCTAGATGCATCACTAGCATGATGTCTCCTGTAAATGCTGTATAAAGAGTTGAACAAACTTTAGATTAAAAGACATTCTCTTTCATAAATGTCTCGTCATTGAACCCACAAAGAAATCAATACACCGTCAGAGTCCCGACAGATGGGTTTGGCTAATATTGTCCCCTAAAGATCACTCGCGCTCAACGGCTTGCGTTTATGTCGTGCCTTTAACATGGAAAATGTCCCAAATTGCTTTACGGGATTGTGGTGGGGGGCGCAGTGTTCAGAATATAAATCAAACGAATTGGCGTTGGGCCGTGGAGCAAGGGTTAGGAGTAGTGACTGGGAGATGGGGTTTCGAGAAGTTTTCTGTGGGTGGAGAGTAGGAGGGGATTAGCGAGGGATTTACAGAGTCTAGATCATGAGGGGTCTGGACAGAGTAGATAGAGAGAAACTGTTCCCATTGGTGGAAGGGTCAAGAATCAGAGGACACAGATTTAAGGTGATTGTCAAAAGAACCAAAGACGACATGAGGGAAATCTTTTTTACGCAGCGAGTGGTTTGGATCTGGAATGCACGGCCTGAGAGGGTGGTGGAGGCAGACTCAATTGTGGCTTTCAAAAGGGAGTTGGATAAGTACCTGAAGGAAAAAATTTGCAGGGCTACGGGGAAAGGGCGGGGGAGTGGGACTAGCTGAAGTGCTCCTGCAGAGAGCCGGCACGGGCTCGACGGGCCGAATGGCCTCCTTCTGTGTTGTAACCATTCTCTGATTCTACAAATCAAACGAATGGGCGTTAGGCTGTGGAGCAAGGGTTAGGAGGAGTGACTGGGAGATGGGGTTTCGAGGAGGTTTCCATGGGTGGCGAGGCGGAGGGGATTAGCGAGGGATTTGCAGAGAGCGGGGTCCAGGCGGCTGAAGGCACGGGGCCACCAGTCGTGGGGTGAAGGGAGGAGAGACACCAAAGGTCAGTCAGAGGGACCGAAGGGTGTGGCAGCAGATGTAAAGCTGGGGAAGTTTGCAGTAATCGGGTGTGGCGAGATTAGAAGATAAGGACGAGGATCTTCAATGGAAGCCAATGTATTTCAGCAAGGGCTGCACGATTAACATGCTGGAAAGACATTAGATCGGAGGGATAGCAGATCTCAGGTGACGTGGGTCATGAAACGTTGGATGATTCATCATTGTAGAAGGCACGTATACACATTTTAGTGGAGGTTCTGTGGCGCTGCTGATGGTGCATTGGATGATATGCTGCTTTTATAATGACTGGTGTGTTATCCCATGCAATGGACCATGTATTATACTGCCGCTAAGGTAGACCTGTATTTAAGCTGGCACGTCCCGTAAAGACCGCAAAGGTCTAATTGCAGATTGGGAGGTGCTTGCAAATTTCCGTCTCCGGGTGAGAAAAAAAACATAAAATGCCTGGCTTTCTTTTTTTCTTTACATAGTTTTAACATTTTTAAGCGTGATGTTGAAGTTGTACGTGGATAGATAATACTTACACTTAGATAGTGCCTCACTTCAAAACATCTCAAGCCACTTCACGCAGTTATAAACCTTTGAAGTGCAGTGATTGGTATAATCTGTTGGTATAATATATAATGTAATATCATGTAATGTAATGTCATTTTTTTTATCCATTCACTGGATGTGGGCGTCGCTGGCAAGACCAGCATTTATTGCCCATCCCTAATTGCCCTCGAGAAGGTGGTGGTGAGCCGCCACCTTCTTGAACCGATGCAGTCCGTGTGGTGAAGGTACTCCCACAGTGCTGTTAGGGATTTTGACCCAGCGACGATGAAGGAACGGCGATAAATTTCCAAGTCAGGATGGTGTGTGACTCAGAGGGGAACTTGGAGGTGGTGGTGTTCCCATGCGCCTGCTGCCCTTGTCCTTCTAGGTGGAAGAGGTCACGGATTTGGGAGGTGCTGTCGAAGAAGCCTTGGCGAGTTGCTGCAGTGCATCTTGTAGATGGTAATTAATATAATTAATTAATATATAATATAACATAATATAATGTAATGGAGTTAAGATACAGATCAGCCATGATCTCATTGAATGGCAGAACAGGGTCGAGGGGTTGAATGCCTCCTCCTGTTCCTATGTAATGTTATGTAATAAAATATAATAAAATGTAACATTATCGGGAACGATAGCATAGTGGTTATGATAGCAAAATACTGCGGATGTTGGAAATCCGAAATAACAACAGAAAATGCTGGAAAAACTCAGCAGGTCAGGCAACATCCATGGACAGAAATTTGAGTTGACGTTTCGGGTCGAACCCTTCTTCAAAACTGGAAAGAAAAGATAGATCGGAGGCAGGGCTGCGATCGGACAAAAGAATAAAAGAAACAAAAGAAGTAAAAAAGAGACAATAAAAGGTATTAGAAGCTAGACGAGATGGTAATAGGCTGAGATTGGGTGTAAAGTGTACTGGCAGGGCTAGAGATAGCTGCCAGGTGTGAGAGAGAAACAAAAGGAAAGTGGGGGGGGGGGAAAGGAGTGGAAAAATTACAAGAAAAAATGAAATAGGGGCCGAGGTTATGATGTGAAATTGTTGAACTCGATATTGAGTCCGGAAGGCTGCAGACTGCCTAATCGGAAGATGAGGTGCTGTTCCTTGAGTTTACGCTGAGCTTCCGTGGAACAATACAAGAGGCCGAGGATGGTGAGGTCCGAGTGGGAATGGAGCGGTGAATTAAAGTGACAGGCGACCGGAAGCTCGGGGTCACCCTTACGGACTGAACGGAGGTGTTCCGCAAAGCGGTCACCCAATCTGCGTTTGGTCTCCCCAGTGTAGAGGAGACCGCATAGTGGTTATGTTACTGGACTAGTAATCCAGAGGCCTAAACTAATAATCCGGAGACATGAGTTAAAAATCCCACCACGGCAGCTGGGGAATTTAAATTCACGAATTAAATAAGTCTGGAATAAAAAGCTCGTATCAGTAATGGTGACCATGAAACTACCGGATTGTTGTAAAAAGCCCATCTAGTTCACTAATGTCCTTTAGGAAAGGATATCTGCCGACATTACCCGGTCTGACTCCAGACCCTCAGCAATGTGGTTGACTCTTAACTGCCCTCTGAGATGGCCGAGCGAGACACTCAAACATATCAAAATAAAACTGCTACGACGGACTGCAGCGGTTCAAGAAGGCGGCTCACCACCACCTTCTCAAGGGCAACTAGGGATGGCCAATAAATCCTGGGCCTGGCCAGCGACGCCCACATCCCATAAACAAAGAAATAAAAATATATAATTAATTTAATATAATTAATGTAATATAAAAGTCTTATCTCATGCACCTTCAGCTTATAATGTGAAATAATAATATTCCAAAGCATGCACTCAAGTATTTTACCTGGAACCTGAAACAGCTATTAATGCTTAATATGTGGGGGTTACTGGAGGGGAGCATATAACCTGCTGGTCCTATTTATTAAGGCCACTGATTTATGGTTTTCACAGAACAATCAATTTTTTTTAATCAGTCATGGGATGTGGGCGTCGCTGGCAAGGCCAGCATTTATTGCCCATCCCTAACTGCCCCCGAGAAGGTGGTGGTGAGCCGCCTTCTTGAACCGCTGCAGTCCGTGAGGTGAAGGTACTCCCGCAGCGCTGTTGGGGAGGGAGTGAAATGGTAGAATGTGATGTCCAAGTAATTTGTTACCATTAAGCAATGGGACCAATTATAAATGGATGGAATCGTGGTCTCCAAAAGATAGATAAAATCCCAGGATCCCAAATAAATAAAGATGGAGCTTGACTTATTCAATTACTGTAAACCAGTGGTTCCGCTGATGGTGAGAAGGTAAGTCTTGCTATTCGGCATTTTGCTAGTGTCAGCTGTGGCTCGGGGGGTAGCACCCTCACCTCTGGGTCAATAGGTTGTGTGTTCTAAGCCCCACTCCAGGGACTTGAGCATGTAATCTAGGCTGACCCTCCCAGTGCAGTGCTGAGGGAGTGCTGCACTGTCAGAGGTGCCGTCTTTCAGATGAGACGTTAAACCGAGTTCCTGCCAGCCCTCTTGGGTGGACGGAGAAGAATTCCGTCGCACTAGTTTGAAGAGCAGGGGAATTCTCCCCGGTGTTCCAGCCAATATTTATCGCTCAGCCAACATCACTAAAACACAGATTATCTGGTCATTATCTCATCGCTGTTTGTGGGAGCTTGCTGTGTGCAAATTGGCTGTCGTGTTTCCTACATTACAACAGTACACTCTGCAGCCACGGTGCACCGGTGGTGGAAGGAGTGAATGTTTAAGGTGGTGGATGGAGTGCCGATCAAGTTGGCTGCTTTAGAAACATAGAAACATAGAAGATAGGAGCAGGAGTAGGCCATTCGGCCCCTCGAGCCTGCTCCGCCATTCAATGAGATCATGGCTGATCATCCAAATTCTTTCAATCCAAATGCTTTCTCCCCGTATCCCTTGATCCCTTTAGCCTTAAGAAATATATCTAACTCCTTCTTGAATATATTTAATGAATTGGCCTCTACTGCCTTCTGTGGTAGAGAATGCCACAGGTTCACCACTCTCTGGGTGAAGATATTCCTCCTCATCTCAGTCCTAAATGGCTTACCCCTTATCCTTAGACTGTGACCCCTGGTTCTGGACTCCCCCGCCATCGGGAACATCCTTCCTGCATCTAGTCTGTCTAGACCCGTTAGAATTTTATAAGTTTCAATGACATGCCCTCTCACTCTTCTGAACTCCAGCGAATATAAGCCCAATCGACCCAATCTCTCATGTTCCCGATGGTCACAAGGACACCCAGGTCTCATTGCACTTCCCCTTCTCCCAATCTATTGCCGTTCAGATAATAATCTGCCTTCCTGTTTTTGCCACCAAAGTGGATAACCTCACATTTATCCACATTATACTGCATCTGCCATGCATCTGCCCAATCACCCAACCTGTCCAAATCATACTGGAGTTTCTCAGCATCCTCCTCACAGCACACATGCCCACCCAGCTTTGTGTCATCTGCAAACTTGGAGATATTACATCTAGTTCCCTTGACTAGATCATTAATATATATTGTGAATAGCTGGGGTCCTAGGACCAATCCCTGCGGTACCCCACTAGTCACTGCCTGCCACTCGGAAAAAGACTTGTTTATTCCAACTCTTTGCTTCCTGTCTGCCAACCAGTTCTCTATCCAAGTCAGTACCTTGCCCCCAATCCCATGTGCCTTAACTTTACACGCTAATCTCTTATGCGGGACCTTATCGAAAGCCTTTTGAAAGTCCAAATACACCACATCCACTGGTTCTCCCTTATCTATTCTACCAGTTACATCCTCAAAAAATTCCAGTAGATTAGTCAAGCACTTGGAAAACAGTGACAGGATCGGACAAAGTCAACATGGATTTACCCTGGTGACCAACCTCCTCCATGGCCGTAGACCTCCTCTCCTCTACCGTAGCCCTCCTCTCCTCTACCATAGCCATCCTCTCCTCTACGGTAGCCAGCCTTACCACGGAGGCAGCAATCATTTCCACGTAGGTAGCCATCCTTTCCGTGTTGATGCGTTCATGCGCCACTGACTCCACAAAGGCTCTGCTCATGGTCGCTATGGACTCCTCCATTCGCTCCACACTCGCAGCGACCCTGGAGACAAAACCTGCCAGAGACTCCTGCATCTGTGCATGGAGTTCCATCACCTCTGATCTTATGGATGGACCCAGAGGCAGAGGGTCGACATGCAGCTGAGCCGAGCTGGCAGAGTCCTGCACCCTCCGACTAGGACTCTCCACTGCTGTCCCTGTCTCCACAATCTGCTGATGTTCACTTGTGAGCTGTGATACACCAGGTGACAACACTACTCTATGTCCTGAAGGTCCCCCCGAGGTGTGAGTGTCTGCGCTGGTGCTGGGTGCGCTTATTGCTGATGACGCTGCGCCCTCAGAGGTTGCAGATTCCTCTGAGGAGTCTGCACAGTGGGGATGGGGGCTCTCGATGGTCCTGTGGGGGAGTAATGGAAAGAGTTAGCGATGTGATGCCAAGGTTACATGCACATTGCATTTTGCAGATGATCATAAGTCCATATGATGTAGCTTCAGAATCATTATCAGCGACTCATGCAATGTCAATGAGAGAGATGGAAAACTATTCTGTCACCAGCTTGTGGGGATGCACCTGTCTGTCCTTCCGCAACTTCCACCTCTGCATCATCCCCGACCATCTCCAGGATGGCTTCCTCCCAGGGGGTGAGCTGGGCTAATGAGGGTGGGCCTCCTCCTGTCCTGGCTCGCTCTCTTTTGTTGTGAGCTCTCCTTTCCTGCAATGAGGGAGACAAGTGGAGGTTGAGTGAGAATGAGGGAGTGAGTGTAGAGATTGCATAGCATTGATACTTAGAAGGAGACAAAGATGGAGTGAGGTTGCAAGACCAAGGGCCCTCCCTGTGTGTTGTCAGTTGTGTTCAAAGCATCAGAGTGAGAGGGAGTGTGAGGGCTGCATGGTGGAATAGTTATGTGAATGTGAGCATAGAGAGAGAGGGAATGGCTAAGGGTGCATGGATGTGAGTGTCTAGTGGGATGTGGAGGAAGAGATTGCTAAAGCTGAGTGCTGGTGAGGAAAGGCAATGGGGATCAGATTGAGGGTGATGGAAACTTCATACTTACTTTTCCAGTGCGATGAAGGTCTTGGAATCTTTTCCTGCACTGCATCCAGGTGCGCCGTGTGAGCCCCAAGGAGTTGACTTCCCCAGCCACCTGTAGCCACACAGCCTTGGTCTGACTGGGAGGCCTCTTCCTCCCTGAAGAAGGGAACAGGACCTCCCTGTGGGCCCTAGCCCCATCCAACAATGCCTGCAGTGATGCCTCATCAAATTTAGGAGATGATCTTGGCCTCCCGCTGGCCGTTGTTGCTGCAGGTTCCTGTGCCATCAAATGTCAAAAGGTTGGCAGCCTGCAGAAGAAGCAAGGCTTGTTGCAGACCTTAAATGCAGCAGCAATGATGACGTCATGTTATGCGACTTTCTGACTGGAAATACTCATTTGCCAAGGGTTCCCACACGCTGGAAATCAATTGGCCAATTGAGTTAAAATTGCATCAATCTCACAGACCCATTTAGATTCGTGTGGGAAACACCAAATTCAGGGAACCCGACAATTCCCCACACCAGAGTTAAAATCAACCCTTATTATCCAAGCACTATGTGGCCTCCTTATTCTTCTTATCAAAGTGCACCACCTCACACTTATCTATATCGAAGGGTGGGAGGACAAAGGCAGCCCGCTTGATCAGTAGCCCCTCCACCACCTTAAACATTCACTCCCTCCACCACCGGCGCACCGTGGCTGCAGTGTGGACCATCTACAAGATGCACTGCAGCAACTCGCCAAGGCTCCTTCGGCAGCACCTCCCAAACCCGCGACCTCTTCCACCTAGAAGGACAAGGGCAGCAGGTGCATGGGAACACCACCACCTCCAAGTTCCCCTCCAAGTCACACATCATCCTGACTTGAGCATATAGCGCCGTGGGGAAGATCATTTAACTTAATGGATAGAGTGCTCATCGATAAGGCCACAGCGCCTGGTCTGCACTCAAGGCCTCCATAATCAGCCCCTGTGAAGAGACGCTCGGTCACTCGATCAGGAAACACCAAGACTAGTTCGACGAGAATGACCAGGAGATCCAGGAGCTAATAAGCCGCAAGTGCAAGGCATTCTTGATCTGGAAACAGCAACAGAACTCGAGAGCAAGAAAGCAGCTCTACAGAAGCCTGAAGGCCGAGGTCCAACAAAAAACTCGTGACCTTATGAACAGATGGTGGATGGAGAAAATGCAGGAGATCCAGCAGCTAGCCGACAACCATTCTTTAGCGCAGTCAAGACCACCTACGGCCCAAGCACCCAAGATCCTACCCCACTGCGGGCCAAGAATGGAGAGGTACTCATCAAGGACAGAGAGGCAGTCAGTGCCCGCTGGAAGGAGCACTTCGAAGATCTCCTTAACTGAGACTCTGTCTTCCACACGAGTGTCCTCAACTTCATCCCACAGCATGCTACCCGCCACCATCTCAGCACACCCTCAGCCCGGCATGAGGTTGAAAAGGCCATCCGACAACTGAAGAACAACAAGGCCTCAGGAGCAGATGGAACCCCCACCGAGAAACACTATTGGCGCGAATACATGAAATCATTTCTCTTATCTGGAAGGAGGAGAGCATGCCAGGGGATCTCAGAGATGCCGTAATTGTGACCATCTTCAAGAAAGGTGACAAGTCCAATTGCAATAATTACAGAGGAGTCTCCCTGCTGTCTGCCACAGGGAAAGTCATCGCAAGAATCCTCCTCAATTGCCTTCTCCCAGTGGCTGAAGAGCTCCTCCCAGAGTCGAAATGCGGATTCCGCCCACTAAGGTGCACAATGGACATGGTCTTCACCGCGCGTCAACTACAAGAGAAATGCAGGGAACAGCACCAACCGCTGTACATGGCCTTCTTTGACCTCACAAAGGCCTTCGACACCGTCAACCATGAAGGATTATGGAGTGTCCTCCTCAAATTCGGCTGTCCTCAAAAGTTTGTCACCATCCTCCGCCTGCTTCACGACGACATGCAAGCTGTGATCCTGACCAACGGATCCACCACAGACTCATTTCACGTATGGACCGGGGTCAAGCAAGGCTGTGTCATCGCACCAATGCTCTTCTCAATCTTCCTGGCTGCAATGCTCCATCTCACCCTCAGTAAGCTCCCCACTGGAGTGGAGCTAATCTACAGAACAAATGGGAAACTGTTCAACCTCCATCGCCTCCAGTCCAGATCCAAGGTCATCCCATCCTCTGTCATTGAATTACGGTATGCAGATGACGCTTGCGTCTGCGCTCACTCGGAGGTCGAACTCCAAACCATCGTCAACACCTTCACCGAAGCGTACGAGAGCATGGGCCTTACACTAAACATCCGTAAGACAAAGGTCCTCTACCAACCTGCCCCCGCCACACAGTACTGCCCCCCGATTATCAAAATCCATGACAAGGCCTTGGACAACGTGGACCACTTTCCATACCTCGGGAGCCTACTGTCAACAAGGGCAAACGTCGATGATGAAGTCCAACACCGCCTTCAGTGTGCCAGTGCAGCCTTCGGTCGCCTGAGGAAGAGAGTGAAGACCGGGACCTCAAACCCGGCACCAAGCTCATGGTCTACAGAGCAGTAGTGATACCCGCTCTCCTGTATGTTTCTACCACAAAAGGCAGTCTCTACCACAAAAGGCAGTTGCGGCCAATTCATTAAATATATTCAAGAAGGAGTTAGATATATTTCTTAAGGCTAAAGGGATCAAGGGATATGGGGAGAATGCAGGGACAGGGTATTGGATGATCAGCCATGATCTCATTGAATGACGGAGCAGGCTCGAGGGGCCGAATGGCCTACTCCTGCTCCTATCTTCTATGTTTCTATGTTTCTATGCCTCAGAGACATGGACCACGTACAGCAGGCACCTCAAACCATTGGCAGGATAGGCGCACCAATGTCAGTGTTCTCGCTCAGGCTTTGACCACGCTCAATCAGCTCCGATGGACAGGTCACATTGTCCGCATGCCCGATACGAGACTCCCAAAACAAGCACTCTACTCGGAGCTCCGACACAGCAAGAGAGCCCCAGGTGGGCAGAGGAAATGCTTCAATGGACACCCTCAAAGCCTCCTTGAAAAAGTATAACATCCCCACCAACACCTGGGAATCCCTGGCCCAAGACTGCACAAAGTGGAGGAGAAGCATCCGGGAAGGCGCCGAACACCTCGAGTCTCTTCGCCGGGAGCAAGCGGAAGCCAAGCGCAGGCAGCGCAAGGAGCGCACGTCAACCCAAGCACCCCACCCACCCGCCCCTTCAACCACCGTCTGCCCCACCTGTGACAGAAACTGTAGGTCCCGCATTGGACTCATCAGTCACCTGAGAACTCATTTTTAATGTGGAAGCACGTCATCCTCGGCTTCGAGGGACTGCCTGAGAAGAAGAAGCTTAATTTTACACCCTTCTCTTCATATATTTGTGGCAGGCACCGTCTAGTTGCAAGCGGGGTATGAAAAAGGAGGCCAGAAGTGTACTCAGAACCATGGCAACCGAGGAGGTAGGAGCTGGCCAAGATCCAGAGCACATGCTCCTCAGTGATGGGAAGACTAGCCCGCGGGTTAATGCGATGTAAAGAGTGACTGTGTGACGTGATGTAGTTCATCTCCCAGTCGACATGATATATCGCAGCGGGATCAGCCATTCCCACATTGTGATAAATTGACTGACTGATTTTCACAGAATTGCCAAATGATAACTCACTGGGATGGGTTGACTGTTCAGCAAGGGTGACTTTGAGTAAGTTCTGGAAATGTCAACAGGTCAGCTTTATTGTGCCCATCATGGCAACCGAGTGTCCTGGCTGCTGCTCTTTCCAAGCGAATGCGGATGAGTAAATTATGACATCGCCCTCACTTAACCTCTGATCAGAAAGAGAAACAGTCCGGTGACTTACTGTCGCTCATTAAAGTCGGAATCGCACAGTGCGCGGAGAAATAAGGTGCCGTCCTTACCGTCAGAAATAACAACACAGATACTCAACCCTTTATTGTTGCCCGTCTACTTTCTCTGTAATGTTTGATATATATCAGAGTAAGAAGGAACTTAAATGTAGTCTTAAAATACAGTCTGGAAATTAAAAGGTTGTTGTCAGTAAAAGTGACCGTGGATTGACATTAAAAACCCAACTGCTCACCAACAACAACAACAACTTGTATTTATATAGCGCCTTTAACATTGTAAAACGTCCCAAGGTGCTTCACAGGAGCGATTATCAAACACAATTTGACACCGAGCCACATAAGGAGATATTAGGACAGGTGAGGTAGATTTTAAGGAGGGTCTTACAGGAGGAGAGAGAGGTAGAGAGGCGGAGAGGTTTAGGGAGGGAATTCCAGAGCTTAGGGTCTCGGCAGCTGAAGGCACGGCCGCCAATGATGGAGCGATGAAAATCGGAGATGCTCAAGAGGGCAGAATTGGAGGAGCGCTGAGATCTCGGAGGATTGCAGGGCTGGAGGAGGTTACAAAGATAGGGAGGGGCGAAGCCATGGAGGGATTTGAAAACAAGGATGAGAATTTTAAAATTGAGGCGTTGCTTAACCGGGAGCCAATGTAGGTCAGCGAGCACAGGGGTGAGGGGTGAACGGGGCTCGGTGCGAGTTAGGACACGAAGTCTTGGATGACCTGAAGTTTACGTAGGGTGGAATGTGGGAGGCCAGCCAGGAGTGCGTTGGAATAGTCAAGTCTAGAGGTAACAAAGGCGTGGCTGAGGGTTTCAGCAGCGGATGAGCTGAGGCTGGAGCGGAGACGGGCGATGTTATGGAGGTGGAAGTAGGCGGTCTTGGTGATGGTCAGAAGCTCATTTCAGGGTCAAATATACACCACAGTTGCGAACAGTGTGGTTCAGCCTCAGACAGATGTTAGGGAGAGGGATGGAGTCAGTGGCTAGGGAACGGAGTTTGTGGCGGGGACCAAAAACAATGGCTTCGGTCTTCCCAATATTTAGTTGGAGGAAATTTCTGCTCATCCAGAACTGGATGTCGAACAAGCAGCCTGACAATTTAGAGACCGTGGAGGGGTCGAGAGAGGTGATAGTGAGGTATGTATTGATTTGTATGTGGGTTCAATGACGACACATTCATGAAAGAGAATGTCTTTTAATCTAAAGTTTGTTCAACTCAGTTAACAGCTAAACAGGAGACACCATCTTAGAGATCCATCTAAAACGAAACTAAAACTAAACTCCTTGTCTCTCACATGCCCTCTGCTGGTCAGGCATAAATAATCAATCAGGCAAATATGCTGGTAAGGCATAAATAATCAAACAGGCAAATACCATCACTATTTGCTGATATCATTACATCTCCCTTTCTTAAAACAAAAGTATTTTACTTTTATCTAACAACATGTTTTCTTTGTATTACTCTGCATTTTAACTGTAACACTTAATGAACTTACATTATCATTATCATTATCAAAGTTTTTTAACCTTGTTTTGTGTGTTCACATGAAATATGTAAATACACTAGAACTTGAAGAAAGAATAAGATAACATTACTTCCTTCTATAACAAGAGTCCTTAAACTTGCTCAATGAGTCTCTCAGGAGGCTTCACGTGTCTTGAGGATTTTCTGATTGATTGTCCTTGAATCTGAGTTGTTGCCTCCGATGATGGTTTCTCAGCTGTGTGATCAGGTTGTTCAACAGTATCAGTCTTTTGACCTGCTGTGTGATCAAGTTGTTCAACAGTATCAGTCTTTTGACTTGCTGTGGCTGGTCCCATGAGAAGATCTCGATGATTTCTTCGCAGAACAGCATCCTCATCTGTCTGAATGGTGTATGATCTTGGTTGAACTTCACTCAGGACAGTTCCCTTCTGAGTTCATATGTTTGTTTTGTCTTTGAACCTTAATTGGTCACCAGTGTGGAGTTCAGGTAGGTTTTGTGTTCCTCTGTCATAGTAGTACTTTTGCTTTTCTTTCTGTTGTTCTTTGAACTTCCTCACTTTCTCCCCCTCTTTTGTTTTCAGGAGGTTCTCCGGGATGGGTAGGTTTGACCTTAGCAGACGTCCCATAAGGAGTTGGGCTGGTGACATACCACACTCGAGCGGCGTTGTGTGGTATACAAGCATGCTCTGGTAGAAGTCAGTTCCACTGTCTTTTGCCTTGTACATCAGTCTTTTCACTGTCTGGACCGATTTTTCCACTAATCCATTGGACTGTGGAAAGTGAGGACTTGACGTTGTGTGGACAAAGTCCCACTCTTTGGCAAAGTGTCGGAAACTTGCATTGTAAAACTGGGGTCCGTTGTCTGTGAAGACCTCGCTTGCCACGCCATGTCTGGAGAATATGGCTTTCATACATGTTATCACAGCATCTGCAGTGGTGGTGTACAGTCTACACACCTCTGGATACAGGGAGTAATAGTCTGTGACTACAAGATAGTCCTTCCCTTGACATACAAATAGGTCAGCGCCTACCTTCTGGTAAGGCCTGTCTGGTGCTGGGTGTGGCTTTAGTGGTTCTACCGGATTGCTTGCTCGATATTTCAGGCATATTGTGCAGTTTGACACCTCATTTGTCACATCTTGGTTGATTCGTGGCCAGTACATCACCTCTCGTGCTCTTTTCTTACACTTTTCGATTCCCAGATGTCCTCCATGGATCCTTTTTAGCATCTCTTTTCTCAGACTCTTTGGGATAACTATTTTACTTCCTTTGTAGATGATGTCTTCGACCACTGATAGTTCCACCCTGCAGTTCCAGTACTCTGCCATGTCAGGTGAGCAGTCTTGCTTCATGTTGGGCCATCCATCCAAGATGCTTTTTCTCAGTCGTCTCAGTGTTTCATCTTTGTTTGTCTCAGTCTTTATGAGCTCCATTTTTGCATCTGCTATGGGCAGTGCACTTGTGATCATGTCCACGTAGGCGTTCACTTTTTCATCCATTTTGGTGTTTGCGGGCTCACTTGGGTCAACAGCTCTGGACAACGTGCCTGCTGTATACATCAGCTTACCCGGTGTGTACGCAACATTCAGTGTATAGCGTTGCAGCCTGATCATCATTCTTTGTATTCTAAGCGGACAGCTATTTAGTGGCTTTTGGAACAATGCAATCAAGGGCTTATGGTCAGTCTCTACACTGATTGCTTGTCCTGCCACAAACTGGTGAAATCTTTCACAGGCGTATGTGATGCTGAGCAGCTCCTTTTCTATTTGAGCATATCGCATCTCCGCGTCTGTCATTGAGCGCGATGCATATGCAATAGGTTGCCAGTAGTCATATTTTTGCAGAAGAACGGCACCGAGCCCACTCTGTGATGCATCTGATGATATCTTGATGGGTCTCGCTGGGTCATAAAACCTCAGAACTGGTTCCTCTGTGAGCAGTTTCTTTAGATCGCTCCATGACTTCTCATGCTCATGATTCCATTCCCATTCTATGTTCTTTTCAGTTAGTCTTCTCAGTGGCGCCATCTTTTCTGAGAGGTTGGATATGAATTTCCCCATGTAGTTGATCATTCCATTAAACCTCTGCATGTCCTTTTTGCATTGTGGCTTTGGCATATTCTCAATGGCGGACACCTTTCTGGGATCTGGTCTGATGCCCTCACCGCTAAGGATATCTCCCACGAATGTCAGTTCTGTCACCCCGAGCTGGCATTTCTCTCTATTCAGCTTCAGGTTTGTTTTCCTTGTTGCTTCCAGCACTTTTTTCAGTCTCTCGTCATGCTCAGTTCTCGTGGTTCCCCATACTATGATGTCATCCATTGATGTATCAACTCCCTCCAGGTGCTCATAGATCATATGGATAGTTTTGTGATACACTTCAGGAGCTGAGGCAATGCCAAATGATAACCTTAGGAATCTGTATCTGCCAAATGGACTGTTGAATGTGCACAGTCTTGAACTTGCCTCGTCCAGTTTCATCTGCCAAAATCCTGATGATGCATCTAACTTGCTGAAATACTTTGCATTTGCAAACTGTGACATGATTTCCTCACGTGTAGGAAGCTTGAAGTGCTCTCTCTTTATTGCTCTGTTTAGATCGCTTGGATCCAGGCAAATTCTGAGCTTTTGATTCTTTTTGTCCACAACGACGGGGGAACTCACCCACTCAGTTGGCTCATCTATTTTCTGAATCACGTTCAGGCTTTCCATCCTGTCCAACTCTGCCTTCAGTTGCTTTTGAAGAGCAAACGGAACTTTTCTGCATGGATGTATGACCAGTGTCATACTTTTATCTACTCTGATCGTGTGTTCTCCTGGAAGGCAGCCTAGACCCTGAAATAGGTCGTTGTACTCTTTCATGAGTTCATCATAGACTGTCTCTCCTTCGCTTTCCACTACGAGGACTCTCTTTACCAGGTTCAGTCTCTCACAGGCTATTAAACCTAGTATGGCTTGCACATCCTTTGGCACCACGATTAATGCTAGCGTGTGCTCTCTGTCCTTGTGTGTCACTTTGACAATGCATCTTCCTTTCACTGGTATATTAGTACCTGAGTATCCTGTCACTTTCACTTTTATTCCATGTATCTTTGGTCTGGGTCTAATTTTCTTAAAATCAGTCTCTGATATCACATTAACTTGTGCTCCAGTATCCAATTTAAATGGAATGTGTATGTCATTCACTTTTAGTGTCAACATCCAGTCTCTTTTTTCTTTTTTGTTTTCAGACACAACATCCACATTGAACTCCTCTATCCCGTTTTCATCTACTGCATGGACCTTGCTTTGTTGCGCTTGGTTCTTACAGCAACGGGCATAATGGTTGTTTTTGTTGCAACTATTGTATGTTTTACCATATGCTGGACACTTTTTTGGTGTATGCTGTGTACCGCATCGACTACATGGCTTTCGATTGTCCCTTTCATTTTTGTTCGCTGGCCACGCCTCTTTTTTCACATTGGCGCTCTTTTTGTTAAACGGTTTGTGTCCGTTCTTTCTCACTGCATCCACGTTGCAGCTACTGTCACTGAACAGCTCTTTTGCCTGCGACTTCACAGTCTCTGTAGCCCTACACAGTGCTATGGCTTTTCCCAGGTCTAGATTTTGCTCTCTTAGCAGTCTTTCCCTTGGACCATTATCTGGAATACCACACACCAGTCTGTCGTTTATCAGCGAGTCTGTCAGTCCCCCAAATTCACACGTTTTGCTTCTGCTTCTCAGTTCAGTCACATACTGATCAATAGTCTCTCCCGTTTTCTGTACACATGTGAAAAATCTGTGCCTCTCAAACGTCACGTTACGTTTAGGTATGCAGTAGGCCTCAAACTGTTCCATTATTTTATCCAACTTCATTTTGTCTCCATCAGCAGCGAATGTGAAGTTATTATACACCTCCAGCGCTTCATCACCCACGACATGCAAGAACACTGACGTTTTCATTTTATCACTTTTCTCGTCGGCTCCGATTGCCGCTAAATACAACTCCAAACGTTGTTTGAACCTCCTCCAATTTTCAGCCACATTACCTGTCAACTGAAGCTTCGCCGGTGGGTGTAATCCTACCATTTTTTCACTTCGTTAGCTATTCTCCAATGGTAAGTAACGATGTTCTCTTTTGGCTTGCTAATATGTGGAGAGCTGATTTAACTTCAGATTTTTCCTCTTCATCTCTTTCAATCACTTCTGACACCATGTATTGTTTTGTATGTGGGTTCAATGACGACACATTCATGAAAGAGAATGTCTTTTAATCTAAAGTTTGTTCAACTCAGTTAACAGCTAAACAGGAGACTCCATCTTAGAGATCCATCTAAAACGAAACTAAAACTAAACTCCTTGTCTCTCACATGCCCTCTGCTGGTCAGGCATAAATAATCAATCAGGCAAATATGCTGGTAAGGCGTAAATAATCAAACAGGCAAATACCATCACTATTTGCTGATATCATTACAAGGTAGAGCTGGGTGTCGTCAGTGTACATGTGGAAACTGACGCTGTGTTTTCGGATGATGTCACCAAGGGGCAACATGTAGATGAGAAATAGGAGGGGCCAAGGATAGATCCTTGGGGGACACCAGAGGTAACTGTGTGGGAGTGGGAAGAGAAGCCGTTGCAGGTGGACGACGGTGGAAAGGCGTTGGAGGAGGATGGAGTGGTGAACTGTGTCAAAGGCTGCAGACAAGTCGAGAAAGCAATAAATGCCAGCCTTGCCCGCAAAGCCCACATCCCTAATTGTGTTTTTAATCCACGGATCCTAACTGACAAGTTACATTGACAATATGGATTCAGAAGCTCGATACAAATTGGCCAAATTGTCAAAGAATATTAAACAAGGAGGGGTAATTGAATGGGAGGACGGGTACAGAGTGCAGGTTACCAGGTTACTGGTCCTGGTCTCGGGGTTACAGGTCCCGGTCTCGGGGTTAGCGGTCCAGGTCTCGGTCTCAGGGTTACCGGTCCCTGTCTCGGGGTTACCGGTCCCGGTCTCGGTCTCGGGGCTACCGGTCCCTGTCTCGGGGTTACCGGTCCCTGTCTCAGGGTTACCGGTCCCTGTCTCGGGGTTACCGGTCCTGGTCTCGGGGCTACCGGTCCTGGTCTCGGGGCTACCGGTCCCTGTCTCGGGGTTACCGGTCCCTGTCTCGGGGTTACCAGTCCCGGTCTCGGGGTTACCGGTCCCTGTCTCGGGGTTACCAGTCCCGGTCTCGGGGTTACCGGTCCCTGTCTCGGGGTTACCGGTCCTGGTCTCGGGGCTACCGGTCCCTGTCTCGGGGTTACCGGTCCCTGTCTCGGGGTTACCGGTCCCGGTCTTGGGGTTACCGGTCCCGGTCTCGGTCTCGGGGCTACCGCTCCCTGTCTCGGGGTTACCGGTCCCGGTCTCGGGGTTACCGGTCCCGGTCTCGGGGTTACCGGTCCTGGTCACGGGGTTACCGGTCCCGGTCTCGGGGTTACCGGTCCCTGTCTCAGGGTTGCCGGTCCTGGTCTCGGGGTTACCGGTCTCGGGGTTACCGGTCCCGGTCTCGGGGACACCAGTCTCGAGGTTACCGGTCCCAGTCTCTGGGATACCGGTCTCGGGGTTACTGGTCCCGGTCTTGGGGTTACCGGTCTTGGGGTTACAGGTCCCGGTCTCGGGGTTACCGGTGCCAGTCTTGGGGTTACTGGTCCCGGTCTCGGGGTTACCGGTCCCGGTCTCGGGGTTACTGATCCCAGTCTCCAGGTTACCGGTCCTGGTCTCGGGGTTACTAGTCCCTGTCTCGGGGTTACCGGTCTCAGGGTTACCGGTCCCGGTCTCGGGGTTACTGGTCCCGGTCTCGGGGATACTGGTCCCGGTCTCGGGGTTACCGGTCCCGGTCTCGGGGTTACTAGTCCCAGTCTCGGGGTTACTGGTCCCGGTCTCGGGGTTACCGGTCCCGGTCTCGGGGTTACTAGTCCCAATCTCGGGGTTACCGGTCCTGGTCTCGGGGTTACTGGTCCCGGTCTCGGGGTTACTAGTCCCAATCTCGGGGTTACCGGTCCTGGTCTCGGGGTTACCGGTCCCGGTCTCGGGGTTACTAGTCCCAGTCTCGGGGTTACTGGTCCCGGTCTCGGGGATACCGGTCCTGGTCTCGGGGTTACCGGTCCCGGTCTCGGGGTTACTGGTCCCAGTCTTGGGGTTACCGGTCCCGGTCTCGGGGTTACCGGTCCCGGTCTCGGGGTTACTGGTCCTGGTCTCAGGGTTACCGGTCCTGGTCTGGGAGTTACTAGTCCCAGTCTCGGGGTTACCGGTCTCGGGGTTACCGGTCCCGGTCTCGGGGTTACCAGTCCCGGTCTCGGGGTTACTGGTCCCGGTCTCGGGGATACCGGTCCTGGTCTCGGGGTTACCGGTCCCGGTCTCGGGGATACCGGTCCTGGTCTCGGGGTTACCGGTCCCGGTCTCGGGGTTACCGGTCCCGGTCTCGGGGTTACTGGTCCTGGTCTCAGGGTTACCGGTCCTGGTCTGGGAGTTACTAGTCCCAGTCTCGGGGTTACCGGTCTCGGGGTTACCGGTCCCGGTCTCGGGGTTACCAGTCCCGGTCTCGGGGTTACTGGTCCCGGTCTCGGGGTTATTGGTCCCAGTCTCGGGGTTACTGGTCCCGGTCTCGGGGTTACCGGTCCCGGTCTCGGGGTTACCGGTCCCAGTCTTGGGGTTACCGGTCCCGGTCTCGGGGTTACTAGTCCCAGTCTCGGGGTTACCGGTCTCGGGGTTACTGGTCCCGGCCTCGGGGTTACTGGTCCTGGTCTCGGGGTTACTGGTCCCAGTCTCAGGGTTACTGGTCCCGGTCTCGGGGTTACTGGTCCCAGTCTCGGGGTTACCGGTCCTGGTGTCTGGGTTACCGGTCCCAGTCTCCGGGTTACCGGTCCTGGTCTCGGGGTTACTGGTCCCGGTCTCCGGGTTACCGGTCCCAGTCTTGGGGTTACCGGTCTCGAGGTTACCGGTCCCGGTCTCGGGGTTACTGAACCCAGTCTCCGGGTTACCGGTCCTGGTCTCGGGGTTACTAGTCCCAGTCTCGGGGTTACCGGTCATGGGGTTACTGGTCCCGGTCTCGGGGTTACCGGTCCCGGTCTCGGGGTTACCGGTCCCGGTCTCGGGTTTACCTGTCCCGGTCTCGGGGTTACTGGTCCCAGTCACCGGGTTACCGGTCCCGGTCTCGGGGTTACTAGTCCCAGTCTCGGGGTTACCGGTCCCGGTCTCGGGGTTACTGGTCCCAGTCTCCGGGTTACCGGTCCTGGTCTCGGGGTTACCGGTCCCAGTCTCGGGGTTACCGGTCCCGGTCTCGGGGTTACTGGTCCCAGTCTCCGGGTTACCGGTCGCGGTCTCGGGGTTACTGGGCCCAGTCTCCGGGTTACCGGTCCCGGTCTCGGGGTTACTGGTCCTGGTCTCGTGGTTGCCGGTCCCGGTCTCGTGGTTACCGGTCCCGGTCTCCGGGTTACCGGTCCCGATCTCGGTGTTACTAGTCCCAGTCTCGGGGTTACAGGTCCCGGTCTCGGGGTTACTCTTCCCAGTCTCGGAGTTACTGGTCCCGGTCTCGGGGTTACCGGTCTCGGTCTCGGGGTTACTGGTCCCAGTCTCCGGGTTACCGGTCATGGTCTCAGGGTTACTGGTCCCAGTCTCCGGGTTACCGGTCACGGTCTCGGGGTTACTGGTCCCTGTCTCGGGGTTACTGGCCCCGGTCTCGGGGTTACTGGTCCTGGTCTCGGGGTTACCAGTCCCGGTCTCGGGGTTACTGGTCACGGTCTCGGGGTTACTGGTCCCAGTCTCCGGGTTACCGGTCCCTGTCTCGGGGTTACCGGTCCCTGTCTCGGGGTTACCGGTCCCGGTCTCGGGGTTACTAGTCCCAGTCTCGGGGTTACAGGTCCCGGTCTCGGGGTTACAAGTCCTAGTCTCGGGGTTACTGGTCCCTGTCTCGGGGTTACCGGTCCCAGTCTCGGGGTTATTGGTCCCGGTCTCGGGGTTACCCGTCCCGGTCTCGGGGTTACTAGCCCCAGTCTCGGGGTTACCGGTCCCGGTCTCGGGGTCACTAGCGCCAGTCTCGGGGTTACCAGTCCCGGTCTCGGGGTTACTAGTCCCAGTCTCAGGGTTACTGGTCCCGGTCTCGGGGTTACTCGTCCCAGTCTCGGGGTTACCGGTCCCGGTCTCGGGGTTACCGGTCCCAGTCTCGGGGTTACCGGTCCCGGTCTCGGGGTTACTGGTCCCAGTCTCCGGGTTACTGGTCCCAGTCTCAGGGTTACCAGTCCCGGTCTCGGGGTTATTGGTCCCGGTCTCAGGGTTACCGGTCCCGGTCTCGGGGTTACTAGTCCCAGTCTCGGGGTTACCGGTCCCGGTCTTGGGGTTACCGGTCCCGGTCTCGGGGTTACTAGTCCCAGTCTCGGGGTTACTGGTCCCGGTCTCGGGTATACCGGTCCTGGTCTCGGGGTTACCGGTCCCGGTCTCGGGGTTACTAGTCCCAGTCTCGGGGTTACCGGTCCCGGTCTCGGGGTTACCGGTCATGGTCTCGGGGTTACTGGTCCTGGTCTCAGGGTTACCGGTCCTGGTCTCGGAGTTACTAGTCCCAGTCTCGGGGTTACCGGTCTCGGGGTTACCAGTCCCGGTCTCGGGGTTACTGGTCCCGGTCTCGGGGTTATTGGTCCCAGTCTCGGGGTTACTGGTCCCGGTCTCGGGGTTACTGGTCCCGGTCTCGGGGTTACCGGTCTCGGGGTTACTGGTCCCGGTCTCGGGGTTACCGGTCCCGGTCTCGGGGTTACCGGTCCCGGTCTCGGGGTTACTAGTCCCAGTCTCAGGGTTACCGGTCTCGGGGTTACTGGTCCCGGTCTCGGGGTTACTGGTCCCAGTCTCGGGGTTATTGGTCCCAGTCTCGGGGTTACTGGTCCCGGTCTCGGGGTTACTGGTCCCGGTCTCGGGGTTACTGGTCCCGGTCTCGGGGTTACTGGTCCCGGTCTCGGGGTTACTGGTCCCAGTCTCGGGGTTATTGGTCCCAGTCTCGGGGTTACTGGTCCTGGTCTCGGGGTTACTGGTCCCGGTCTCGGGGTTACCGGTCCCGGTCTCGGGGTTACTGGTCCCAGTCTCGGGGTTACCGGTCCTGGTGTCGGGGTTACCGGTCCCAGTCTCCGGGTTACCGGTCCTGGTCTCGGGGTTACTGGTCCCGGTCTCCGGGTTACCGGTCCCAGTCTTGGGGTTACCGGTCTCGGGGTTACCGGTCCCGGTCTCGGGGTTACTGATCCCAGTCTCCGGGTTACCGGTCCTGGTCTCGGGGTTACTAGTCCCAGTCTCGGGGTTACCGGTCTTGGGGTTACTGGTCCCGGTCTCGGGGTTACCGGTCCCGGTCTCGGGGTTACCGGTCCCGGTTTCGGGTTTACCGGTCCCGGTCTCGGGGTTACTGGTCCCAGTCACCGGGTTACCGGTCCCGGTCTCGGGGTTACTAGTCCCAGTCTCGGGGTTACCGGTCCCGGTCTCAGGGTTACTGGTCCCAGTCTCCGGGTTACCGGTCCTGGTCTCGGGGTTACCGGTCCCAGTCTCGGGGTTACCGGTCCCGGTCTCGGGGTTGCTGGTCCCAGTCTCCGGGTTACCGGTCGCGGTCTCGGGGTTACTGGTCCCAGTCTCCGGGTTACCGGTCCCGGTCTCGGGGTTACTGGTCCTGGTCTCGTGGTTACCGGTCCCGGTCTCGTGGTTACCGGTCCCGGTCTCCGGGTTACCGGTCCCGATCTCGGGGTTACTAGTCCCAGTCTCGGGGTTACAGGTCCCGGTCTCGGGGTTACTAGTCCCAGTCTCGGAGTTACTGGTCCCGGTCTCAGGGTTACCGGTCTCGGTCTCGGGGTTACTGGTCCCAGTCTCCGGGTTACCGGTCATGGTCTCAGGGTTACTGGTCCCAGTCTCCGGGTTACCGGTCACGGTCTCGGGGTTACTGGTCCCTGTCTCGGGGTTACTGGCCCCGGTCTCGGGGTTACTGGTCCTGGTCTCGGGGTTACCAGTCCCGGTCTCGGGGTTACTGGTCACGGTCTCGGGGTTACTGGTCCCAGTCTCCGGGTTACCGGTCCCTGTCTCGGGGTTACCGGTCCCTGTCTCGGGGTTACCGGTCCCGGTCTCGGGGTTACTAGTCCCAGTCTCGGGGTTACAGGTCCCGGTCTCGGGGTTACAAGTCCTAGTCTCGGGGTTACTGGTCCCTGTCTCGGGGTTACCGGTCCCAGTCTCGGGGTTATTGGTCCCGGTCTCGGGGTTACCCGTCCCGGTCTCGGGGTTACTAGCCCCAGTCTCGGGGTTACCGGTCCCGGTCTCGGGGTCACTAGCGCCAGTCTCGGGGTTACCAGTCCCGGTCTCGGGGTTACTAGTCCCAGTCTCAGGGTTACTGGTCCCGGTCTCGGGGTTACTCGTCCCAGTCTCGGGGTTACCGGTCCCGGTCTCGGGGTTACCGGTCCCAGTCTCGGGGTTACCGGTCCCGGTCTCGGGGTTACTGGTCCCAGTCTCCGGGTTACTGGTCCCAGTCTCAGGGTTACCAGTCCCGGTCTCGGGGTTATTGGTCCCGGTCTCAGGGTTACCGGTCCCGGTCTCGGGGTTACTAGTCCCAGTCTCGGGGTTACCGGTCCCGGTCTTGGGGTTACCGGTCCCGGTCTCGGGGTTACTAGTCCCAGTCTCGGGGTTACTGGTCCCGGTCTCGGGTATACCGGTCCTGGTCTCGGGGTTACCGGTCCCGGTCTCGGGGTTACTAGTCCCAGTCTCGGGGTTACCGGTCCCGGTCTCGGGGTTACCGGTCATGGTCTCGGGGTTACTGGTCCTGGTCTCAGGGTTACCGGTCCTGGTCTCGGAGTTACTAGTCCCAGTCTCGGGGTTACCGGTCTCGGGGTTACCAGTCCCGGTCTCGGGGTTACTGGTCCCGGTCTCGGGGTTATTGGTCCCAGTCTCGGGGTTACTGGTCCCGGTCTCGGGGTTACTGGTCCCGGTCTCGGGGTTACCGGTCTCGGGGTTACTGGTCCCGGTCTCGGGGTTACCGGTCCCGGTCTCGGGGTTACCGGTCCCGGTCTCGGGGTTACTAGTCCCAGTCTCAGGGTTACCGGTCTCGGGGTTACTGGTCCCGGTCTCGGGGTTACTGGTCCCAGTCTCGGGGTTATTGGTCCCAGTCTCGGGGTTACTGGTCCCGGTCTCGGGGTTACTGGTCCCGGTCTCGGGGTTACTGGTCCCGGTCTCGGGGTTACTGGTCCCGGTCTCGGGGTTACTGGTCCCAGTCTCGGGGTTATTGGTCCCAGTCTCGGGGTTACTGGTCCTGGTCTCGGGGTTACTGGTCCCGGTCTCGGGGTTACCGGTCCCGGTCTCGGGGTTACTGGTCCCAGTCTCGGGGTTACCGGTCCTGGTGTCGGGGTTACCGGTCCCAGTCTCCGGGTTACCGGTCCTGGTCTCGGGGTTACTGGTCCCGGTCTCCGGGTTACCGGTCCCAGTCTTGGGGTTACCGGTCTCGGGGTTACCGGTCCCGGTCTCGGGGTTACTGATCCCAGTCTCCGGGTTACCGGTCCTGGTCTCGGGGTTACTAGTCCCAGTCTCGGGGTTACCGGTCTTGGGGTTACTGGTCCCGGTCTCGGGGTTACCGGTCCCGGTCTCGGGGTTACCGGTCCCGGTTTCGGGTTTACCGGTCCCGGTCTCGGGGTTACTGGTCCCAGTCACCGGGTTACCGGTCCCGGTCTCGGGGTTACTAGTCCCAGTCTCGGGGTTACCGGTCCCGGTCTCAGGGTTACTGGTCCCAGTCTCCGGGTTACCGGTCCTGGTCTCGGGGTTACCGGTCCCAGTCTCGGGGTTACCGGTCCCGGTCTCGGGGTTGCTGGTCCCAGTCTCCGGGTTACCGGTCGCGGTCTCGGGGTTACTGGTCCCAGTCTCCGGGTTACCGGTCCCGGTCTCGGGGTTACTGGTCCTGGTCTCGTGGTTACCGGTCCCGGTCTCGTGGTTACCGGTCCCGGTCTCCGGGTTACCGGTCCCGATCTCGGGGTTACTAGTCCCAGTCTCGGGGTTACAGGTCCCGGTCTCGGGGTTACTAGTCCCAGTCTCGGAGTTACTGGTCCCGGTCTCAGGGTTACCGGTCTCGGTCTCGGGGTTACTGGTCCCAGTCTCCGGGTTACCGGTCATGGTCTCAGGGTTACTGGTCCCAGTCTCCGGGTTACCGGTCACGGTCTCGGGGTTACTGGTCCCTGTCTCGGGGTTACTGGTCCCGGTCTCGGGGTTACTGGTCCTGGTCTCGGGGTTACCGGTCCCGGTCTCGGGGTTACTGGTCACGGTCTCGGGGTTACTGGTCCCAGTCTCCGGGTTACCGGTCCCTGTCTCGGGGTTACCGGTCCCTGTCTCGGGGTTACCGGTCCCGGTCTCCGGGTTACTGCTCCCTGTCTCGGGGTTACTAGTCCCAGTCTCGGGGTTACAGGTCCCGGTCTCGGGGTTACAAGTCCTAGTCTCGGGGTTACTGGTCCCTGTCTCGGGGTTACCGGTCCCAGTCTCGGGGTTATTGGTCCCGGCCTCGGGGTTACCGGTCCCGGTCTCGGGGTTACTAGCCCCAGTCTCGGGGTTACCGGTCCCGGTCTCGGGGTCACTAGCCCCAGTCTCGGGGTTACCGGTCCCGGTCTCGGGGTCACTAGCCCCAGTCTCGGGGTTACCAGTCCCGGTCTCGCGGTTACTAGCCCCAGTCTCAGGGTTACTGGTCCCGGTCTCGGGGTTACTAGCCCCAGTCTTGGGGTTACTGGTCCCGGTCTCGGGGTTACCGGTCCCAGTCTCGGGGTTACCGGTCCCGGTCTCGGGGTTACCGGTCCCAGTCTCCGGGTTACTGGTCCCGGTCTCGGGGTTACCGGTCCCATAGAAACATAGAAACATGGAAGATAGGAGCAGGAGTAGGCCATTCGCCCCCTCGAGCCTGCTCCGTCATTCAATGAGATCATGGCTGATCATCCAAATTCAGTACCCTGTCCCTGCCTTCTCCCCATATCCCTTGATCCCTTTAGCCTTAAGAAATATATCTAACTCATTCTTGAATATATTTAATGAATTGGCCTCTACTGTCTTCTGTGGTAGAGAATTCCACAGGTTCACCACTCTCTGGGTGAAGAAATTCCTCCTCATCTCTGTCCTAAATGACTTACCCCTTATCCTTAGGCTGTGACCCCTGGTTCTGGACTCCCCGACCATCGGGAACATCCTTCCTGCATCTAGTCTGTCCAGTCCTGTTAGAATTTTATAAGTTTCAATGAGATCCCCTCACATTCTTCTAAACTCCAGTGAGTATAAGCCCAATCGACCCAATCTCTCCTCATACGTCATTCCTGCCATCCCAGGTATCAGCCTGGTGAATCTTCGCTGCACTTCCTCCTCAGATAAGGCGACCAAAACTGCACACAATACTCAAGATGTGGTCTCACCAAGGCCCTGTACAACTGCAGCAAGACATCCTTGTTCCTGTACTCAAACCCTCTCGCTACGAAGGCCAACATATGATTTGCCTTCTTAACCGCCTGCTGCACCTGCATGCTTACCTTCAGCGACTGGTGCACAAGGACACCCTGGTCTCGTTGCACTTCCCCTTCTCCCAATCTATTGCCGTTCAGATAATAATCTGCCTTCCTGTTTTTGACACCAAAGTGGATAACCTCGCATTTATCCACGTTATATTGCATCTGCTATGCTTCTGCCCAATCACCCAACCTGTCCAAATCATACTGGAGTTTCTCGGCATCCTCCTCACAGCACACACGCCCACCCAGCTTTGTGTCGTCTGCAAACTTGGAGATATTACATCTAGTTCCCTCGTCTAGATCATTAATATATATTATGAATAGCTGGGGTCCAAGGACAGAGCCCTACGGTACCCCACTAGTCACTGCCTGCCACTCGGAAAAAGACCAGTTTATTCCAACTCTTTGCTTTCTGTCTGCCAACCAGTTCTCTATCCAAGTCAATACCTAGCCCCCAATCCCATGTGCCTTAACTTTACACGCTAATTTCTTATCGACCTAATCGAAAGCCTTTTGAAAGTCCAAATACAGCACATCCACTGGTTCTACCTTATTTTTTTAACAGTTACATCCTCAAAAAATTCCAGTAGATTAGTCAAGCATGATTTACCTTTTGTAAATCCATGTTGACTTTGTCCGATCCTGTCACTGTTTTCCAAGTGCTCTGCTATTACATCTTTTATAATGGACTCTAGCATTTTCCCCACTACTGATGTCAGACTACCGGTCTGTAATTCCCCGTTTTCTCTCTACCACCTTTTTTGAATAGCGGGGTAACATTAGCTACCCTCCAATCCATGGGTACTGTTCCAGATTCTATCGAATGTTGGAAGATGATCAGCAATGCATCTACTGTTTCTAGGGCCACTTCCTTAAGTACCCTAGGATGTAGATTATCAGGCCCTGGGGATTTATCGGCCTTCAATCCCGTCAATTTCCCTAACACCATTTCCCTACAAATGCTGATTTCTTTCAGTTCCTCCCTTTCATCAGGCCCTATGTTCCCCGACATCTCTGGGAGGTTATTTGTGTCCTCCTTTGTGAAGACAGAACCAAAATATGTATTTAGTTGGTCTGCCATTTCTTTGTTCCCCATTATAAATTCCCCTGATTCTGACTGCAAGGGACCTACGCTTGACTTCACCAATCTTTTTCTCTTCACATATCTATAAAAGCTTTTACAGTCAGTTTTTATGTTCCCTGCAAGCTTACTCTCATATTCTATTTTCCCCTTCTTAATTAATCCTTTTGTCCTCTGTTGAATCCTAAACTGCTCCCAATCCTCAGGTTTACTGCTTTTTCTGGCCAATTTATATGTCCTCTCCTTGGATCTTATGCTATCCCTAATTTCCCTTGTTAGCCACAGTTGAGTCAGCTTTGTTGTTTTATTTTTATGCCAAACTGGGATGAACAAATTCTGCAGTTCATCCATGCGATCTTTGAATGTTTGCCATTGTCTATCCACCGTCAAACCTTTGAGTGACATTCCCCAATCAATCCTACCCAACTCACGCCTAATACCATCGTAGTTTCCTTTATTTAAATTCAGGACCCTAGTCTCTGAGTCAACTACTTCACTCTCCATCTTAATGAAGAATTCTATCATATTATGATCGCTCCGACCGGTCTCGGGGTTACTGGTCACAGTCTTGTGGTTACTGGTCCCGGTCTCGGGGTTACCGGTGCGGTCCCTTTAAATCTCCACACATGAGTAGTATTTACAACAGTGAAGCCGGTGAGTGGACTGCGGGGGATCTTTCCCATTACCCATATGATGCGCCATCAATTACTCAAAAGACTGAGGTAAAGCGAGTAACAACCAGGCTTTTATTAACTAAAGAATGAAGGTCTAGTCTCGAGTGGTCGACCCGTCCAGAATACTAAGGGACTGGGAGGTAGTCACTTATATACCTGGAATAGTGGGAGGAGTCAGCCGAGGCATGTCCAGACCTGTACCTAGTGGAATACACATACACGTACAGACAGGTAAAAGAGTGGTTTACCACACCATATCCCCCAACCCCACCTACACACCTTCTCCCCATCTCACCAACCCCACCTACCCACCCTCTCCCTATATCCCCAACCCCACCTACCCACCTTCTCCCCATCTCCCCAACCCCCACCTACCCACCCTCTCCCCATATCCCCCAACCCCACCTACCCACCTTTCCCCATATCCCCAACTCGACCTACCCACACCTCTCCCTATATCCCCAACCCCACCTACCCACCTTCTCCCCATCTCCCCAGCCCCACCTACCCACCCTCTCCCCATATCCCCAACCCCACCTACCCACCTTCTCCCCATCTCCCCAACCCCACCTACCCACCTTCTCCCCATCTCCCCAACCCCACCTACCCACCTTCTCCCCATCTCCCCAACCCCACCTACCGACCTTCTTCCATCTCCCCAACCCCACCTACCCACCTTCTCCCCATCTCCCCAACCCCACCTGCCCACCTTCTCCCCATCTCCCCAACCCCACCTACCGACCTTCTCCCCATCTCCCCAACCCCACCTACCCACCTTCTCCCCATCTCCCCAAACCCACCTACCCACCTTCTCCCCATCTCCCCAACTCCACCTACCCACCTTCTCCCCATCTCCCCAACCCCACCTAACCAACTTCTCCCCATCTCCCCAACCCCACCTACCCACCTTCTCCCCACATCCCCCAACCCCAACTACCCACCTTCTCCCCATATCCCCAAACCCACCTACCCACCTTCTCCCCATCCCCCCAACTCCACCTACCCACCTTCTCCCCATCTCCCCAGCCCCACCTACCCACCTTCTCCCCATCTCCCCAACCCCACCTACCCACCTTCTCCCCATCTCCCCAACTCCACCTACCCACCTTCTCCCCATCTCCACAACCCCACCTACCCACCTTCTCCCCATCTCCCCAACCCCACCTACCCACCTTCTCCCCACATCCCCCAACCCCCACCTACCCACCTTCTCCCCATATCCCCAACCCCACCTACCCACCTTCTCCCCATACCCCCCAACCCCACCTACACACCTTCTCCCCATCTCCCCAACCCCACCTACCCACCTTCTCCCCATATCCCCAACCCCACCTACCCACCCTTCTCCCCATATCCCCCAACCCCACCTACCCACCTTTTCCCCATATCCCCAACCCCACCCTACCCACCTTCTCCCCATATCCCCCAACCCCACCTACACACCTTCTCCCCATCTCCCCAACCCCACCTACCCACCTTCTCCACATATCCCCAACCCCACCTACCCACCTTCTCCCCATATCCCCAACCCCACCCACCCACCTTCTCCCCATATCCCCAACCCCACCTACCCACCTTCTCCCCATCTCCCCAACCCCACCTACCCACCTCCTCCCCATATCCTCAACCCCACCTACCCACCTTCTCCCCATATCCCCAAACCCACCTACCCACCTTCTCCCCATATCCCCAACCCCACCTACCCACCTTCTCCCCGTATCCCCAACCCCACCTACCCACCTTCTCCCCATATCCCCCAACCCCACCAACACACCTTCTCCCCATATCCCCAACCCCACCAACACACCTTCTCCCCATATCCCCAACCCCACCTACCCATCTTCTCCCCATATCCCCAAACCCCACCTACACACCTTCTCCCCATATCCCCAACCCCACCTCCCCACCTTCTCCCCATATCCCCCCAACCCCACCTACACACCTACTCCCCACATCCCCCAACCCCCACCTACCCACCTTCTCCCCATATCCCCCCAACCCCACCTACCCACCTTCTGCCCATATCCCCAACCCCACCTACCCACCTTCTCCCCATATCCCCAAACCCCACCTACACACCTTCTGCCCATCTCCCCAACCCCACCTTCCCCACCTTCTCCCCATATCCTCAACCCCACCGACCCCACCTTCTTCCCATCTCCCCAATCCCACCTACCCACCTTCTCCCCATATCCCCAAACCCCACCTACACACCTTCTCCCCATATCCCCCAACTCCACCTACACACCTTCTCCCCATATCCCCAACCCCAACTACACACCTTCTCCCCATATCCCCCAACCCCACCTACACACCTTCTCCCCATATCCTCAACCCCACCTACCCACCTTCTCCCCATCTCCCCAACCCCACCTACCCACCTTCTCCCATATCCCCAATCCCACCTACCCACCTTCTCCCCATATCCCCAAACCCCACCTACACACCTTCTCCCCATCTCCCCAACCCCACCTTCCCCACCTTCTCCCCATATCCCCAGCCCCACCTACCCACCTTCTCCCCATCTCCCCAACCCCACCTACCCACCTTCTCCCCATCTCCCCAACCCCACCTACCCACCTTCTCCCCATATCCCCAACCCCACCTACCCACCTTCTCCCCATATCCCCAACCCCACCTACCCACCTTCTCCCCATATCCTCAACCCCACCTACCCACCTTCTCCCCATATCCCCAACCCCACCTACCCACCTTCTCCCCATATCCCCAACCCCACCTACCCACCTTCTCCCCATATCCCCAACCCCACCTACCCACCTTCTCCCCATATCTCTCGCTAATTATTTCTCCAGAAATGATTCTTTCAGTTCTGTGTTCTACCAACACCCTTGTTGATTATTGTGTTAACTGCCTGTAGCCGTCTTGTCCCCCAGCCCTTTCCACAGCAGCCAGTCACTAAATTCAATGAAAATACTGGGATTACTGGGAATCTGGAATGAGAACAGAGACTATCGGTAATACTTGTCAGTTCACTTGTTTCCACAACACTGTCCAGGGCCCAAACACTCTTTCTACGTGAGAGAATGATTCATGTGTACTTGCTGTGACCTGCTGCTGGCAGTCTGGTCTCCACACCTTTTTTTATCCATTCACATGATGCGGGCGTCGCTGGCAAGACCAGCATTTATTGCCCATCCCTAACTGCCATTGAGAAGGTGGTGGTGAGCCGCCTTCTTGAACCGCTGCAGTCCGTGTGGTGAAGGTGCTCCCACAGTGCTGTTAGGGAGGGAGTTCCAGGATTTTGACCCAGCGACGATGAAGGATTGGCCGATATATTTCCAAGTCAGGATGGTGTGCGACTTGGAGAGGAACTTGGAGGGGAGTGGTGTTCCCATGCGCCTGCTGCCCTTGTCCTTCTAGGTGGAAGAGGTCGCGGGTTTGGGTGGTGCTGCCGAAGAAGCCTTGGTGAGTTGCTGCAGTGCATCGTGTAGATGGTCCACACTGCAGCCACGGTGCGCCGGTGGTGGAGGGAGTGAATGTTTAAGGTGGATGGATGGGGGGCCAATCAAACGGGCTGCTTTGTCCTGGATGGTGTCGAGCTTCTTGAGTGTTGTTGGAGCTGCACTCATCCAGGCAAGTGGAGAGTATTCCCCTCTCCCCCATGCCCCTCCCCCTCCCCCCGCCTCTCCCCCTCGCACCCCCCACCCCGCCTCTCCCCCTCGCACCCCCCAACCCGCCTCTCCCCCTCGCACCCCCCACCCCGCCTCTCCCCCTCGCACCCCCCACCCCGCCTCTCCCCCTCGCACCCCCCACCCCGCCTCTCCCCCTCGCACCCCCCACCCCGCCTCGCCCCCTCGCACCCCCCACCCTGCCTCGCCCCCTCGCACCCCCCACCCTGCCTCGCCCCCTCGCACCCCCCACCCTGCCTCGCCCCCTCGCACCCCCCACCCTGCCTCTCCCCCCTGCCCCTCCGCCCGCCTCTCCCCCAACCCCCCGCCCCTCCCCCCGCCTCTCCCTCTCGCACCCCTCACCCCGCCTCTCCCTCTCGCAGCCCCCACCCCGCCTCTCCCTCTCGCACCCCTCACCCCGCCTCTCCCCCTCGCACCCCCCACCCCGCCTCTCCCCCTCGCACCCCCCACCCCACCTCTCCCCCTCGCACCCCCACCCCGCCTCTCCCCCTCGCACCCCCACCCCGCCTCTCCCCCTCGCACCCCCCACCCTGCCTCTCCCCCTCGCACCCCCCACCCCGCCTCTCCCCCCCTGCCCCTCCGCCCGCCTCTCCCCCAACCCCCCGCCCCTCCCCCCGCCTCTCCCTCTCGCACCCCCCACCCCGCCTCTCCCTCTCGCACCCCTCACCCTGCCTCTCCCCCTCGCACCCCCCACCCCGCCTCTCCCCCTCGCACCCCCCACCCTGCCTCTCCCCCTCGCACCCCCACCCCGCCTCTCCCCCTCGCACCCCCCACCCCGCCTCTCCCCCTCGCACCCCCACCCCGCCTCTCCCCCTCGCACCCCCCACCCTGCCTCTCCCCCTCGCACCCCCCACCCCGCCTCTCCCCCCTGCCCCTCCGCCCGCCTCTCCCCCAACCCCCCGCCCCTCCCCCCGCCTCTCCCTCTCGCACCCCTCACCCCGCCTCTCCCCCTCGCACCCCCCACCCCGCCTCTCCCCCTCGCACCCCCCACCCCGCCTCTCCCCCTCGCACCCCCCACCCCGCCTCTCCCCCTCGCACCCCCCACCCTGCCTCTCCCCCTCGCACCCCCCCACCCTGCCTCTCCCCCTAGCACCCCCCACCCCGCCTCTCCCCCTCGCACCCCCCACCCCGCCTCTCCCCCTCGCACCCCGCACCCCGCCTCTCCCCCTCGCACCCCCCACCCCGCCTCTCCCCCTCGCACCCCGCACCCCGCCTCTCCCCCTCGCACCCCCCACCCCGCCTCTCCCCCTCGCACCCCCACCCCGCCTCTCCCCCTCGCACCCCCCACCCTGCCTCGCCCCCTCGCACCCCCCACCCCGCCTCTCCCCCTCGCACCCCCCACCCCGCCTCTCCCCCTCGCACCCCCCACCCCGCCTCTCCCCCTCGCACCCCCCACCCTGCCTCTCCCCCTCGCACCCCCCACCCTGCCTCTCCCCCTCGCACCCCCCACCCTGCCTCTCCCCCTCGCACCCCCACCCTGCCTCGCCCCCTCGCACCCCCCACCCTGCCTCTCCCCCCTGCCCCTCCGCCCGCCTCTCCCCCAACCCCCCGCCCCTCCCCCCGCCTCTCCCCCTCGCACCCCCCACCCTGCCTCGCCCCCTCGCACCCCCCACCCCGCCTCTCCCCCTCGCACCCCCACCCCACCTCTCCCCCTCGCACCCCCCACCCCGCCTCTCCCCCTTGCACCCCCCACCCTGCCTCTCCCCCTCGCACCCCCCACTCCGCCTCTCCCCCTCGCACCCCCACCCCGCCTCTCCCCCTTGCACCCCCCACCCTGCCTCTCCCCCTCGCACCCCCCACCCCGCCTCTCCCCCTTGCACCCCCCACCCTGCCTCTCCCCCTCGCACCCCCCACTCCGCCTCTCCCCCTCGCACCCCCCACCCCGCCTCTCCCCCTTGCACCCCCCACCCTGCCTCTCCCCCTCGCACCCCCACCCCACCTCTCCCCCTCGCACCCCCCACCCCGCCTCTCCCCCTAGCACCCCCACCCCGCCTCTCCCCCTCGCACCCCCCACCCTGCCTCTCCCCCTCGCACCCCCCACCCTGCCTCTCCCCCCTGCCCCTCCGCCCGCCTCTCCCCCTCGCACCCCCCACCCCACCTCTCCCCCTCGCACCCCCCACCCTGCCTCTCCCCCTCGCACCCCCCACCCTGCCTCTCCCCCCAACCCCCCGCCCCTCCCCCGCCTCTCCCTCTCGCACCCCTCACCCCGCCTCTCCCCCTCGCACCCCCCACCCCGCCCCTCCCCCTCGCACCCCCCACCCCGCCTCTCCCCCTCGCACCCCCCACCCTGCCTCTCCCCCTCGCACCCCCACCCTGCCTCGCCCCCTCGCACCCCCCACCCTGCCTCGCCCCCTCGCACCCCCCACCCTGCCTCTCCCCCCTGCCCCTCCGCCCGCCTCTCCCCCAACCCCCCGCCCCTCCCCCCGCCTCTCCCTCTCGCACCCCTCACCCCGCCTCTCCCCCTCGCACCCCCCACCCCGCCTCTCCCCCTCGCACCCCCCACCCCGCCTCTCCCCCTCGCACCCCCCACCCCGCCTCTCCCCCTCGCACCCCCCACCCTGCCTCGCCCCCTCGCAACCCCCACCCTGCCTCTCCCCCCTGCCCCTCCGCCCGCCTCTCCCCCAACCCCCCGCCCCTCCCCCGCCTCTCCCTCTCGCACCCCTCACCCCGCCCCTCCCCCTCGCACCCCCCACCCCGCCTCTCCCCCTCGCACCCCCCACCCTGCCTCTCCCCCTCGCACCCCCCACCCTGCCTCTCCCCCTCGCACCCCCCACCCTGCCTCTCCCCCCTGCCCCTCCCCCGCCTCTCCCTCTCGCACCCCTCACCCCGCCCCTCCCCCTCGCACCCCCCACCCTGCCTCTCCCCCTCGCACCCCCCACCCTGCCTCTCCCCCCTGCCCCTCCGCCCGCCTCTCCCCCAACCCCCCGCCCCTCCCCCGCCTCTCCCTCTCGCACCCCTCACCCCGCCCCTCCCCCTCGCACCCCCCACCCCGCCCCTCCCCCTCGCACCCGCCACCCCGCCTCTCCCCCTAGCACCCCCCACTCTGCCTCTCCCCCTAGCACCCCCCACCCCGCCTCTCCCCCTCGCACCCCCCACCCCGCCTCTCCCCCTCGCACCCCCCACCCCGCCTCTCCCCCTCGCACCCCCCACCCTGCCTCTCCCCCCTGCCCCTCCGCCCGCCTCTCCCCCAACCCCCCGCCCCTCCCCCGCCTCTCCCCCTAGCACTCCCACCCCGCCTCTCCCCCTCGCACCCCCCACCCCGCCTCTCCCCCTCGCACCCGCCACCCCGCCTCTCCCCCTAGCACCCCCCACTCTGCCTCTCCCCCTAGCACCCCCCACCCCGCCTCTCCCCCTCGCACCCCCCACCCCGCCTCTCCCCCTCGCACCCCCCACCCCGCCTCTCCCCCTAGCACCCCCCACTCTGCCTCTCCCCCTCGCCCCCCCACCCCGCCTCTCCCCCTTGCACCCCCCACCCTGCCTCTCCCCCTCGCACCCCCCACCCTGCCTCTCCCCCTCGCACCCCCCACCCCGCCTCTCCCCCTCGCACCCCCCACCCTGCCTCTCCCCCTCGCACCCCCCACCCCGCCTCTCCCCCTCGCACCCCCCACCCCGCCTCTCCCCCTAGCACCCCCCACTCTGCCTCTCCCCCTCGCCCCCCCACCCCGCCTCTCCCCCTCGCACCCCCCACTCTGCCTCTCCCCCTCGCCCCCCCACCCCGCCTCTCCCCCTCGCACCCCCCACCCTGCCTCTCCCCCTCGCACCCCCCACCCCGCCTCTCCCCCTCGCAACCCCCACCCTGCCTCTCCCCCTCACAGTGGGTGATGGGTGAACGGGACTTGGTGTGAGTTAGGACACGGGCAGCAAAGACGGGAAATTCATTCAGACAGCTTATTCACTGAATGAGTCTTAGCCCTGAGAAACTGTTGGTGGGAATGAGGAAGGGTTTAACGCTCCCTGCCACTTGGTGCATAGGATTACACTGGATATACGGCCCAGAAACAGGCCATTCGGCCCAACCAGTCCATGGCGGCGTTTATGCTGCACTCGAGCCTCCTCCCGTCTTTCCTCATCTAAATCTATTCCCTTCTCCCTCATCTGCTTGTCCAGCCTCCCCTTAAATGCATCGATACTATTCACCTCAACCACTCCCTGTGGGAGCGAGTTCCACATTCTCACCACTCTCTGGGTAAAGAAGTTTCTTCTGAATTCCCTGTTGGATTTCTTGGTGACTATCGTACATTGATGGCCTCTAGTTATGCTCTTCCTCAAAGAAACCCTCTCTCTGTGATTAGTTTATCAAAATCTTTCCTAATTTTAAAGACCTCTATTGGGTCACCCCTCAGCCTTTTTTCAAGAGAAAAGAGACTCAGCCTGTTCATCCTTTCCTGATATGTATATCCTCGCATTTCTGGTATCATCCTTGTAAATCTTCTCTGCACCCTCTCCAGTGCCTCTATATCCTTTTTATAATATGGTGACCAGAAATGTATGCAATACTCTAGGTGTGGTCTAACCAAGGTACGAAACAGGTTTAGCATAACTTCCTCCCTCTAGAAATAAACCCAGTGCTTGGTTTGCTATTTTTATGGCCTTGCTAACCTGCGTCACAACTTTTAGTGATTTGTGTATTTGTTCTCCGAGATCCCTTTGTTCCTCTACCCCACCCAGACTCGCACCCTCCGCGTTTATGTGTTCAACCATAAATGTATTTTGATGCTTTGGCAACATAAGATGTACCTTATCATGCCAATAAAGCGATTTGAATTGAATTGAATTGAATTGATAAGTGACCTCCCTATCCTTTTCAAATAAAGCTGTTGGTCTATAACCTGGTGTTGTGTGACTTCTTACATTTGTCCACCCCAGTCCAACTCCGGCATCTCCACACCATCACACCAAACTGTAATACCTCACGATAGCAAAATACTGCGGATGCTGGAAATCCGAAATAACAACAGAAAATGCTGGAAAAACTCAGCAGGCCAGGCAACATCCGTGGAAAGAGAAATAGAGTCAACGTTTCGGGTGAAAACCCTTTGTCAAGACTAAAGAAGCTCAGGAAATGAAATAGATTAAGAGGCCAGGCTGGGAGAGAACAAAAGAGAAGAGAAGAGACATTAAGAGGTATTCAAAACGAGACGAGATGGTGATCGGACTAGTGGAGACAAAAGACGGCTCTAGATTAGGTGTGAAATGCGCTGGCAGAATGGGAGACAGCTGCCATGTGGGAGAGAGAAAAAAGAAAGTGGGGGGGGAAAGGGCCAAAACAAAGATGTGGATAAAAAATAAGTAAAAATGTAATGGGGGCCGAGGTTATGATCTGAAATTGTTGAACTCGATATTGAGTCCGGGAGGCTGTAAAGTGCCTAATCGGAAGATGAGGTGCTGTTCCTCGAGTTTATGCTGAGCTCACCGTAAACTCGAGGAACAGCACCTCATCTTCCGATTAACAATTTCAGATTGCAAGTTTATTAATGCCATCCTGTAACTTGTTGCAGTCCTCCTCAGTATCGACTATCCCCCTCAATTTGGTGTCATCCGTGTAGTGTATGTGCCTTTAAGTCAGAACTACTTTTACAGCTCCTGTATACTGTAGTACCGGCAGTGACCACACCGGTATATAAGCTTTGCGCATGCCTCTGTACCCCCAGTCTTGAGACTACCCTCCTCCAGTAAAGACCTGTTTATTGTTAATGTACAGCATCTGTGTGATTATTTAATAATAGCATATCCACTGAACCACGGATCCAACAATCTGCAAATTTAGAAATTGTGTTTTTGATTCCCAAAGTCTAAATCGTTGATGTAAATTGTGAACAGCAGTGGTCCCAGCACTGGTCCTTGTGGAACACCACACCCACCTCCTGCCACTGTGAATAGCTCCCCTTTACCCCTACTCTCTGCTTTCTGTCCTGAGTCCAGCCAGCAATCCATTTTCCTACTTATCCCCTAACTCCGCATTCTCTGACCTTGTTCATCAGTGTATTATGGGGTACTTTATCGAAGGTGCTTGGCTCCTGTACACAAGCACCTGTCTCTCTAGTCATGCCACAGATATGTACTTGGGCTAAAGTTAGTGCTCTCTGTGAGGTTCCAAGAATGAAAACACACGTGTCTGGAGCACGACACTTGCTTGCGCAGCTATGCTGACAATCTGTCCCTGCTGATTTGACCCTTGGATTTGGTGCAGTGACTGACAACACCAACTGTTCGCTGATCAATGCCAAATGTCGCAGGCTGAAAGAAGGGTTTCTTTGTAGCAAATGGCCATGCCAGAGCGAGGGGCTTCGACATGATCCCGGGCTAGAGAAGCTGGGGTTGTTCTCCTTAAAGCAGAGAAGGTTAAGGGGAGATTTAATGGACGTGTCAAAATCATGAGGGGGTTTTGATAGAGTGGAGAGGGAGAAACAGGAGGGTCGGTAACCAGAGGGCACAGATTGAAGATCATTGGCAAAAGAACCAGAGGGGAGATGAGGAGAATTTTTTTTACGCAGCGAGTTGTTGTGATCTGGAACGCGCTGCCTGAAAGGGCGGTGGGAGCAGATTCAACAGTAACTTTCAAAAGGGAATTGGGTAAATACTCGAAGGGGAAAGTTTGCAGGGCATGGGGAAAGAGCAGGGGGAGTGGGACTAATTGGAGAGCTCGTTCAAAGAGCCGGTGCAGGCACGATGGGCCGAATGGCCTCCTGTAAGATTTTATGATTCCAGTGGATGACAAGATTCAAACTCCTGTTGGATCAGCTGCCAGTGGAAGGTCCTCAGATCTTTTACAATTGCTTTCCAATCCTTATACTTGCGTGTTTAAAAGATTATTGTCCTCCCAACCACCACTGTTTCAATGGGTAAGTACTGCGTGCAGTGTGGCGCCAGGTTATAGCGACCAGGCACTTCTCTGTTGGGCCCAGTCAGGACAGCACTAAGCCATGATGGGCCGAATGGCCTCCTTCTGTGCTGTATCATCCTATGATCCTCTAAGGCTGCCACAATCGGCCTCAGTGGCCCTGGATTGGGGAGGGCAGGGGAGGTACATCAACCAAACCTTCCGCTTCAAATTTCTAGTCAGCAAGAGGGGTGAGGTCAGCATTGGGCTGGTTTGTGATGACCTCCAGAGTTGAACAGTCTGCTGAAAAAGGGCCCGTTCAGGACTAATGTCAGGAAACCCCCTCAACACACAAAGTGCGGCCAATACCTGGAATGGGGAGGGGAGTGGAGGCAAAGAACTCCGGAATCATTCTATAAGGAAGTGAAATCTAATCTACTAGAATTTTTTGAGGATGTAACTGGTAGATTAGATAAGGGAGAACCAGTGGATGTGGTGTATTTGGTCTTTCAGAAGGCTTTCGATAAGGTCCCGCATAAGAGATTAGCGTGTAAAGTTAAGGCACATGGGATTGGGGGTAAGGTACTGACTTGGATAGAGAACTGGTTGGCAGACAGGAAGCAAAGCGTTGGAATAAATGGGTCTTTTTCCGAGTGGCAGGCAGTGACTAGTGGGGTACCGCAGGGATCGGTGCTAGGACCCCAGCTATTCACAATATATATTAATGATCTAGACGAGGGAACTAGCTGTAATATCTCTAAGTTTGTAGACGACACAAAGCTGGGTGGGCGTGTGTGCTGTGAGGAGGATGCAGAGAAACTCCAGTATGATTTGGACAGATTGGGTGATTGGGCAGATGCATGGCAAATGCAGTATAATGTGGATAAATGCGAGGTTATCCACTTCGGTGGCAAAAACAGGAAGACAGATTATTATCTGAATGGCAATAGATTGGGAAAAGGGGAAGTACAACGAGACCTGGGTGTCCTTGTGCACCAGTCGCTCAAGGTAAGCATGCAGGTGCAGCAGGCGGTTAAGAAGGCAAATGGTATGTTGGCTTTCATAGCGAGAGGATTTGAGAACAGGAGCAAGGATGTCTTGCTGCAGTTGTACAGGGCCTTGGTGAGACCACACCTTGAGTATTGTGTGCAGTTTTGGTTGCCTTATCTGAGGAAGGATGTTCTTGCCATGGAGGGAGTGCAGCGAAGATTCACCAGACTGACACCTGGGATGGCAGGAATGACGTATGAGAAGAGATTGGGTCGATTGGGCTTATATTCGCTGGAGTTTAGAAGAATGAGAGGGGATCTCATTGAAACTTAAATTCTAACAGGACTAGACAGACTAGATGCAGGAAGGATGTTCCCGATGGTCGGGGAGTCCAGAACCAGGGGTCACAGTCTAAGGATAAGGTGTAAACCATTTAGGACAGAGATGAGGAGGAATTTCTTCACCCAGAGAGTGGTGAACCTGTGGAATTCTCTACCACAGAAGGCAGTTGAGGCAAATTCATTAAATATATTCAAAAAGGAGTTAGATATATTTCTTAAGGCTAAAGGAATCAAGGGATATGGGGAGAAGGCAGGGACAGGGTACTGAGTTTGGATGATCAGCCATGATCTCATTAAATGGCGGAGCAGGCTCGAGGGGCCGAATGGCCTACTCCTGCTCCTATCTTCTATGTTTCTATGTTTCTATGAGATGCTGTGGATGAGCGAGAAGGACTGACTGACTTCCCCACACCTCTACACCAGTACACTTGCACACCTGGACCAGGCGTGTTCTCCAAGTGGAACAGGTAACCTGATTCTGTGCCCACTCAATCAGAGGACATTGCTTGGAACAAAGGACCCTCAAAGACAATGAATAGAAAGAACTTGCATTAATATGGTGTCCGCAACCATCTTCACTAAAACAGATGATCTGGTCATTATCACATTGCTGCTTGAGGGATCTTGCTGTGCGCAAATTGACTGCCGCGTTTCCTACATTACAACAGTGACTACACTTCAAAAAAGTACTTCATTGGCTGTAAAGCGCTTTGAAAGAAAGAAAGACTTGCATTTCTCTGGCACCTTCTACGACCACCAGACATCCCAAAGTCTCTGCTTAACCGGGCTGCATGGCCGAGATATAGGAACAGGAGGAGGCCATTCAGCCCCTCGAGCCATTCTATTAGATCAGTGCAATGCCCTAAGCAAAGCCAGACTGCAATCAGCTCGCTCATTGTTGACCAGTGCTCGAACCTGGGATCTTCTGGCCCAATGAGACCTTCTGCTCTACACAGGACCTTCTGGCCTACATTGGATAGGCAAATGACATGTTGGCCTTTATTGCTAGGGGTTTGGAGTATAAGAGTAAGGAAGTCTTGCTCCAATTGTACAGGGCCCTGGTGAGACCACACCTGGAGTAATGGGCACAGTTCTGGTCTCCTTATCTAAGGAGGGATATACTTGCCTTGGAGGCGGTGCAACGAAGGTTCACTAGATTGATTCCTGGGATGAGAGGGCTGTCCTATGAGGAGAGATTGTGTAGAATGGGCCGATACTCTCTGGAGTTTAGAAGAATGAGAGGTGATCTCAATGAAACATACAAGATTCTGAGGGGGATTGACAGGGTAGATGCGGAGAGGTTGTTTCCCTGGCTGGAGAGTCTAGAACTAGGGGGCATAGTCTCAGGATAAGGGGTCGGCCTTTTAAGACTGAGATAAGGAAGAATTTCTTCACTCAGAGGGAGGTGAATCTTTGGAATTCTCTGCCCCAGAGGGCACAACGATGAGTCAGCCGACAGGGAGGAGGTCCAGCACCTCGTGAAGTGGTGCGCCGATAACAACCTGGCCCTTAACATCAAGAAAACCAAAGAAATCATTGTGGACTTCAGGAAGTCTAAAGGCGGAAGTCACACCCCCATCCACATCAATGGGGCTGTGGTGGAAAGGGTGGACAGCTTTAAGTTCCTCGGAGTCCACATCACGGAAGACCTCTCCTGGTCCCTCAATACCTCCTCTCTGGTGAAGAAGGCCCAGCAGCGCCTATATTTCCTAAGGAGGCTGAAGGGATGTAATCTGTCACCCCTGATCCTCTCTAACTTTTACCGCTGCACAATAGAGAGCATCCTGACAAACTGTATCACAGTATGGTATGGCAGCTGTAGCTCCTATGACCGGAAAGCCCTGCAGCGGGTAGTCAAAACTGCCCAACGCATTACCGGCACCCGGCTACCGACCATAGAGCACATATACCAGAAACGCTGTTTACGGAGGGCACGGACCATCATCAAAGACCCTACCCACCCCAGCCACAGTCTGTTCGCCCTCCTGCCATCTGGGAGACGCTACAGATACATTCGCACCCGCACGGCCAGATTTAGGAACAGCTTCTTTCCCAGGGCTGTCATCCTACTGAACTCCACAAATAAACTCTAAAGCCTGCACATCTGCCAATGCACTTTATTATGGTTATGTTTATGTTAATGTATTACAAGCCAAATGTATGTTGAATGTTTAAATGTCTTAATCTAAATGTACACTCTCGGGAGCCGCAAGCCTACATTTCGTTGTACTGCACTTGTGCACTAACAATGACAATAAAGTGGATTAGGATTATGATTATTATGATATTCAAGGCTGAGATCGATAGATTTTTGGACTCTGGGGGAATCGAGGGATATGGAGATCGGGCGGGAAAGTGGAGTTGAGGTCGATGATCAGCCACGATCTTATTGAGGCTCGAGGGGCCGTATTCTTAGGTTCTGGCCGATATGGACTGTCTGGAGCGGGCTGCGAAGCCTACACCTTGTGACTCAGAGGCGGGAACTCTCTCACTGAGTCAAAGGCTCGCTCTCACTCTCGCTCTCGCTCTCTCTCTCGCTCTCGCTCTCTCTCTCGCTCTCTCTCTCTCGCTCTCTCTCTCTCTCTCGCTCTCGCTCTCGCTCTCTCTCTCTCTCTCGCTCTCGCTCTCGCTCTCGCTCTCTCTCTCTCTCTCTCTCGCTCTCTCTCTCTCTCTCTCTCGCTCTCGCTCTCGCTCTCGCTCTCTCTCTCTCTCGCTCTCTCTCTCTCTCTCTCTCGCTCTCGCTCTCGCTCTCTCTCTCGCTCTCTCTCTCTCGCTCTCTCTCTCTCTCTCGCTCTCGCTCTCGCTCTCTCTCTCTCTCTCGCTCTCGCTCTCGCTCTCGCTCTCTCTCTCTCTCTCTCTCGCTCTCTCTCTCTCTCTCTCTCGCTCTCGCTCTCGCTCTCGCTCTCTCTCTCTCTCGCTCTCTCTCTCTCTCTCTCTCGCTCTCGCTCTCGCTCTCGCTCTCTCTCTCGCTCTCGCTCTCGCTCTCGCTCTCGCTCTCTCTCTCACTCTCGCTCTCTCTCGCTCTCGCTCTCGCTCTCTCTCTCTCTCGCTCTCTCTCTCTCTCTCTCTCGCTCTCTCTCTCGCTCTCGCTCTCTCTCGCTCTCGCTCTCGCTCTCGCTCTCTCTCTCTCTCGCTCTCTCTCTCTCTCTCTCTCGCTCGCTCTCTCTCTCGCTCTCGCTCTCTCTCGCTCTCGCTCTCGCTCTCGCTCTCGCTCTCGCTCTCGCTCTCTCTCTCTCTCTCGCTCTCGCTCTCTCGCTCTCGCTCTCGCTCTCTCTCTCTCTCTGAGTTGGTGATGAGCGACAGAAGGCACCGACACAAACCTGTACTAGGAATAAGAGAGGAAAGTTCCAAGGAACAAGGACCATAGCAATATTGATAAAGGGGATAAGAAGGGTTGCAATGTGGAGAGAGATTGCAAGCTAGAAGGGCGACCTATTGCACAAGCACATCATTATTGCGTCTTTATTTATGAGCACGCCTGGTCTGTGAAGAGCAGGGTGGGACGGTGTGTTAATACACAAAGCCTGAGCCATTCCTGTGGGATTTTGGTCTTTGTGGTACAGAGAGGTTTGTCCCCTTGTTGAGTGACATTCACCCGCCAACTATTAGCATGGAATCAATCCCGTGCGCCAGGGTTGACACTAGAACAGGAAATGATGGATTATGTCTTTAGTTGAGTAACCGTTCTCCTCATTGACTGGCAATGGTCCAGCTCACTCACACACCTCCACAGTGTTTTCACTCTTATAGTGACACTGTCTTTATGAAAAGCAAATGCCAGGCAAACCTTTCCTCCTTTTGAAAGAAAAACACCCCAGATAATCAGTTTTAGTGATGTTGGTTGAGACATATACATTGGCCCAGGACACCAGGGAGAACTCCCCTTCTCTTCTTCAAATAGTGCCAGGGGACCTTTTACATCCAGCTGAGAGAGCCGATGGGACCTCAGTTTAACATCTCATCTGAAAGACAGCACCTCCGACAGTGCAGCACTCCCTCAGCACTGCACTGGGAATGGTGCCATAGTGGTTATGTTACTGGGCTAGTAATCCAGAAGCCTGGACTAATAGATAAAGGGGAACCAGTGGATGTGGTGTATTGGATTTTCAGAAGGCATTCGATAAGGTGCCACACAAGGGCCTAGAAATTCAGTATAGCCACTTTTGGGGCGCTAATGTCGGGCGGCCGCTAAAGTTTGCGCCCGGCGCAAAGTCACGCCCCCTTCGCCGATATTCAGTCGCATCGCCCCAAGAGGTTGCTGCTGCGCTAAAACAGGCGATGCACGACTATCTTTAGGCGCTAAGCCGGCGTTGCTGAGCGATACCCCCGAGGCCGGGCGCAGCGCCGGTGCGGCGAGTTCTTGATTGACGGCAGACACTCTGGCGCCGGTCAGCTCTTAAAGGGGGAGGGACGATTTGTTTGCCTGCCACGCCCTGCACACTGCAGCCCTCAACCTAGGCCTGACCACTTCAGCTTCACCTGCACAACGCCCAGGGCTATGGAGAAGGCCAGGGAGAGAGCGCAGCGCTTCAGCGACGGTGACCTGAGGCTGCTGGTTGGCGGAGTGGAGCGCAGGTGCCATGTTCTGTTCCCAGAAGGTGGCAAGAGGCCGCTGCCCAGCGCCTACCGGAAAGCCTGGAGGGAGGTGTCCAACAGGGTGTCTTCCAACAGCGTGGTTGCCAGGACTCCTGTACAATGCCGGAAGAAGTTCAACGACCTCACTCGGGTTGTCAGGGTGAGTACCCTTTCCAGTGTCCTCCTCATCCCTGCATGTGCACCTCACTTTATGGGCAAAGGGACCTGAAAGCCCTAATGGCCAGCCCTCATCCAGCAGCTATGGGACTGGCATGAAAATCACTTGCACATTCAGCACTTTACACACCGTACAAGCTATTCGACCATGGGAGGCATTGCAGACAAGATCAGGGCTACACACTGTACAAGCTATTCGACCATGGGAGGCAGTGCAGACAAGATCAGGGCTACACACTGTACAAGCTATTCGACCATGGGAGGCAGTGCAGACAAGATCAGGGCTTCACACTGTACTTAGAGGCCGTCCTTTCTCTTGCAGGCCAAGGTGGCGCACAACCGGCGCAACCGAACTGAGACCGGGGGAGGCCGTCCTGACCTCAAAGAGCTCTCCGACCTCGACCAGCGTGTGGAGCGCATTATTGCAGGCCGGCTGATTGGCCCCGTCGCCAGTGGAGATGCCGACCCTGTTCTGGGCACCAATGGTAAGGGCATCACCTTTTGGGCCTCTCTCGTTCCACTTGCGCATGAGATCAGCATCCTTTGCCACTGTCCGACCAATGCAGTGAATGGCAGCACTCATGCCTCCCTCGCTGCCGCCCTGTCCTCACTTTAAAGCTACTCTTGTGCCTTCCTGCTTTCAGATGGTGAATCGTCAGGTGAGGAGGCGGGCCCTCAAGCTGCCACTGTCAGCCCTTCGGAAGACGAGGAGGAGGAAGAGGAAGCCGGCCCATCAGTGCCACCCTCAGCCGCGCCAGCCCATGGCGATGTAGGGGACACGTCTTCCCTGGAGGGGAGCCGGGGGGAAGGGTCGAAGGAGAGTGAAGCTCCGGGGCCCAGCGGCCTGCAGCAACGCGGGAGGGGTGGGGAAGCTCGGCGGACTTCTCCCCAGAGGGTGAGTGCGGCCTCCAGTCCTGCGACGGTCAGCGCAGAGGAGGTGCGCCTCCTAGAGGAAATGGCCATCCAGGCTGAGCGCAGGCACACTGAGCTCATGGCTGCAGTGGCAAGGATGCCTGACTCCATAGAGTCACTGGCAAGGAGTGTGCAGGAATTTGGAGCAGCACAGGCCAGGAGTCTGCAGGACTTCGCGGCAGCACAGGCGACTTCGAGCCAAGTGCTCAGTCGTGCTGTCCATTCACTGGCTGCTGTCATGCGGACACAGACCAGGGCCACACGGGCACTAACTGCTGCCACCCTCGCTGGATCAGCCAGGCATCGCCACGGCACCCGCCGCGCAGCAGCAGCCCAGCAGTCTGTCCTTCAGCTGTTTGCTGCGCATGCTGCAGTGCTGGCCCGTGCGAGTGCCACTGTATCAGGCGACCAGCGAACACCTGCGATCTGCCAGGTTGGCACCATTCCTGCAGCCGACACTGCCACTCCGCCATTGCAGCTGCCACGAGCCGCTGGACAGATTGCTGCCACCCAGCCAGAGTTGGAGCAGTCAGCAGCCGGCCACTCCAAGGCCAGAGCTGGTGCAGGCCGACCCCCAAGGGCATCTGCCGTCTCGCCATCTGCCCCTCAGCAGCCTTCCCCCAGCCTTGCTGCAGCCACTGGGCTCCCATTGAGGAGGAGCTGCAGGGCGGGCAGGGGCCAGGCAAGGATGCGCAAGGCATCGCCCTCGCAGGGCAAAAAGTAGAAGGTATGCTCAAATGCCTGTTGTGTTTTTGTAAGGCCGAGACTGGTGTCTTTCTTTCTTTTTGTAAGGCCGAGACTGGTAGTTTTGTGTTTTTGGAGGGGGCTTCTCCACATGAGCATGTAATGTGGGAAGGGCAGAGGTTTTCAATAAATTATTGTTGTTAAATTGCACTGTGCATGGTTTTTTGGTTAAGTCCTGGTTGCCCTGCTCGGCTGAGGGCTTGTGGAGTGGCTAAATTCATCTGCTGACATTGGCACAAGCCATTCCCTGAGAGGGGGCCTAGAACCGACGTTCAATAAGCCGGCGACGGGCGGCCCTTGCACTTTCTGCCTCCCTCCTGTGCTGGTCCTCCTCCTCCTCCTCCTCCTCCTGAGGTGGTCCTCCAATCTCTGGTGGCAGTGGCTGAGTCCTGCGGATAGCCAGGTTGTGCAGCATGCAGCAAACGACCACGAAATGGGAGACTCGCTCCGGCGAATACTGGAGGGCTCCACCGGAACGATCCAGACAGTGGAGCCGTTGCTTCAGGACGCCGATTGTTTGTTCGATGATGTTCCTGGTCGCTTGATGGCTATCGTTGTATCCCTCTTCAGCAGGGGTGCTGGGCGCACGGAGCGGGGTCATCAGCCAGGTACACAAAGGATAGCCTTTGTCCCCGATAAGCCATCCTCGTGGGTGAGGCTGGGCCTGGAACATGTCTGCCACAGAAGTCTGTTGCAGGATGAAGGCATTGTGGCTGCTGCCTGGAAAGCGGGCACTGACAGCTAGGATGAGCTGCCTGTGGTCACACACCAGCTGGACGTTCAGCGAATGGTAGCCCTTCCGGTTGCGGTAATCCTCGGCATTCTCCAGAGGTGCCCGCAAAGCCACATGCGTGCAGTCAATGGCGCCCTGCACCATGGGGAAGCCCGCGAATGCTACAAAGCCCATTGCACGCTGTTGCTGCTTGGCAAGGGCCATGGAGAAGGAGATGAACTGACGTCTCCTTTGGAAAAGGGCATTGGTGACCTGGCGGATGCAGCAATGCATGGCGAACTGGGAGATGTTGGAAATGTCCCCAGCAGCGGATTGGAAGGAGCCGGTGGCATAGAAGTTGAGAGCCACCGTCACCTTCACTGCCACCGACAGAGACGTCCTGCACCTCAGCTGTGGCTGCAGATCACCGCCAAGCAGGTGGCAGATCTCTGTGACCACCTCCCTTCGGAATCGCAGCCTCCGAACACACTGCTCTTCAGACATGTTGAGATAGGAGAACTGCTGGCGGTATACCCTGGGTGGGTAAGGCCTCCTTTGCCGACGCCTGTTGCCCCCTCTCCGTCTAGCCAGGGCTGCCACTCTCTCACGGCGTCTGTGAGCCCTTTGGATGTAATTGAGAAAGCCAGTGTTTACACCCATTGCAGCCCCCATAATATGTTAGCAAACAATGAGATGTCAATGAAGGCAAAGACAAGTGGAAAGCCTGTGGCCTGAAGCCACAAGTACCGGTCCGAGTGATGAGCCAAAGCAGAAAGCTCTCTACCTTGGTCTCTCTGCAAAGATCCGTCTCTCAAGAAGGAGTGCTGTGAAATGGCAGCCTTTTCTAGTTCAGGAGGAGTGCCCTTTAATTTGCGCCCCCCGCGCCCCGCATCGACTGAGCACCGCTCCACTGTAACAGTCGCTAGGGGCGCCAGGCGCACAATGGGGCGAAGCGACTGAATTTCCGGTTTGGGGCGCACAAAGGGCGTTGCACGAGGAAATGACGTCAGGATCTGTGCGCACAGCTGAGCGCGCGCAAAGACTTTGCGCCGCCGCTAAATCTTGAGTGAAGTTGGGGCGAGGCGCAGATCGCGCTGCGCCCGGCCGCTAGCCGCCTAGCGCCCGACATCTATTCCTCCTAAGGCGCTACCGGCTGGTGCAACCAACTGAATTTCTAGGCCAAGAGGTTATTAAACAAAATTAGGGCTCATGGGATTGGGGGTAATATACTAGCATGGATTGAGGATTGGTTAACGGACAGAAAACAGAGAGTAGGAATAAACGGGTCATTTTCGGGTTGTCAGGCTGTAACTAGTGGGGTACCGCAAGGATCAGTGCTTGGGCCTCAGCTATTCACAATCTACATCAAGGATTTGGATGAGGGGACCAAATGTAATATATCCAAGATTGCTGCTGATACAAAGCTGGGTGGGAATGTAAGTTGTGAGGAGGATGCAAAGAGGCTTCAAGGGGATGTAGACAGGCTAAGTGAGTGGGCAAGAACATGGCAAATGGAATATAATGTGGATAAATGTGAAGTTATCCACTTTGGTAGGGAATATAGAAAAGCAGAGTATTTTTTAAATGGTGAGAGATTGGGAAATGTTGGTGTTCAGAGGGACCTGGGTGTCCTTGTACACGAATCACTGAAAGTTAACATGCAGCTACAGCAAGCAATTAGGAAAGCAAATGGTATGTTTACCTTTATTACAAGAGGATTTGAGTATAACAGTAAAGATGTCTTCCTGCAATTATATAGGGCCCTGGTGAGACCACACCTGGAGTATTGTGGACAGTTTTGGTCTCCTTACCTAAGGAAGGATATACTTGCCATAGAGGGAGTGCAACGAAGGTTCACCAGACTGGTTCCTGGGATGGGGGGATTGTCCTATGAGGAGAGATTGAGTAGACTAGGCCTATATTCTCTAGAGTTTAGAAGAATGAGAGGTGATCTCATTGAAACATACAAAATTCTCACAGGGCTTGACAGGGTAGATGCAGGGAGGATGTTGCCCCTGTCTGGGGAGTCTAGAACCAGGGGTCACAGTCTCAGAATAAGGGGTCGGCCATTTAGGACTGAGATGAGGAGAAGTTTCTTCACTCAGAGGGCGGTGAATCTTTGGAATTCTCTACCCCAGAGGGCTGTGGAGGCTCAGTCGTTGAGTATATTCAAGACAGAGATCGATAGATTTTTGAATATTAAGGGAATCGAGGGATATGGAGATAGTGCAGGAAAGTGGAGTTGAGGTCGAAGATCAGCCATGATCTTATTGAATGGCGGAGCAGGCTCGAGGGGCCGAATGGCCGACTCCTGGTCCTATTTCTTAAGTTCTTATGTAATGATCAGGAGACATGAGTCCCACCACGGCAGCTGGGAATTCAAATTCAGTTAATTAAATAAATCTGGAATAATTACTAGTATCAGTAATGGTAACCATGAAACTATCGATTGTTGTAAAAACCCATCTGGTTCACTAATGTCCTTTAGGGAAGGAAATCTGCCGCCCTTACCCGGCCTGGCCTATATGTGACTCCAGACCCACAGCAATGTGGTTGACTCTGAACTGCCCTCTGAAACGGCCCAGTGAGACACTCAGTTATATTCAAGGCGGCGGCGGCGGCTCACCACCAGCTTCTCGAGGGCAATTGGGGAGGGGCAATAAATGCCGGCCTTGCCAGCGACGCCCACATCCTGTGAAAGAATTGGTTTAAAGTATGCAGTGGGGTGTCAGCCTGGATTAGGGGTTCAGGCCTGTGGAGGGGGGATTGAACCCCCGACCTTCTGACTCCGAGGCGAGACCGTTACACACTGAGCCTCGGCCGACAGTATCGGGAGAGGGAGGGGCCGAAGGGCTGTTTCTGCCCACACACACTGGTGACGCTCCGAATGGCGTCAGGCCAGAGGGCCCTGTTCCCATCCTGTACATTCCTGTCTTCCCATGTTTACATCTCCTGGTTGTATGTTTGTTCAAATGGAATCCCATTTGTTGTGAAATGTTCAGATAAATGGAGTTAAGACACAGATGAGTCAATGATCTAATAGAATCATCCCTCCGCCCCCTCCCCCGCCCTCCGCCCCCCCTCCCCCACCCTCTGCCCCCTCCCCCGCCCTCCGTCGCCCTCCGTCCCCCCTCCCCCCGTCCCCCTCCCCCTCCCCCCGCCCTCCGTCCCCCTCCCCCGCCCTCCGCCCCCCTCCCCCGCCCTCCGCCCCCCTCCCCCGCCCTCCGCCCCCCGTTCCCCTCCCCCGCCCTCCGCCCCCCCTCCCCCGCCCTCGGTCCCCCTCCCCCGCCCTCCGCCGCCCTCCGTCCCCCTCCCCCGCCCTCCGCCCCCTCCCCCGCCCTCCGTTCCCCTCCCCCGCCCTCCGCCCCCTCCGTCCCCCTCCCCCCTCTGTTCCCCTCCCCCGCCCTCCGTTCCCCTCGCCCCTCTGTTCCCCTCCCCCGCCCTCTGTTCCCCTCCCCCGCCCCCTCCCCTCCCCCCTCCCGCCTTCCCTCACCAATCGCAAAGCAAACAGACTCTTCATCACCGATTGGATGATTCTGGACTGTCAGTCAAACGGCCATAATTTCCCTTCTCTAATACTTTTCCCTGATCAGCGAATGTGTTTAACGATAATGAAACAAACCCTCACTTTTTCACTGCTCCTTTGATTGTTCCCTTGCGTCCTGGAGATTAATTCTTGGAGACTCCTGGTCAATCCTGGAGGGTTGACGGTGTGAACCCTTGCAGGCAACATCCCTCTGTTGGTGAGATCTGGCCCGGAACTGAGTGGGATCGTGGTGGGAGCAGTGGGAAAACGGGGCAGTGAGGCCCCCTGCCATCTCCACGTCCTGACTTGGAGTTCCCACCTCCCATCCCCACCAGCACCGCCCCTGGGCCACCGCCTGCCTGCCCACCATATATAAATCCTGGTGTTTCCATCACCCCCTCTCCCCAGGTACCATCATTGCCTGGGGCCGCCTGGCGCAAGGGAGTGGTAGGCCTGGGTTAGTGGTTGGCCTGGGTTGGCAGTGGGCCTGGGTTAGCGGTGGGCCTGGGTTGGCGGTGAGCCTGGGTTAGCGGTGAGCCTAGGTTAGCGGTGGGCCTGGGTTAACGGTGAGCCTGGGTTAACGGTGGGCCTGGGTTAGCGGTGGGCCTGGGTTGGCGGTGAGCCTGGGTTAGCGGTGAGCCTGGGTTAGCGGTGGGCCTGGGTTAACGGTGGGCCTGGGTTAGCGGTGGGCCTGGGTTGGCGGTGGGCCTGGGTTAACGGTGGGCCTGGGTTAGCGGTGGGCCTGGGTTGGCGGTGAGCCTGGGTTAGCGGTGGGCCTGGGTTAACGGTGAGCCTGGGTTAACGGTGAGCCTGGGTTAGCAGTGGGCCTGGGTTAGCGGTGGGCCAGGATTAGCGCTGGACCTGGGTTAGTGGTGGGCCTAGGTTGACGCTGGGCCTGGTTGGTGGTGGGCCTGGGTTAGCGGTGGGCCTGGGTTAGCGGTGGGCCTGGATTGGTGGTGGGCCTGGGTTAGCGGTGGGCCTGGGTTAGTGGTGGGCTTGGGTTAGCGGTGGGCCTGGGTTAGCGGTGGGTCTGCATTAGTGGTGGGCCTGGGTTGGCGGTGGGCGTGAGTTAGTGATGGGGCTGAGTTAGCGGTGAGCCTGGGTTAGCGGTGGGCCTGGGTTACCGGTGAGATTGGGTTGGCGGTGGGCCTGGGTTGGGGGTGGGCCTGGGTTAGCGGTGGGCCTGGGTTAGCGGTGAGCCTGGGTTCGTGGTGGGCCTGGGTTAGCGGTGAGCCTGGGTTAGCGGTGGGCCTGGGTTAGCGGTGGGCCTGGGCTGGCGGTGGGCCTGGGCTGGCGGTGGGCCTGGGTTAGCGGCGGGCCTGGGTTGGCGGTGGGCCTGGGTTGGCGGTGGGCCTGGGTTGGCGGTGGGCCTGGGTTGGCGGTGGACCTGGGTTAGTGCTGGGTCTGCATTAGCGGTGGGCCTGGGTTAGCGGTGGGCCTGGGTTGGCGGTGGGCCTGAGTTAGTGGTGGGCCTGGGTTGGCAGTGGACCTGGGTTAGCGGTGGGCCTGGGTTAGTGGTGGGCCTGGGTTGGCGGTGGACCTGGGTTAGCGGTGGGCCTGGGTTAGTGCTGGGTCTGTGATGCGCTATCAATTACTCATAAAAGACTGAGAGTTAGAAGAGTAACCAAAGGCTTTTATTAACAACAGAATGGAGGTCTGCCTCGAGTGGTCGACCGGTCCAGGATACAAGGGCTGGGGAGCAGTCACCTTTATACTAGGACCTGTGGGAGGAGTCAGCCGAGGCATGTCCAGGCATGTACACAGTGGAATACAAACAGGACAAACAGGAATACAAACAGTGGTTTACCACATTCACCCCTTGTTTAAAATTGAGTCCGGCGGGGTGAAGTGTATTAAAAGTTAGTGTATTGGAGTCTCTCCGGAGGTCTTGTCTGCCGCTGTGATCGGCGTGGCGACGGCAGGGGTAGTGAAGCTTCCGGCGTTGAGTCCAGCGTAGGCTGTGGCACAGGCGTGTCGTCCTCGTAGATGTCGAGCGGGTCGCGGGGCCCAGGCCTGCCGTCTGCTGGGGCTGGATATCGGATCGTGGGGGGGGGGGGGTGGTAGTGGGTAGTGGGTTACTGCGGCCCCCGAGGGTGCAAGGTCTCTTATGGAGACTGTGTCCTCCCGCCCGTCCGGGTATGCGATGTAAGCATACTGGGGGTTGGCGTGGAGGAGGTTGACCCTCTCGACCAGGGGGTCCATTTTATGGGTCCTCACGTGTCTTCTCAGTAGGACCGGCCCTGGGGACGTCAGCCATGGCGGTAGCGATGTCCCCGATGTGGACTTCCTTGGGAAGACAAACATTTTCTCATGAGGGGTGGCGTTAGTGGCAGTGCAGAGCAGTGACCGAATAGAGTGGAGCGCATCGGGGAGCACATCCTGCCAGCGGGAGGTTGGAAGGCCCCTAGACTTTAAGGCTAGCAGGACGGCCTTCCAAACTGTCGCATTTTCTCTTTCCACCTGTCCGTTCCCCCGGGGGTTGTAACTGGTGGTCCTGCTTGTGGCAATACCCCTAGTTAGCAGGTACTGACGGAGTTCGTCGCTCATAAACGATGAGCCCCGGTCGCTATGGATATAGCTGGGGAAGCCGAACAGGGTGAAGAGGTTGTTCAGACATTTAATGACCGTGGCACTGGTCATGTCCGGGCAGGGGAAGGCGAACGGGAAACGGGAGTACTCATCAATAATATTGAGGAAGTACACATTGCAGTCGGAGGAGGGGAGAGGCCCTTTAAAATCGACGCTCAGGCGCTCGAAGGGGCGAGTGGCTTTTATCAGGTGGGCCCTGTCTGGTCTATAAAAGTGCGGTTTGCACTCAGCGCAGACTTGGCAGTTCCTGGTCATGGTCCTGACCTCCTCAATAGAGTAAGGCAGGTTGCGGGCCTTGATGAAGTGGAAGAACCTGGTGACCCCCGGGTGGCAGAGGTCATTGTGGAGGGCCCGCAGTCTATCGATCTGCGCGCTGGCGCAGGTACCACGCGATAGCGCATCCGGGGGTTCATTTAGCTTCCCAGGCCGGTACAAGATCTCGTAATTGTAGGTGGAAAGTTCGATTCTCCACCTCAAGATCTTGTCATTTTTGATTTTGCCCCTCTGCTTGTTGTTAAACATAAAAGCAACTGAACGCTGGTCAGTGAGCAGGGTAAATCGTTTTCCGGCCAGGTAGTGCCTCCAATGACGCACAGCCTCCACAATCGCCTGGGCCTCCTTCTCAACAGCGGAGTGTCTGGTCTCCGGGCCTTGGAGGGTTCGTGAAAAGAAGGCCACGGGTCTCCCCGCCTGATTGAGGGTAGCGGCCAGGGCAAAGTCAGACGCGTCGCTTTCCACCTGGAAGGGGATGGATTCGTCCACTGCGTGCATGGTGGCTTTGGCAATGTCCTCCTTGATACGGTGGAAGGCTAAGCGGGCCTCTGCCGTCAAGGGAAAAGAGGTGGACTTGATCAGCGGACGGGCCTTGTCCGCATAGTAGGGGACCCACTGGGCGTAATAGGAGAAAAACCCTAGGCACCTCTTCAGGGCCTTGAGGCAGTGGGGCAGTGGAAGTTCCATAAGGGGACGCATCCGGTCGGGGTCGGGGCCGATGACTCCGTGTTCCACAACACAGCCAAGGATGGCGAGGCGGTTTGTGCGGAATATGCACTTCTCCTTGTTATATGTCAGGTTTAGGAGTTGGGCGGTGCGGAGGAATTTTTCGAGGTTTGCGTCATGGTCCTGCAAGTCACGGCCGCAGATGGTCACATTGTCCAGATATGGGAAAGTGGCCTGCAACGCATTTTGATCTACCATCCGGTCCATCTCCCTTTGGAAGACGGAGACCCCGTTGGTGACGCCAAAGGGAACCCTAAGGAAGTGATAGAGGCGGCCGTTTGCCTCAAAGGCAGTGTACTGGCGGTCCTCAGGGCGGATGGGGAGCTGGTGGTACGCTGATTTCAGGTCAATGGTCGAGAAGACGCGGTACTGCGCGATCTGGTTGACCATATCAGCTATACGGGGGAGTGGGTAGGCGTCCAGCAGGGTGTAGCGATTTATTGTCTGGCTGTAGTCGATGACCAGGCGCTGCTTCTCGCCGGTCTTAACGACCACAACCTGGGCTCGCCAGGGGCTGGTGCTGCCCTCAATAATCCCTTCTTTCAGGAGCCGCTCCACTTCGGTTTTAATGAAAACCCTGTCCCCGGCACTGTATAGCCTGCTCTTTGTGGCGATGGGCTTACAGTCGGGGGTGAGGTTAGCAAACAGTGGGGGGGGGGTGACTCTGAGTGTGGAGAGGTTGCACCTGGTGCGCGGCGGGCAGTTTGGAAGCTGCTGGCTGCGGACTGTGAGTGGGGGTAGGGGTCCACCGTACGCCATCGTAACACTTTTAAGGTGGCACTGAAAATCTAACCCCAGCAGGACGGCAGCGCAGAGGTCAGGCAGGACCAGAAGTTTAAAATGATCGTACACGGTCCCGTCTACTACGAGTGTCACCACGCAGTAGCCGCCGATGTCCGCCGACTGGGACTCGGAGGCCATAGAAATCCGCTGTTGCGCAGGCAGGACTGGGAGAGAGCAACGCCGCACCGTGTCGGGGTGGATGAAGCTCTCCGTGCTCCCAGAGTCAAAAAGGCAGATTGTATCGTGACCATTTACCTTAATGTCCATTGTGGAACTGGCCAGTTGGTGCGGTCTCGCTTGGTCCAGTGTAACGGATGCCAGCGTAGGGGTCGGTGTGTCGCTGCGGGTATCAGATGAGGCGGTGTCGGGGGCCTGCTGCGTCCCGGCTGTCGTCCAAGATGGCGGCGTCCATGATCCCCATGTGGCTGGAGGCGTCCAAAATGGCTGCTGTACCGGTGATTCGCACATGGCCAGGGAGGTCCAAGATGGCAGCCCGCATGGCCCACACGCGGCGCTGCTGGGGTTCGGGGTGGCTTTGGCCCTGCAGACGCTAGCGTAGTGTCCCTTCTTCCCGCAGCCCGAGCAGATCGCGTTTTTCGCCGGGCAGCGCGCTCTGGGGTATTTTGCCTGGCCACAGAAGTAGCATTTCTGGCCTTGGGGCACTGCTGTCTGGCCTTGGGACACTGCTGCGGTAGTTGGGCCGTTGTTGGGGTGTGGCTGGGGTGGCACGGCGCTATGAGGCGGTCCTACCGTGTCCCAGGCTGTCATTCCCCGCGGCGTCCACGGTGCAGAGGAGTAGGCATCCATGCCCTGGTAGGCTGCATCCAACGATAGTGCGAGTTCAGAGGCCTTGTTGAGGTCGAGGTTACTCTGCTCCAACAGTCGCTGTCGGGTGTAATTGGATCTGTGGCCCGCTACAAAAGCGTCCCGGATAAGTTCCTCTGTGTACACGGCGGCCTTTACATCCTTACAACCACAGGCCCGGCCAAGCACAGACAGTGCCTGAAGGTATTCCACGGTCGATTCCCCAGGTTGTTGTTTACGACTCCCCAGGAGGTGCCTGGCGTACACTTCGTTCACTGGGCGCGTGTACTGGTCCTTGAGGAGCTTGATAGCGTCCGCGTACGAGGTCGCATCTTGGATGACCGAGTACACTCGGTGGTTCACTTTGGAGGTCAGGACATCCAGTTTGTCCTCGTCCGATTTGATTGCTTCGGAGGCGGTCAGGAATTTTTCGAAACACTTAAGCCAGTGAGTAAACTTGGTGGATGAGTCCGCCTCCCGATGATCTAAGTCCAGGCATGCTGGTGTGAGGATCTTCTCCATTATAAAAATGTTGTTAATAAAATTGATGCGCTATCAATTACTCATAAAAGACTGAGAGTTAGAAGAGTAACCAAAGGCTTTTATTAACAACAGAATGGAGGTCTGCCTCGAGTGGTCGACCGGTCCAGGATACAAGGGCTGGGGAGCAGTCACCTTTATACTAGGACCTGTGGGAGGAGTCAGCCGAGGCATGTCCAGGCATGTACACAGTGGAATACAAACAGGACAAACAGGAATACAAACAGTGGTTTACCACAGTCTGCATTAGCGATGTGCCTGGGTTAGCGGTGAGCCTGGGTTGGCGGTGGGCCTGGGTTGGGGGTGGGCCTGGGTTAGCTGTGGGTCTGCATTCGCGGTGGGCCTGGGTTGGCGGTGGGCCTGAGTTAGCTGTGGGCCTGGGTTAGCGGTGGGCCTGGGTTAGTGGTGAGCCTGGGTTAGCGGTGAGCCTGGGTTAGTGGTGGGCCCGGGTTGGCGATGGGCCTGGGTTGGCGGTGGGCCCGGGTTAGCGGTGGGCCTGGGTTAATGGTGGGCCTGGGTTAGCGGTGGGCCTGGGTTAGCGGTGGGCCTTGGTAGGCGGTGGGCCTGGGTTAGCGGTGGGCCTGGGTTAGCGGTGGGCCTGGGTTAGCGGTGAGTCTGGGTTAGCACTGGGCCTGGGTTGGCGGTGGGCCTGGGTTAGCGGTGAGCCTGGGTTAGCGGTGAGCCTGGGTTAACGTTGGGCATGGGTTAGCGGTGGGCCTGCGTTGGCAGTGGGCCTGGGCTGGCGGTGGGCTTCGGTTATCGGCGGGCCTGGGTTAGCAGTAGGCCTGGGTTGGCGGTGGGCCTGGGTTGATGGTAGGCCTGGGTTAGCGGTGAGCCTTGGTTAGCGGTGGGCCTGGGTTGGCGGTGGGCCTGGGTTGGCGGTGAGCCTGGGTTAGCGGTGGGCCTGGGTTAGCGGTGGGCCTGGGTTGGCGGTGGGCCTGGGTTGGCGGTGGGCCTGGGTTGGCGGTGGGCCTGGGTTGGCGGTGGGCCTGGGTTGGCGGTGGGCCTGGGTTGGCGGTGGGCCTGGGCTGGCGGTGGGCCTGGGTTGGCGGTGGGCCTGGGTTGATGGTAGGCCTGGGTTAGCGGTGAGCCTTGGTTAGCGGTGGGCCTGGGTTGGCGGTGGGCCTGGGTTGGCGGTGAGCCTGGGTTAGCGGTGGGCCTGGGTTAGCGGTGGGCCTGGGTTGGCGGTGGGCCTGGGTTGGCGGTGAGCCTGGGTTGGCGGTGGGCCTGGGTTGGCGGTGAGCCTGGGTTGGCGGTGGGCCTGGGTTGGCGGTGGGCCTGGGTTGGCGGTGGGCCTGGGTTGGCGGTGGGCCTGGGCTGGCGGTGGGCCTGGGCTGGCGGTGGGCCTGGGTTGGCGGTGGGCCTGGGTTGGCGGTGGGCCTGGGTTGGCGGTGGGCCTGGGTTGGCGGTGGGCCTGGGTTGGCGGTGAGCCTGGGTTGGCGGTGGGCCTGGGTTGGCGGTGGGCCTGGTTTGGCGGTGGGCCTGGGTTGGCGGTGGGCCTGGGTTGGCGGTGAGCCTGGGTTGGCGGGGGGCCTGGGTTGGCGGTGAGCCTGGGTTGGCGGTGAGCCTGGGTTAGCGGTGGGCCTGGGTTAGCGGTGGGCTTGGGTTGGCGGTGGGCCTGGGTTGGCGGTGGGCCTGGGTTGGCGGTGGGCCTGGGTTAGCGGTGGGCCTGGGTTAGCGGTGGGCCTGGGTTAGAGGTGGGCCTGGGTTGGCGGTGGGCCTGGGTTGGCGGTGGGCCTGGGTTGGCGGTGGGCTTGGGTTAGCGGTGGGCCTGGGTTGGCGATGGGCCTGGGTTGGCGGTGAGCCTGGGTTAGCGATGGGCCTGGGTTGGCGATGGGCCTGCATTAGCGGTGAGCCTGGGTTAGCGGTGTGAAACAGCAACAATGTGTATTTATGTCGCGCCTTTAATGCAGTAAAATATCCCAAGGCCCTTCACAAGAGCGACATCAAAGAAAATCAAGATGAAGGCCCAGCACCCCTTCTCTGGGCCCTTAGAGACGGCCAATAAATGCCGGCCTTGCCAGCGACGCCCATAGCTCAGCGCCTTCAGGGGAGGAGCTGGGATCATCGAGGGGAAAGAGAGAAATCGCACCCCCCCCCCACACAGCTGGACAGGAATGCTGGGAGCGCATGGCTGGGACCTTCGGGGCGGGGCTCCTGACCGGGAACATGGATTCACAATATTGTCCTGAAGATGCCGTTGCCTGCATCGTATCGCTATAAGAATGTAACGTGGATCCTCGGAGTTCTGAAGGATCGAATTAATGAAAGTTTATCAGATTGTGGCAAAGACAGTTTCTGTGGTAAAGTCACAGTGAAGGAGCCTGGAAGGGAAGCATTGGGTGACCCCTGGTGGTACGGCAAATAACTACAGCAGATCACAGAACCAGACTGATACAGCACAGGAGGAGGCCATTCAGCCCGTCGAGTCTGTGCCGGCTCTTTGAAAGAGCTCTCCAATTAGTCCCCTGCTCTTCCCCACAGCCCTGCAAATGTCTCCTTTTCAAGCAGTTACCCAATTCCCTTTTGAAAGTAATTATTGAGCATAATATCATCAGGTTTAGAGTAATTAAGGAAAAGGACAAGGAACAATCACGCGTAAAAATACTTAACTGGAGGAGGGCTAACTTCAGTGAGTTGAAAAGGGATCTGGCCGAGGTAGATTGGAATCAAAAATTGGTAAGAAAAACAGTTAATGAGCAATGGGAGGGCTTCAAAGAAGAGATGGTTTGGGTGCAGACTAGACACATTCCCACAAGGGGGAAAGGACGGACATCCAAAGCTAGAGCTCCCTGGATGACAAAAGACAGAGAAACAGGAGGCTTATGACAACTGTAAGATACATAATACAGCCCAGAACCAACATGAATATGGAAAGCACAGAGGAGGTCTTATTCGGTCCTGGGCTGTGGTCGTCGCCGACAAGGCCAGGATTTTGATCCGGTGACGATGAAGGAACGGCGATAAAGCCAGGATGGTGTGTGACTTGGAGGGGAACTTGGAGGTGGTGGTACTCCCATGCGCCTGCTGCCCTTGTCCTTCTAGGTGGAAGAGGTCGCGGGTTTGGGAGGTGCTGCCGAAGGAGCCTTGGCGAGTTGCTGCAGTGCATCTTGTAGATGGTCCACACTGCAGCCACGGTACGCCGGTGGTGGAGGGAGTGAATGTTTAAGGTGGTGGATGGGGTGCCAATCAAGCGGGCTGCTTTGTCCTAGATGGTATCGAGCTTCTTGTGTGTTGTTGGAGCTGCAACTCATCCAGGCAAGTGGAGAGTATTCCTCTTCTTCTTCTTAGGCAGTCCCTCGGAACCGAGGATGACTTGCTTCTACACTAAAAATGAGTTCTCAGGTGACTGATGAGTCCAATGCGGGACCTACAGTCTCTGTCACAGGTGGGGCAGATGGTGGTTGAAGGGGCGGGTGGGTGGGGTGCTTGGGTTGACGTGCGCTCCTTCCGCTGTTTGTGCTTGGCTTCCACTTGCTCCCGGCGAAGAGACTCGAGGTGTTCGGAGCCTTCCCGGATGCTTCTCCACTTTGTGTGGTCTTGGGCCAGGGATTCCCAGGTGTTGGTGGGGATGTTGTTGGTCAGACCTCGTCATCGCCGCCTTAAATAGACTCGGTGGGCAGGGGAAGGCCAGCTCAAGGAGCAAGGCGGTGGTTACACCTTCTTCTGGAAAGGCAAACCTGAAGGAGAACGCCGCCTCCATGGGGTCGGCTTCGCCATAAAAAATGAGCTAGTTGGATGTCTCAGAGACTCCCATGCGGAATAAATGAACGCCTCATGACTCTACGGCTCACCCTAGCCCGGAACCAGTGCGCTACGGTCATCCGTGCGTACGCCCCAACACTAGAAGCCACAGACGAGACCAAAGAGGAATTCTACTCCAGCCTTGAACAATCCCTGTCCCGAGTCCCAACGGGTGACAAGCTGATCCTCCTTGGCGACTTCAACGCCAGAGTTGGAAAGGACACAGACTTAGAGTATTCCATCACATTCCTGACTTGTGCCATGTAGATGGTAGAAAGGCTTTGGGGAGTCAGGAGGTGAGACACTCGCCGCAGAATACCTCTGACCCGCTCTTGTAGCCACAGTATTGATGTGGCTGGTCCAGTTAAGTTTCTGGTCAATGGTGACCCCCAGGATGTTGATGGTGGGGGAATTGGGCGATGGTGATGCCGTTGAATGTCAAGGGGAGGTGGTTAGAGTCTCGCTTGTTGGAGATAGTCATTTCTGGCACTTGTGTGGCGCGAATGTTACCTGCCACTCATCAGCCCAAACCTGAATGTTGTCCAGGTCTTGCTGCATGCGGGCATGGACTGCTTCATTATCTGAGGAGTTGTGAATGGCACTGAACACTGTGCAGTCATCAGCGAACATCCCCATTTCTGACCTTATGATGGAGGGAAGGTCACTGATGAAGCAGCTGAAGATGCTTGGGCCTAGGACACTGCCCTGAGGAACTCCTGCAGCGATGGTGGCAAAAACAGGAAGGCAGATTATTATTTGAATGGCAATAGATTGGGAAAAGGGGAAGTGCAAAGAAACATAGAAACATAGAAGATAGGAGCAGGAGTAGGCCATTCGGCCCCTCGAGCCTGCTCCGCCATTCAATGAGATCATGGCTGATCATCCAAATTCAGTACCCTGTCCCTGCCTTCTCCCCATATCCCTTGATCCCTTTAGCCTCAAGAAATATATCCAACTCTTTCTTGAATATATTTAATGAACTGGCCTCCACCGCCCTCTGTGGCAGAGAATTCCACAGGTTCACCACTCTCTGGGTGAAGAAGTTCCTCCTCATTTCAGTCCTAAATGGCTTACCCCTTATCCTTAGACTATGACCCCTGGTTCTGGACTCCCCGGCCATCCGAAACATCCTTCCTGCATCTAGTCTGTCCAGACCTGACAGAATTTTATAGGTTTCGATGAGATCCCCTCTCAATCTTCTAAACTCCAGTGAGTATAAGCCCAATCGACACAATTTCTCCTCATACGTCATTCCTGCCATCCCAGGTATCAGCCTGGTGAATCTTTGCTGCACTCCCTCCATGGCAAGAACATCCTTCCTCAGGTAAGGTGACCAAAACTGCACACAATACTCAAGGTGCGGTCTCACCAAGGCCCTGTACAACTGTAGCAAGACATCCTTGTTCCTGTACTTGAACCCTCTTGCTACGAAGGCCAACATACCATTTGCCTTCTTGACCGCCTGCTGCACCTGCATGCTTACCTTCAGCGACTGGTGCACAATAACACCCAGGTCTCTTTGCACTTCCCCTTCTCCCAATCTATGGCCATTCAAGTAATAATCTGCCTTCCTGTTTTTGCCACCAAAGTGGATAACCTCACATTTATCCACATTATAGTGCATTTGCCATGTTTCTGCCCAAGAGACCAGTTGATGATGTGTCATCTGCCGGTTTTCTTAAAGAGGCCACACACAATTTTTTTTTACAGTGTTTGATAGCATTGAGGTGCTGCAAACACTGACAATCACTGTACAAAGGTGAGCCCTTGCACCCAAGCTCTCCAGTGACTCCCTCCTTAGGCTAGAAGAGATGCCAGCTGCAGGTGAGGTTACAGAAGCGATCTGTCACTGGTGAGAGAGGTTCTCCCAATAAGGTGGGACTACACAAACACTTCAAAACTTGTTACCTACAGAAAAGTCTAAATACATTAAAAATGATTTCCCCAACATTTTCTTACCTCTGAAACTCACCAGTGTACCATCGGATCCTTCACACCACTTCTGCAGCTGTCATCAATGAAGAAACATTACAGTAGACCCACAGCACGCCACACTTACCTGGCGTGGTGTCCGGACATCAGGAAGCCTGCAGTAGACCTTTCAAAATTGGAAAAAGCCTTTTAACTGCCTGTTAACTACCTGTTAACAGACAGTTAAGTGCCGATAATCCTCTTCCAGCCGCTAGGTGTCGGGTCCATGCACAAATCGGGGACCCGACACCCGGGAAGGTTGTTTGGAGGCGGGTTGGCAGCGGGTTCGGGACCCGCTGTCAATCTTTGCAATTTTACCGGATGTCCCGCCTCCAAACCCACCCCCTGAGCACCGGCAAAATACCCCCCGAAGTATTTGTTTAATTTCTCTGCCATTTCCTTATTCACCATTATAATTTCTCCTGTCTCAGCCTGTAAGGGACCCACATTTTGCTAATCTTTTCCTCTTTACATACCTATAGAAGCTTTTAAAGTCTATTTTTATGTCTCTCGCTAGCTTACCCTCATATTCTATTTTCCCTTTCTTTATCAATTTCTTGGTCCTCCTTTGCTGAATTCTAAAATCCTCCCAATCCTCAGGCTTTCTGGCAACATTATAAGCCTCTTCCTTTGATCTAATACTATCTTTAACTTCTCTTGTTAGCCACGGTGGGACCACTTTTCCTGTGGGGTTTTTGTGCCTTTAAGGAATGTATTTTTGTTGTAAATTATGTATTCATTCTTTAAATGCTGGCCATTGCTCGTCTACCATCATTCCTTTTAATGTAGTTTCCCAATCTACCGTAACCAACTCGCCCCTCATACCTACGTAGTTTGCTTTGTTTAGATTCAAGACCCTAGTTTCGGATTTAACTAAATCACTTTCAAACTCAATATAAAATTCTATTATATTATGGTCACACACTTAAGCCTTGTCTTTTGCACTCATGTGCTGGGCTCCACCATCATTGAGGATGGGGATATTCATGGAGCCTCCTCCTCCCGTTAGTTGTTTAATGGTCCACTGTGGCGTACCGATCACAGAAAGGACACAATCCGCTTTTCGGTCCGTAGACTATAAATCAGGCGTCATGCCTTTAAGAAGGATCACACCTTTAAGAAACTCGATCTGCAACATAGTTAAGCCCAGAGCGGGGGTGGAGCAGTCGAAGCTGTGGACTGAGGAAAGGCAGTCGGACTTGGTGTAGTCTCTGATGCCATTTTTGTGTTCAACATGTGGTCTCAACAATTAAACCTTTTCTGTTGAACCTCTCCGAGTTCAGTATATTTTGTTAGGAGTACATAGACTCCTAGACTCCTACGCCACCACCATTCATGACTGGATGTGGCAGGACTGCAGAACTTTGATCTGATCCGTTGGGATCGCTTAGCCCTGTCTATAGCATGCTGCTTCCGCTGTTTAACATGCATGTAGTCTTGTGTTGCAGCTTCCCCAGGTTGGCACCTCATTTTTAGGTATGCCTGGTGCATGCTCTTCTACACTCCTGCACTACACGAGGGAACCAAATGTAATATTTCCAAGTTTGCTAACGACACAAAACTAGGTGGGATTGTGAGTTGTGAGGAGGATGCAAAGAGGCTTCAAGGCAATTTAGACAAGTTGAGTGAGTGGGCAAATACATGGCAGATGCAGTATAACGTGGATAAATGTGAAGTTATCCACTTCGGTAGGAAAAACTGAAAGGCAGAGTATTATTTAAATGGTGATAGGTTGGGAAATGCTGATGTACAAAGGGACCTGGGTGTCCTTGTACACCAGTCACTGTGCAGCCGGAGGGAGGCGTACAGCGATGTTCCCCAGGGTCGGTGCCAGGACCACTGCGCCTCTTGATCTATATTAATGACCTGGACTTGGGTACAAAGGGCAGAATTTCAAAGTTTGCAGATGATACAAAACTCGGAAATGTAGTGAACAGTGAGGAGGATAGTAACAGACTTCAGGAGGACAGAGATAGACGGGTGAAATGGGCAGACACATGTCGTGTACGGCAGTCGGGGGCGACCTGGTCAGTTCCAGTTAAAGTCGTAGGTCTCGGCATCGCTGACCCGACCTCTCACTGGGGTTAGTGGTGTGTGGGGCTGCTTATGATCACTTGAGCTTAAAGTAAATTATTTCAGATTCGTGCGTGCCTGCTTGTAACAAGTAAATGAATTGAGTCCGGTTTGTGTTTGGTACTAAATTGTAACCTCTTCCTGATTTTAAGTAAGGAATAGTTTACCCTGAAATCTTTGTCTCGAGTTGGCTGTTCCACAGGTCTGAACTTTATGAACTGCCAGACAATCTGAACGTCTTAATGAAGGAGCGCCGCACTGGCAGAGGGGCAGTACTGAGGGAGCGCCGCACTGTCGGAGGGGCAGTACTGAGGGAGTGCTGCACTGTCGGAGGGGCAGTACTGAGGGAGCGCCGCACTGTCGGAGGGGCAGTACTGAGGGAGTGCCGCACTGTCGGAGGGGCAGTACTGAGGGAGCGCCGCACTGTCGGAGGGGCAGTACTGAGGGAGCGCTGCACTGTCAGAAGGGCAGTACTGAGGGAGCGCTGCACTGTTGGAGGGGCAGTACTGAGGGAGCGCTGCACTGTTGGAGGGGCAGTACTGAGGGAGCGCTGCTCTGTCGGAGGGGCAGTACTGAGGGAGCACTGCACTGTCGGAGGGGCAGTACTGAGGGAGCACTGCACTGTCGGAGGGGCAGTACTGAGGGAGCGCCGCACTGTCGGAGGGGCAGTACTGAGGGAGCGCCGCACTGTCGGAGGGGCAGTACTGAGGGAGCGCTGCACTGTCGGAGGGGCAGTACTGAGGGAGCGCTGCACTGTTGGAGGGGCAGTACTGAGGGAGCGCAGCACTGTTGGAGGGGCAGTACTGAGGGAGCGCTGCTCTGTCGGAGGGGCAGTACTGAGGGAGCACTGCACTGTCGGAGGGGAAGTATTGAGGGAGTGCTGCACTGTCAGAGAGGCAGTACTGAGGGAATGCTGCACTGTCGGAGGGGCAGTACTGAGGGAGTGCTGCACTGTCGGAGAGGCAGTACTGAGTGAGCGCTGCACTGTCGGAGGGGCAGTACTGAGGGAGCGCTGCACTGTTGGAGGGGCAGTACTGAGGGAGCACTGCACTGTCGGAGGGGCAGTACTGAGGGAGCGCTGCACTGTCGGAGGGGCAGTACTGAGGGAGTGCTGCACTGTTGGAGGGGCAGTACTGAGGGAGCGCTGCACTGTCGGAGGGGAAGTACTGAGGGAGTGCTGCTCTGTCGGAGGGGAAGTACTGAGGGAGCACTGCACTGTCGGAGGGGAAGTACTGAGGGAGTGCTGCACTGTCAGAGTGGCTGTACTGAGGGAGCGCTGCACTGTCGGAGAGGCAGTACTGAGGGAGAGCCGCACTGTCGGAGGGGCAGTACTGAGGGAGTGCTGCACTGTCGGAGGGGCAGTACTGAGGGAGTGCTGCACTGTCGGAGGGGCATTACTGAGGGAGAGCTGCACTGACAGTGGGGCAGTACTGAGGGAGTCCACCAAATAACTGTTAACTGCTAACAAACCAGTTGTGATTAACAAATATATATCATTATCCCACAATAATGTGAAATAAATTCAATCTCCCGATCAATATCCTTTAGCAGGTGGATGGCACCTCCTGCTGGTAGTGACACATTACTGCAGCCACTGCCATCCTGCCCAGTGTGAACTGAGTGGAGCCCCGTGTGACCCCCAGCTCTCTCCGTGTGTAATGGTGCAAGGCAAGCAACGATCGCTTGGTGAGGGCCCCGGAGAGGGAATCTGGGAGAAAGCAGGATTAGCCAAAGAAATCAATTTCTGGGCTCTGCTCCCATCAGGAAAGGCGCAATTCATTTCACTGTTGGAGGAAAGCCGGGGAGTTCTCCCCGGTGTCCTGGGGCCAATATTTATCCCTCAACCAATCACGTTGCTGTTAGTGGGATCTTGCTGTGCGCACATTGGCTGCCGTGTTTCCTACATTACAACAGTGACCACACTTCAAAAAAAGTACTTCATTGGCTGTGAACAACACCAGCTTGCATTTATATAGAATCAGAGAATCTTGCAGCACAGGAAGAGACCATTCGGCCCGTCGAGCCCGTGCCAGCTCTTTGAAAGAGCTCTTCAGCTAGTCCCACTCCCCCGCCCTTTCCCCAGAGCCCTGCAAATATTTTTCCTTCAGGTACTTATCCAATTCCCTTTTGAAAGCTGTGATTGAGTCTGCCTCCACCACCCTTTCAGGCCGTGAATTCCAGATCCTCACCACTCGCTGCGTAAATAAGTTTTTCCTTATGTCGCCTTTGGTTCTTCTGCCAATCACCTTAAATCTGTGTCCTCTGGTTCTCGACCCTTCCGCCAATGGGAACAGTTTCTCTCTATCTACCCTGTCCAGGCCCCTCATGATTTTGAGCACCTCGATCAAATCTCCTCTCAGTCTTCTCTGCTCCAAGGAGAACAACCCCAGCTTCTCCAGTCTATCCACATAACTGAAGTCCCTCATCCCTGGAATCATTCTTGTAAATCTCCTCTGCACCCTCTCTAAGGCCTTCACATCCTTCCTAAAGTGCGGTGCCCAGAATTGGACACAATGGGGCAGAAATTCGGGTCGGGGGCTTGCCGCGCGTGTAAGCCCCCGATCTGCACTTACGCGACGCGCCGGCCGTTGAGCTTCAGGGACGCCTGGAATTCCTGTTTTAAAATGTTGACTCCCGGGCAGCGTCTGACGTCACGCCGCCCAGGAGTGCAGCCAGCGCGAAGCCTGGAGCGCGCTGTGCAAGTGAGACACGCCCCTTGAGGTCTCAGTTTAAAAGGACACGCCCCCAATGTTTCTCACAAGCTGCTAAGCATTTTTACATGCAAAGCAGCAGTTTAAATAGGTTTTTGGTATTTTTAAGAAGCTTTTGGTAACTTTTATAAACTTTTAAAAACGTTTACATTATTTTGAAGAATCTGAAGTAGTTTTAAACAGAATTAAAGCGATTTAAAGACTTTTAAAAGCCCTGAAAGCATTTTTTTCATTCCATTTATTTAATTAGCAATGTCGTCGTCGTACGTGTCTTCACACTGTTCCCTTTGGGGAACTGTATGAAGTGGTGGAAGGATTTCTGGCCGTGATTAACGCTCCTTCCGTGACCGTAACCATCTTTGTACCAGCCATTAGGGGGGTTAGTCCTATGGCGGGAGGGTTTTACGGGCTCCCACAACCTATACGAGGGGGGGGGGCCACCCACACCCACGGACGCAAATATCCCACTGGATGTCTACCCAGAATTTAGAGCCGGAGCTCCGACTCCACTTTGCCGGGACTGTCTGGAGCGGGATTAGAAACCCTACGCCGTGTGGCCCAGCGGCGGGGATCCTACCGCTACGCCAAAGGCCCAATCCGATTAGCAACGTGAAATGGCTGGAATGAGCACAATTCACAGCATTAAAAGAACTCTCAATTGAACTGATGATGACCTCAGCAATCTCCTCAATGAGGTGGAGGCACAGCGCCTGCTCATCTTTGGTAATGAGAAGTCCAAGGCGCCGCAAAAAGGACAGATGATAGCTTGGTCTTTCAAGTGGCAGCATAGGGCTCCAGTCACGGGGAGGGAAAAGGCGCAGGAAACGTATGGGTGTCACCTTTTGCGCGGAGTGGGCCTTTTGCGTAGCGGTAAGCATCCCCGCCGCTGGGCCAGAAGGAGTAGGGTTTCGAGCCCCGCTCCAGACAGTCCCGGCAAGTGGAGTCGGAGCTCCAACTATAAATTCTGGGTGGACATCCAGCGGGATACTTGCGTCCGCGGGTGTGGGTGGCCCCCCCCCCTCAGATGGGTTGTGGGAGCCCGTAAAACCCTCACGCCATAGGACTAACCACCCTAATGGCTGGTATGAAGATGGTTATGGTCACGGAAGGAGCGTTAACATGGCCAGAAATCCTTCCACCACTTCATACAGCTCCCGAAAGGGAACAGTGTGAGGATACGTACGACGATGACCTCTTGCGCAATGCACCTCCTTGGACCCTCAGTCGCAGATGCGAGGGGGCAAATCGTGCAATTGTTAAATTTTTCATTTTATTGACATGTAAAATGTTGGCCCAGTAATTCCGTTTCAAACGCGCGAGTACGGTCGGGGTACTCACGCGTCTGGCTGGAGGAAATGCCGGTTTTCAGCATGCACAGCGCATGCGGGGAAAACCGGCATTTCCTGTCCTCTGAACGAAGGGGTTCAGAGGCAGAACGCGTGCGACTGTACAGGCAGCGCGTGCGCAGTAAAATTCGCCGCTTTCATTCATGCTTTCAGTGAGGTCAAGTCCTTACAACTTACACATGAAAAAAGCATGAGTACAGTTGCTCCAGAGGCTGCGGAGGAAGATATATTTTATCGTGGAGCTTCTGAAAGGCAATATTTTTGTTTGGGAAAGGGAGGAAAGTTATTTTAAGAAATGCTGAGGTAAGTTTTAAAGTTTATTTTTGTTTTTTAAAACGGGTTTTCAGTACTGTAGGTAGAAGGAGCAATTGTGGCTATGTGAATTGAATTTGTTGTGTTTATTAAATGTGAAAATGACTCCAACATTTTTAAGAAAGAAACTTTTCATCAGTAATATATTCTTTTAAGTAATTATGTATGTATGTCTGTATATATTCCTTTGCGTATATGTATGTATATATTCCTTTACTTATGTGTATGAATGTATGTATTTAATTATGACTTTCAGAGAAAGTAACTTATTGGAAAATCATAATTAAATACATACATTCATACACATAAGTAAAGGAATATATACATATATGTAAAGGAATATATACGGACATACATACATAATTACTTAAAAGAATATATTACTACTGATGAACAGTTTCTTTCTTAAAAATGTTGGAAATGTTACATTACTCATTTTAGAACAGTCATTTTCACATTTAATAAACACAACAAATTCAATTCACACAGCCACAATTGCTCCTTCTACCTACCGTACTGAAAACCCGTTTAAAAAAAAAAAAATTAAACTTTAAAACTTACCTCATCATTTCTTAAAATAACTTTCCTCCCTTTCCCAAACAAAAATATTGCCTTTCAGAAGCTCCACGATAAAATATATCTTCCTCCGCAGCCTCTGGAGCAACTTTACTCATGCTTTTTTCATGTGTAAGTTGTCAGGACTTACCCTCACTGAATCCATGAATGAAATCGACGAAGTTCACTGCGCACGCGCTGCCTGTGCAGTCGCACGCGCTGTGCCTCTGAACCCCTTCGTTCAGAGGACAGGAAATGCCGGTTTTCCCCGCATGCGCTGTGCATGCTGAAAACCGGCATTTCCTCCGGCCAGACGCGTGAGTACCCCGACCGTACCCACGCGTTTGGAACGGAATTACTGGGCCAACACTCCAGTTGGGGCCGAACCAGTGTTTTAAAAAGGTTCATCATAATCTCCACACTTGTGTACTCTATATTGTTAAATCTGTGAGTTGTTCAAGTAATTAATACTCAGACTTAATCAGTAACAATAAAACAGGTCTTTACTGGTTGGAGGTAGGGACTATACGTAGGTCTTTACTTCATGCCCACAGGCGGGAACTGAGGGGAGATCAGTACCCACAGTACTATTTATACCCCTATGGCCAGGAGTGGTACTGCGTATCACTACGCCCAACAAGTAGTGCAGTCCTGTCCATAGGTTCAAAGTAGCACACATATGACATACACAACATTCCTCCCTTCCTAGCTTTACAGTCATCTCCCCATTTAACATAACGTAATAACATATATACATATATAACTTCAGGTTTACATAACAGAATAACATAGATACATAGATAACTTCATGTCAAAACAGATCACAGATTCAGTCTCTGTGGAAAACAGTTCACAGATTCAATCTCTGTGGTGGAGTCGGTTCACGTTGCTGGAGTGACTCATTCAATAGTCCTTCCATGGATTTAACAGTTTGAACTTCCGAACTGAATTGGCTCCGTTCGGAGGGACCACGTGTGTGATCTGGTAGAGGTGATAATGGTTCAGATGGGTCATCTTCTGTTTTTACTTTTCCTTTTCTGCTTCTTGGAGACTCTCTGGGCTCCATTGTCAGCTGCCACAGCTGCCAGCTGCATGCGCAGTTCCTCCTTCTCTTCCTCCTGTTTCCGTCGTAGAGCCAGCTTCTCCCGATGTTCCGTAGACTTTTGGTGCTCCTCCATGATTTCTGCACTTTGGGAGTCGAAGTTACAAGCTGGGCAGGACAGGACATCGTAATATTCGGTGTCGTCCACCAGGTCATAGTAATATTCGGTGTCGTCCTGAGCTAGACCAGTGAGAGGGTCGTCTATTTCCTCCATACCCAGCTGGACGTTAGCCAGCTCTTGTTCCAAATCCAGACATCTTTCCTGAAGAGACTTCTTCATGTGTACCTCTGCATCCAGCTTTTTCTGGGCTTTCAGCAAGTCGTTTACTAGTGACCTCATTTGTGATTTTAATACTTCAACTTCCTTTGGAGATTGATTGATCGGACTATGCAATCCCTCTACCGGAGCAGCTGTTTCAGCGGTCTGTTGTTCTACGTTGACGTGAGTCAGCGTACTTTTGGCATCCAAGGGCTGCTCTGTTGCAGTCATCTCAGTCTGTGTTGCCACCTCAGCTCTTCCAATAACCTTTGAGAGCTCCGAACCCCTTTCGTTTGAATATTGAAGTTCGTGTTCAAGTTTTTCCCATTTCAGAGTCCTGTCCTTCAGCATATGCAGGAGTTGGCTGACCGTTAACTCCTCTGACATCAGACGTTTTGTGTGCTCCTGTTCCATTTTCTCCATCAGCTGCTTCTGTTGTCTTTCCAGATTCTCCAACTCTATATCAAAGAACTCTTTCGTTGCATTCAACTCTTGCTCACAACGGCGAAGCATTTGTTCTAATTGCTGTTGTAGTTTGAAATGGAGTTGAGTTCGAGCCCGGTGTCCCTCAGAAATGGGCACATCAGTAGACTTGCCAGACTCAGAATCCACAGTTAAACTATGTTGTTGTTGCTCAGTGGAATTCTGTGCTGAAACTTTGTCTTTTGCACCTGAGTTGGGCTTACCATCATCCGTTCCAGAGTCTGGGCCGACTATCTTCACCGAGTTCTCACTCGTTATTGTTTGTAGGAAATGCCAGTCCATATTCATTTTCCTAATCCACTCCCGTCCTAGTAGTGGAGGACCTCCTTCAGATATCACATATAAGTCCATTATTTGACTGTCTTCGCCCTTGTGGACCACTGCAACCTCTATTTTCCCGATGGGGTACACTCTTTGCCCCGTGTATGTTTCCAATATAATCCCCGTATCCGGTAGGGGAATATGTTGGAATAACTTTCCGTAATCTTTCTTATTTATGACCGTCAATGCCGATCCAGTGTCCAATTCCAGTTTTACTTGGACTCCTTCTATCTGAAGAGTGACCCAAATTTTCTGGAGGTCTGCACCCTTACCAGCGTTGAGTACTCTTAAGCTAGCCAGTTCATTACTGCTAGCGTCTGAATCGGACGCCTGTTCGGTCACCTTGTGTACCTTTGCGTATTTTCCTTGCGGTGACTTCTTGTTGCTGGTCTTCTTCCCTGACCTGCATACTCTAGCTATATGTCCAAGCCTACCACAAGTTCTACATTCTTGGTTTTTAAACCAACACTGGTTCTGATCATGCGTTGTCTTTCCACAACGATAACATTTGCCAGAACTCACACCCAATTTGTGTGCACTGAGCTCCGGTGACCGTAGCTGCATTACTGCCGTGCCTCTCGCTGCGGCTTCGTGTGCTGCTGCCATAGTGACCGCCTTCTCAAGCGTCAGCTCATTCTCCTCGAGCAGTCGCTTTTGTGTATCCTGTTTAAATAAACCACACACAAATTTGTCTCGAAGTGCCTCTGTCAGTCCCGTTCCAAACTGGCAATATTTCGCTAATTTACGCAATTCCAGCAAATAATCAGCATTGCTTTCATGCTGTAGCTGCCTTCTGTCGTAAAATTTAAATCGTTCCGCTAGCATCAGCGGCGTGGGGTTTAGATGATCTTTCAGGACAGTAACAATCTCATCGAACGTCTTATCCGCCGGTTCATCTGGTGATAACAGGTGTTTCAATTGCCCGTATGTCTTCGCACCCATTAAATTTAATAATGTTAGAGCTTTATCTTGGTCACGAATTTTATTGGCCTTGCAATAATTTTTTACTCTTTCAACATATATGGCCCAATCTTCGAGGTCACTATCAAAGGTGCTAATATTCCCGTGTTTAGGCATTGTAGATTTGCAATTTCTCAGATTTTTTTTTTTTTTACTGCTATCCAAGGTGGCGGCTTCCCGCTCTTGCCGTCGTCCTCCGCCCACAAAATGGCGGTTTTCCCGCGCTTGGCGGTCTTCACCCGTCCCCCAACGCCGTCTCCCTTCAGCCCCCGAGTGCGGCCCTTATCTTCGCCGCGATCGCCCGAGTGCGGCCCTTATCAGCGGATGCGATCGCTGGATCGCGAAGCGGCTCTCGGCTCTTATCAGGAGATGCGATCGCTCCGTTGAAACGCCTCCCGCTCGAAGCGGCTCTCGCGCCCTATTCCTCCAGCTCCCCCAGCCCCGTTCGTGCGGCCAACGCGGTCGACTGCCTGTCGCGTCGCTGCCCGGCTCAGACAACGGCTTACCCACCACCAAGCTGGAGAAGAAGCTGACGGTCGCCGATGGAGGCTCCGAGGTCAGGATGTCTTCCAGTGGGGTGGAGAGGGTGGAAACCTCTCTGCAATGTCCTGGCTGTGGACGAAGCTGCCGTGGAGTGACTGCCGCAGGGTCCGAATCAGACTCGTCGCCAGTGTTAAATCTGTGAGTTGTTCAAGTAATTAATACTCAGACTTAATCAGTAACAATAAAACAGGTCTTTACTGGTTGGAGGTAGGGACTATACGTAGGTCTTTACTTCATGCCCACAGGCGGGAACTGAGGGGAGATCAGTACCCACAGTACTATTTATACCCCTATGGCCAGGAGTGGTACTGCGTATCACTACGCCCAACAAGTAGTGCAGTCCTGTCCATAGGTTCAAAGTAGCACACATATTACATACACAACATATATGAAGCCCAGGATCCTGTGTGCTTTTTTAACCGTTTTCTCAACCTGCCCTGCCACCTTCTCAACCTGTGTAAATACACCCCCAGGTCTCTCTGTTCATGAACCCCCTTTAAAACTGGACCATTGAGCTCATACTGCCTCTCCTCATCCTTCCTATAGCGCCTTTAATGTAGTAAAAACAGCCCAAGAGGCTTCACAGGAGTAATCAGACAAGATTCTACCTCTGGGGAGTGCAGCCAGAGCCAGGTCCACGGCACCACGGGTGGCTCCGCTGTACAGGGGGGAGGAGGAAGATCGGGAAAGCAATATTGACCGGAGATTGGATGGTTAGGGGGAATAGACAGGCGTTTCTGTGGCCTGAGAGGTGATTCCAGGATAGTACGTTACCTCCCTGGTGCCAGGGTCAATTGTAACCATTCTATGAGAGAAACAAAGCTGGAAATGGAAGGCAGTAAATTAATAAGTGAGTTTGGAAGGCGGAGGAAACAAAGGCTAGAAAATAGACGACAAAGGGTTTTGGCCGTGGTTAATGGTATATTCTTCAATGCAAGGGGGGAGAAATTGTTTTGGCCGGCAAAGTTGCCGATATCACCGGCAGCTGCAGTTAACGGCTGCTGGAAATGGCCGCAATGCTAGCGGAGCAAAATTGGTCTGGGGGGGTGGCATGGAGATAGGTGGCGCAGCGCTCACCTTCCGAGTAACGCTGTCCTGGTGGCGTTGCTGGAGGGATCCGGGACAACGAAGTTTCTGTGCAGGAGCAGCGTTGGAGCTTCCCACAGACTCTGGGAGCGAAACTGTGGAGCTCGCAGGGAATTGTGGGCAATGAAGAGGTCTGAGAATTAAAGGGGCCACGCACAATGAAGCAATACAAAATAAAATGAAGTGAATCAATACATTTTTCAGCCCTTTCTGCCTGTTAAGAAATATTCAACATGTAAAAGAAGTTCCAAACGTGAATATTCAGCTCTTAAAGCTGAATTATTTTCCTAACCTCAACAAGTGGGAAAAGTGCCTCAGCACTAACACAATAGCTCAGCAAGCCAGGGAAGGAGCACCGAGGGTCTCGCACGCAGCACTCCAGCTTTGTGCAGGGGGTCAACACTGCAACACAGGCCCTCTACCCACTGGGGCCAGGAGACCCTCCAGAAAGAAGGATGTGGGACTACATCACCGAGGCCGTCACTGCCAGCAGTGTCGCCCCCACCACCTGGCTCCAGTGCCCAAAGAAGCTTCATGACCTCAGACCAGTGGTGAAGGTCAGTGAATGCATCTTCAAAAGCCGTCTCCTACCAACTGCACCACTAGCCTCACACACTGCTCAATGCACGACCCCCAGTCACTCACCTACCAACAATCTGCACCCAGGATGAGGCACATCTCCCATTCCTAGCCTCGCCTCACCCCCTTGGAGGAGACGGTGCAGGCCATTCTTGGCAGGGGCATAGCTGAGCCCTTGGCCAGCGGCGGGGCTGAAAGGATACAAGATGCTGGTATCTGTAGTGTATGTACCTTTAAGGGGAGAACTACTTTTTACAGCTCCTGTATACTGTAGTACCGGCAGTGACCACACCTGTATATAAACCCTGAGTAGGGATCTGTACAGTTAGTTTTAGAGTAACCCTCATCCAGTAAACACCTGTTGATTGTTCCCTGCAGTCTCTTGTCTAGTTATTGAAGGACACACAACATCAAGATACACGGATCTAACATTGGCGACGAGGATGGGATTCAAACCTACCTGCAACTCTGCATCACCTACCAGGGATTCGCTCCTGGAGAACAGTGGAAGAAGAAGGCCGAGTCCAGAAGCACGGGCGTAGACCATCCAGCGGAGACTTGAGCATCACAGGGGAGGCTGTTGAGAGCTGGGCTTGGTTCTCCAGTCACGGTGGTCCAGCGAAACGGGCTGGCAACAGGTACGGCGCAGACCCTTCCCGGACAGCGGCGGCTAGAGCTGACCGACGGCACAGAAAAAGGCCGAGCAGCGTCGACGGGAGAAGAGAGAGAGAGGGTAGAGCGCACAGGGCGCAGCCGGTGTTCAGGACCGAGCGGCGTCAACGGGAGAAGAGAGAGGGTAGAGCGCACAGGGCGCAGCTGGTGTTCAGGACCGAGCGGCGTCAACGAGAGAGAGAGGCACGCAGGAAAACACGCAGAGCGCAGCCGGTGTTCAAGGGCTGAGCAGCATCAGCGGGGTAGAAAGGAAAGCGCGGGAGACGCCATTTTGAGCCGCAGCGGAGAAGAAGGGAGAGCACGGGAGACGCCATTTTGAGCCAGTCTAACCACACCCAGGGATGCCGAAGAGTGGCAGTGTCACAGCGTTCGACAATGAAGTCGAAGATTGGACGACATATGTCGAACGTATAGAAGTGTACTGCAAGGCGAGTGAAGTGCCAGATGACAGGAAAGCGCTGGTATTGTTGAATTCAATGGGTGCAAAAACGTATGGCTTACTGCGAAACCTAGTAACCCCAGAGAAGCCAGTGGAAAAGGATTTTGAAAACATAGTGTCAATCCTACAGGACCACTTAGACCCCACACCGCTGCTGATAGCGGAAAGATTTAAGTTTCACAAAAGGAACCAGCATAAAGATGAAAGTAATGCTGAGTTTTTAACGGAACTGTGCAAGCTATCGAAACACTGCCAGTTTGGAACGGGACTAGCAGATACTTTAAGGGACAAGTTTGTGTGTGGGCTTCAAAGTGAAGGAACCCAGAAACGGCTTCTATCAGAAAAGGATCTTACGCTGGCCAAGGCTTTCAGCATGGCAGTATCACATGAAGCAGCAGCACGGGGCGCGGCAGAGATACAACGGAGACCGCAAGAATATGGCACAAATGAAATGTCATACGGAACAGTGAAGTGCTATCGCTGCGGCAGAACAACACACGACCATAATGATTGCTGGTTCAAGGACCAAGTGTGCAGACAGTGTGGAAAAGCAGGACACATAGCAAGAGCCTGCAGGTCGGGAAAGAAAACCAGCAGCAAGAAATCCCCACAGGAGAAGTACAAGAAGGTACATAAGGTGACGGAGAATAGTGCAGACGAACAGAAAAGTGATACAGACTCTGGAAGCAAGGAGCTGGGTTGTCTGAAACTACATAATGTGATCAAAACGGAGGATCACCAAACTATCTGGGTCACGCTCAAGATAGCCGGAGTCCAAGTGAAAATGGAATTTTCACAGTCATAACAGTCATAAACCGAAGGGACTACAAGCGGCTATTCTCACATATACCCTTGAGAGATACAAAGATTGTCTTGAAGACGTACACGGGGCAAAATGTCTACCCCAAAGGAAAAATAAGGGTGAACGTTATAAATAACGGCAAGGAAACACCAAAAATGGACCTATATGTATTGCCAGATGGAGGACCACCACTACTAGGACGTGAATGGATCTGGAAGATACAGCTAGATTGGCATTCCATACAAGCACTGACTGTAGATGCCAAAAAGGATGATGACGTCACACCTGGACAACTGTCAAAAATGCTAACTGACGCACAAGAAGAGTTCCAGGAGGGACTCGGAACACTAAAAGGCATAACAGCGACGATCAAAATAGAGGAAAATGCAAGCCCAAAGTTTTTTAAGGCCAGACCGGTGCCTTATGCGATCCGCCCAGCCGTCGAAGCAGAGCTGGAAGGTTTGGAACGTTCAGGAGTACTGTCCAAAGTGGACTGGAGCGAGTGGGCTACACCCATCGTTCCTGTAATGAAGAGGTCGTTGAGTAATACGCCTGGGGAACCAAAGAAGGTTCGCATCTGTGGGGACTTTAAGGTGACAGTAAACCCAGTCCTTCACACTGTACAATATCCGCTTCCGCGGATTGAAGATATTTTCGCCTCGCTATCTGGAGGGAAACGCTTCACTAAGATTGATCTGGCCCAGGCGTACCTGCAAGTGGAGGTAGGAGAAGCCTCGAAACAGTACCTCACGATCAACACTCATAAAGGTCTCTACCAATACAACCGGCTGGTGTTCGGGGTAGCATCAGCTCCGGCTATTTGGCAAAGGGCAATGGATCAAGTCCTGCAAGGGATTCCAGGGACCCAGTGTTATTTGGACGACATCCTGGTCACGGGCGAAAATGACAGTGATCACCTCGCCAACCTGGAGCAGGTGCTCACTAGATTGAAGGAATATGGGCTCCGAGCTAATCGCCACAAATGCAAGTTTTTCCAGAAGCAGATCTCGTATTGTGGCCACGTTATTGATGAAGAGGGGTTACATAAGTCCCCTGAAAAGATTGAGGCAGCAGTCAAGGCTCCAGCACCGGAAAATGTGTCACAACTGAGGTCGTTCCTCGGGCTGGTGAACTATTACCATAAGTTCTTGCCGAATTTGTCTACAATACTACACCCACTGAACACCCTACTGCAAACGGGGGTACCATGGAAGTGGAATGACGAATGTAAACGAGCTTTCCAGAAGTGCAAAGAATTGATCACATCAAAAGAGGTGTTGGCTCATTTCAACCCAGCACTACCAATTCGGTTGGTGTGTGATGCATCACCCTATGGCATTGGAGCGGTGCTGTCGCACAAATTACCGGATGGCTCGGAGAGGCCAGTAGCCTTTGCGTCTCGGTCACTAACCTCAGCCAAGCGTAACTACGTCCAGATTGACAGGGAGGCCCTCAGCCTAGTGTGGGGAGTGAAAAAGTTCAACCACTATCTGCACGGGCAGAAGTTCATCTTGCTGACTGACCACCAACCACTTGTCTCCATCTTTAATCCAAAGAAGGGCGTTCCGGTGATGACTGCGCAATGGCTACAAAGATGGTCCCGTTTTCTAGGGGCGAACCAATAAAAAATCGAGTATAAGGGCACGAAACAGCATGGAAACGCTGATGGGCTATCATGCCTGCCACTGCCTACTGCGGAGGAAGCACCAGCAGTGGACCCTGTCGAAATATTTTATTCGACTATAATTGAACGCTTGCCAGTAACTAACGCTGATATAGAGGAGACCCGAAATGACCCGACACTGTCTCGGTATATGACTTGACGGTGAAGGGATGGCCAACACATGGCGACTCACTGTTGCCAGCATTCTCATCCAGAAGAGAACAGCTGTCAGTATGCCAGGGGACCTTGATGTGTGGATCCCGAGTGGTAATTCCACCCAAGTTAAGGGAGAGAGTGCTCAATGAGCTTCACAAAGGCCATCTGGGAGGGGTGAAAATGAAAAGCCTTGCTAGGGCTTATGTGTGGTGGCCAGGGATCGATCAGCAAATCGAGGACCTGACAAAGAGCTGCTCAGGATGCCAAAAGGTCCAAAATGCACCACCACATGCCCCTCTACACCCATGGGAGTGGCCCTCATCTCCATGGCAATGGGTGCATATTGATTTTGCTGGTCCATTCATGGACTCAATGTTTTTAATAGCCGTGGATGCGCACTCGAAATGGCCTGAGGTGATCAAAATGTCCTTCACCACCACGGAGAAAACTATTGCAGTCCTACGGACCATATTTGCCAGGAACGGCTTGCCAGAGCAGATTTGCTCTGATAACGGACCACAGTTTGTGTCCGAAGAGTTTCGAAGATTTTCGAAGATTTACGAAAAGGAATGGGGTAAGGCATTACACATCCACCCCGTATCATCCAGCCACAAATGGATTGGCTGAGAGGTTCGTACAAACCTTTAAAAAAGCAGTAAGGGCCATGTGCGATGACGACATTCCACTGCAGCATAAGGTGGACAATTTCCTGTTAGCCTACAGAAATGCGACACATGCAGTCACCAACCAGACCCCGGCCATGATGTTCTTTAACCAAAGGTTGAGATCTCGTCTGGATTTGCTCAGACCAAATGTACGAAGAGATGTTGAGAATAAGCAATTCCAGCACATCAATGAGAAGCCGACAAGGAGCTTCAATGTAGGGCAACCAGTCTTGGCCCGCGACTACCGAACAGAGAAATGGCAACCAGGAACGATATGCACACGGCAGGGGTCACTAATGTACACAGTGGATGTTGGGGAGAACATTGTGAGACGCCATGTTGACCAGATCTTAGCGTCACAGGAACGAGTCAACCCCATGTCTCGCGTACCTGGTGATGAACCCGACATACAGGTAGCATCTACCCCAGAAACAGTAGCATCGGAAGCTGATGAACCAACCGACGACAGGGGGCCAGAATCGCCTCCGCACCAAGAGCAAGACACTCGGGAAAGGCGCTATCCAGAAAGGACCAGGAAGCCTCCCCAAAGACTGAATTTATAAATAGACTATTTTCAGTTAATGTTGCATGTTAAAAGTGTTAATTGTAATTAGTTGATATTTAATTGTTAAATGAATGTTATGGTACTGTTAATCTAAAAGGGGAGGAATTGTAGTGTATGTACCTTTAAGGGGAGAACTACTTTTTACAGCTCCTGTATACTGTAGTACCGGCAGTGACCACACCTGTATATAAACCCTGAGTAGGGATCTGTACAGTTAGTTTTAGAGTAACCCTCATCCAGTAAACACCTGTTGATTGTTCCCTGCAGTCTCTTGTCTAATTATTGAAGGACACAACATCAAGATACACGGATCTAACAGTTGAGAGCCATTGTTATCTTCACTGCCACTGACAGAGACGTCCTGCCCCTCAGTTGAGGCTGCAGATCTGGCTGAAGCAGGTGGCAGAGCTCAGTGGCCACCTCCTTGCTGAATCGCAGCCTTCGCAAACACTGCTCCTCAGACATATTAATGTAGGAGAAGTGTTGGCGAAAAACCCTGGGAGGATAAGGTCTCCTGTCCCGAGGCCTGTTGGCCCTCCTCCGTCTGGCCATGATTGCCACATAGAAACATTGAAGATAGGAGCAGGAGTAGGCCATTCGGCCCCTCGAGCCTGCTCCACCATTCAATGAGATCATGGCTGATCATCCAAATTCAGTACCCTGTCCCTGCCTTCTCCCCATATCCCTTGATCCCTTTAGCCTTAAGAAATATATCCAACTCCTTCTTGAATATATTTAATGAACTGGCCTCTACTGCGTTCTGTGGTAGAGAATTCCACAGGTTCACCACTCTCTGGGTGAAGAAATTCCTCCTCATCTCTGTCCTAAATGGCTTACCCCTTATCCTTAGCCACTCTTTCTCTGCATCTCTCTGCCCTCCGAATGTGATGGAGAAGGACGACGTTCCCATCCATTGCAGCCCCCATAGTATCTGGGCAATCAAAGTTATGATGGTCAAAAAGCAAAGTACCTGCAAAGTTATGGTCAGAAGCCAAAACTACCTCAGACAGCGTTAACTCAATGCAGAAGTCTCTCTTTCTCTCTTGGTCTCTCTGCAAATCTTTCTCTCTCTCTCTCAGAACGAGTGGTCCAAAAATGGCTACCACACAAAAGCCAGGAAGAGGCCCTCTTTAAATAGCGCCCCCCCCAGCCCCACAGCGACTGGGAAGCGTTCCAGTCAACCTGTCATTGGTAGTGCCAGGCGGAAAGGAGGGGGGCACCACTCAATTTCCGGTCCGGGGCATTACAAGGGCGTTGCACTCTCGAATGACGTCAAGATCTGCGTGCGCAGGAGATCGGCCGGTATTGTTTAGCGCCGCCGCAAAATGTCCGGTCAATTTCGCGAGAGGCGCAGGTATCGCCGCGCCCGGACGCTAGTTGGTTTGCGCCCCATTGGCGCCCTCTTAAGGCGCTAAAGGGAGGCGCAAACCAACCGAATTTTCCCGCCCGGGACTTTGGGACCATTTCTGGGGCAGGAGGGACCTGTTCAAGGTGGACAGATTGCACCTCAACAGAGCTGGGACCAATGTCCTCGTGGGAAAGTTAACTGGTGCTGTGGGAAAGGCTTTAAACTAATTTGGCAGCTGGCTGGGCATCAAGATGAAACATTAGAGAGGAGAAACAAGGTGCCTAGAGGACTGGGAGAGGCAAATAGCACTAGAGTAAAGTTCAGAAATAGGAGGGATTAGACAGGGGAACAATGTGAGGCAGTCTAAGGTGGGTTTGGAGTACAGGTACGTAAATGCGTGGAGCGTGGTAAATACGCTTGGTGAGCTGCAGGCACAAGTCGCCTCATGGGACTATGATATAGTGGCACTAACAGAGCCCTGGCTCAAAGAAGTGGAGGATTGGGAACTTAATATTCCTGGCTACAAGGTATTCAGGAAAGATATTGAAGGTAAAAAAGGAGAGGGGGGTGGCAGTATTGATCAAATAAAGTATTATAGCACTGGAGAGGGATGATGTATGTGAGGGGTGAAAGACTGTGTCTATTTGGTTA
>NC_140995.1:248348736-248471236 GCF_052327205.1 Somniosus microcephalus | reverse complement strand
ACTGGGGTCAGTCTGGGAGCAGAGACAGACACAGAGGGTCAGTCTGGGAGCAGGGAAAGACACATGGGTCAGTCTGGGAGGAGGGACAGACACAGGGGTCAGTCTGGGATTAGGTCTCGACACAGGTGTCAGTCTGGGAGGAGGGACAGACACAGAGGTCAGTCTGGGAGCAGAGACAGACACAGGGGTCAGTCTGGGAGCAAAGACAGACACAGGGGTAAGTCTGGGAGGAGAGACAGACACAGGGGTCAGTCTGGGAGGAGGGACAGACACTGGGGTCAGTCTGGGAGCAGGGACAGACACTGGGGTCAGTCTGGGAGCAGGGACAGACACTGGGGTCAGTCTGGGAGCAGGGACAGACACAGGGGTCAGTCTGGGAGGAGGGACAGACTCTGGGGTCAGTCTGGGAGCAGGGACAGACTCTGGGGTCAGTCTGGGAGCAGGGACAGACTCTGGGGTCAGTCTGGGAGGAAGGACAGACACTGGGGTCAGTCTGGGAGGAGGGACAGACACTGGGGTCAGTCTGGGAGCAGGGACAGACACAGGGGTCAGTCTGGAAGCAGGGACAGACACTGGGGTCAGTCTGGGAGCAGGGACAGACTCTGGGGTCAGTCTGGGAGGAAGGACAGACACTGGGGTCAGTCTGGGAGCAGGGACAGACACAGGGGTCAGTCTGGGAGATGGGACAGACTCTGGGGTCAGTCTGGGAGCAGGGACAGATTCTGGGGTCAGTCTGGGAGCAGGGACAGACTCAAGGGTCAGTCTGGGAGCAGGGACAGACTCTGGGGTCAGTCTGGGAGCAGGGACAGACTCTGGGGTCAGTCTGGGAGCAGGGACAGACTCAGGGGTCAGTCTGGGAGCAGGGACAGACTCTGGGGTCAGTCTGGGAGCAGGGACAGACTCTGGGGTCAGTCTGGGAGGAGGGACAGACTCAGGGGTCAGTCTGGGAGCAGGGACAGACTCTGGGGTCAGTCTGGGAGCAGGGACAGACACTGGGGTCAGTCTGGGAGCAGGGACAGACTCAGGGGTCAGTCTGGGAGCAGGGACAGACTCAGGGGTCAGTCTGGGAGCAGGGACAGACTCTGGGGTCAGTCTGGGAGCAGGGACAGACACTGGGGTCAGTCTGGGAGCAGGGACAGACACTGGGGTCAGTCTGGGAGCAGGGACAGACACTGGGGTCAGTCTGGGACCAGGGACAGACTCTGGGGTCAGTCTGGGAGCAGGGACAGACACTGGGGTCAGTCTGGGAGCAGGGACAGACTCTGGGGTCAGTCTGGGAGCAGGGACAGACACTGGGGTCAGTCTGGGAGCAGGGACAGACTCTGGGGTCAGTCTCGGAGCAGGGACAGAGACTGGGGTCAGTCTGGGAGCAGGGACAGACACTGGGGTCAGTCTGGGAGCAGGGACAGATTCTGGGGTCAGTCTGCAAGCAGGGACAGACTCTGGGGTCAGTCTGGGAGCAGGGACAGACACTGTGGTCAGTCTGGGAGCAGGGACAGACACTGGGGTCAGTCTGGGAGCAGGGACAGACTCTGGGGTCAGTCTGGGAGCAGTGACAGACACTGGGGTCAGTCTGCGAGCAGGGACAGACACTGGGGTCAGTCTGGGAGCAGCTACAGACTCTGGGGTCAGTCTGGGAGCAGGGACAGACACTGGGGTCAGTCTGGGAGCAGGGACAGACTCTGGGTTCAGTCTGGGAGCAGGGACAGACACTGGGGTCAGTCTGGGAGCAGCTACAGACTCTGGGGTCAGTCTGGGAGCAGGGACAGACACTGGGGTCAGTCTGGGAGCAGGGACAGACTCTGGGGTCAGTCTGGGAGCAGGGACAGACTCTGGGTTCAGTCTGGGAGCAGGGACAGACACTGGGGTCAGTCTGGGAGCAGGGACAGACACTGGAGTCAGTCTGGGAGCAGGGACAGACACTGGGGTCAGTCTGGGAGGATGGACAGACACTGGGGTCAGTCTGGGAGCAGGGACAGACTCTGGGTTCAGTCTGGGAGCAGGGACAGACACTGGGGTCAGTCTGGGAGCAGGGACAGACACTGGGGTCAGTCTGGGAGCAGGGACAGACACTGGGGTCAGTCTGGGAGCAGGGACAGACTCTGGGGTCAGTCTGGGAGCAGGGACAGGCTCAGGGGGTCAGTCTGGGACCAGGGACAGACACTGGGGTCAGTCTGGGAGCAGGGACAGACACTGGGGTCAGTCTGGGAGCAGGGACAGACACTGGGGTCAGTCTGGGAGCAGGGACAGACACAGGGGTCAGTCTGGGAGCAGGGACAGACTCTGGGGTCAGTCTGGGAGGAGGGACAGACACTGGGGTCAGTCTGGGAGCAGGCACAGACTCTGGGCTCAGTCTGGGAGCAGGGACAGACACAGGGGTCAGTCTGGGAGCAGGGACAGACTCTGGGGTCAGTTTGGGAGCAGGGACAGACTCTGGGGTCAGTCTGGGAGCAGGGCCAGACTCTGGGGTCAGTCTGGGAGCAGGGACAGACACTGGGGTCAGTCTGGGAGCAGGGACAGACACTGGGGTCAGTCTGGGAGCAGGGACAGACTCTGGGGTCAGTCTGGGAGCAGGGACAGACTCTGGGGTCAGTCTGGGAGCAGGGACAGACTCTGGGGTCAGTCTGGGAGCAGGGACAGACTCTGGGGTCAGTCTGGGAGCAGGGACAGACTCTGGGGTCAGTCTGGGACCAGGGACAGACTCTGGGGTCAGTCTGTGAGCAGGGACAGACTCAGGGGTCAGTCTGGGAGCAGGGACAGACTCTGGGGTCAGTCTGTGAGCAGGGACAGACTCTGGGGTCAGTCTGTGAGCAGGGACAGACTCTGGGGTCAGTCTGAGAGCAGGGACAGACACTGGGGTCAGTCTGGGAGCAGGGACAGACTCTGGGGTCAGTCTGGGAGCAGGGACAGACTCTGGGGTCAGTCTGGGAGCAGGGACAGACTCTGGGGTCAGTCTGGGAGCAGGGACAGACACTGGGGTCAGTATGGGAGCAGGGACAGACTCTGGGGTCAGTCTGGGAGCAGGGACAGTCTCTGGGGTCAGTCTGGGAGCAGGGACAGACTCTGGGGTCAGTCTGGGAGCAGGGACAGACTCTGGGGTCAGTCTGGGAGCAGGGACAGACACTGGGGTCAGTCTGGGATCAGGGACAGACACTGGGGTCAGTCTGGGAGCAGGGACAGACTCTGGGGTCAGTCTGGGAGCAGGGACAGACACTGGGGTCAGTCTGGGAGCAGGGACAGACTCTGGGGTCAGTCTGGGAGCAGGGACAGACACTGGGGTCAGTCTGGGAGCAGGGACAGACACAGGGGTCAGTCTGGGAGCAGGGACAGACTCTGGTGTCAGTCTGGGAGCAGGGACAGACTCTGGGGTCAGTCTGGGAGCAGGGACAGACACTGGAGTCAGTCTGGGAGCAGGGACAGACACAGGGGTCAGTCTGGGAGCAGGGACAGACTCTGGGGTCAGTCTGGGAGCAGGGACAGACTCTGGGGTCAGTCTGGGAGTAGGGACAGACACTGGGGTCAGTCTGGGAGCAGGGACAGACTCTGGGGTCAGTCTGGGAGCAGGGACAGACTCTGGGGTCAGTCTGGGAGCAGGGACAGACTCTGGGGTCAGTCTGGGAGTAGGGACAGACACTGGGGTCAGTCTGGGAGCAGGGACAGACACTGGAGTCAGTCTGGGAGCAGGGACAGACTCTGGGGTCAGTCTGGGAGCAGGGACAGACACTGGAGTCAGTCTGGGAGCAGGGACAGACACAGGGGTCAGTCTGGGAGCAGGGACAGACACAGGGGTCAGTCTGGGAGCAGGGACAGACTCTGGGGTCAGTCTGGGAGTAGGGACAGACACTGGGGTCAGTCTGGGAGCAGGGACAGACACTGGAGTCAGTCTGGGAGCAGGGACAGACACTGTGGTCAGTCTGGGAGCAGGGACAGACACTGCGGTCAGTCTGGGAGCAGGGACAGACACAGAGGGTCAGTCTGGGAGCAGGGACAGACACTGGGGTCAGTCTGGGAGCAGGGACAGACACAGAGGGTCAGTCTGGGAGCAGGGACAGACTCTGGGGTCAGTCTGGGAGCAGGGACAGACTCTGGGGTCAGTCTGGGAGCAGGGATAAACACTGGGGTCAGTCTGGGAGCAGGGACACACTCTGGGGTCAGTCTGGGAGCAGGGACAGACACTGGGGTCAGTCTGGGAGGAGGGACAGACTCTGGGGTCAGTCTGGGAGCAGGGACAGACTCTGGGGTCAGTCTGGGAGCAGGGGCAGACTCTGGGGTCAGTCTGGGAGCAGGGACAGACTCTGGGGTCAGTCTGGGAGCAGGGACAGACTCTGGGGTCAGTCTGGGAGCAGGGACAGACTGGGGTCATTCTGGGAGCATGGACCGACTCTGGGGTCAGTCTGGGAGCAGGGACAGACTCTGGGGTCAGTCTGGGAGCAGGGACAGACACTGGGGTCAGTCTGGGAGCAGTGACAGACTCTAGGGTCAGTCTGGGAGCAGGGACACACTCTGGGGTCAGTCTGGGAGCAGGGACAGGCTCAGGGGGTCAGTCTGGGAGCAGGGACGGACACTGGGGTCAGTCTGGGAGCAGGGACAGACACTGGGGTCAGTCTGGGAGCAGGGACAGACACTGGGGTCAGTCTGGGAGCAGGGACAGACTCTGGGGTCAGTCTGGGAGCAGGGACGGACACTGGGGTCAGTCTGGGAGCAGGGACAGACCCTGGGGTCAGTCTGGGAGCAGGGACAGACTCTGGGGTCAGTCTGGGAGCAGGGACGGACACTGGGGTCAGTCTGGGAGCAGGGACAGACACTGGGGTCAGTCTGGGAGCAGGGACAGACTCTGGGGTCAGTCTGGGAGCAGGGACAGACTCTGGGGTCAGTCTGGGAGCAGGGACAGACTCTGGGGTCAGTCTGGGAGCAGGGACAGACACTGGGGTCAGTCTGGGAGCAGGGACAGACTCTGGGGTCAGTCTGGGACCAGGGACGGACTCTGGGTTCAGTCTGGGAGCAGGGACAGACTCTGGGGTCAGTCTGGGAGCAGGGACAGACTCTGGGGTCAGTCTGGGAGCAGGGACAGACTCTGGGGTCAGTCTGGGAGCAGGGACAGACTCTGGGGTCAGTCTGGGAACAGGGACAGACAATGGGGTCAGTCTGGGAGCAGGGACAGACTCTGGGGTCAGTCTGGGAGCAGGGACAGACACAGGGGTCAGTCTTGGAGGAGGGGCAGACTCTGGGGTCAGTCTGGGAGCAGCGACAGACTCTGGGGTCAGTCTGGGAGCAGGGACAGATTCTGGGGTCAGTCTGGGAGCAGGGACAGACTCTGGGGTCAGTCTGGGAGCAGGGACAGACACAGGGGTCAGTCTGGGAGCAGGGACAGACACAGGGGTCAGTCTGGGAGCAGAGACAGACACTGGGGTCAGTCTGGGAGCAGGGACAGACTCTGCGGTCAGTCTGGGAGCAGGGACAGACTCTGGGGTCAGTCTGGGAGCAGGGACAGACTCTGGGTTCAGTCTGGGAGGATAGACAGACACTTGGGTCAGTCTGGGAGCAGGGACAAACTCTGGGGTCAGTCTGGGAGCAGGGACAGACACTGGGGTCAGTCTGGGAGCAGCGACAGACACAGAGGGTCAGTCTGGGAGCAGGGACAGACACTGGGGTCAGTCTGGGAGCAGGGACAGACACAGGGGTCAGTCTTGGAGGAGGGGCAGACTCTGGGGTCAGTCTGGGAGCAGCGACAGACTCTGGGGTCCGTCTGGGAGCAGAGACAGACACTGGGGTCAGTCTGGGAGCAGGGACAGACTCTGGGGTCAGTCTGGGAGCAGGGACAGATTCTGGGGTCAGTCTGGGAGCAGGGACAGACTCTGGGGCCAGTCTGGGAGCAGGGACAGACTCTGGGGTCAGTCTGGGAGCAGGGACAGACTCTGGGGTCAGTCTGGGAGCAGGGACAGATTCTGGGGTCAGTCTGGGAGCAGGGACAGACTCTGGGGCCAGTCTGGGAGCAGGGACAGACTCTGGGGTCAGTCTGGGAGCAGGGACAGACACTGGGGTCAGTCTGGGAGCAGGGACAGACACAGGGGTCAGTCTGGGAGCAGGGACCGACTCTGGGGTCAGTCTGGGAGCAGGGACAGACACTGGAGTCAGTCTGGGAGCAGGGACAGACACTGGGGTCTGTCTGGGAGCAGGGACAGACACTGGAGTCAGTCTGGGAGCAGGGACAGACACTGGGGTCAGTCTGGGAGCAGGGACAGACACTGGAGTCAGTCTGGGAGCAGGGACAGACACTGGGGTCAGTCTGGGAGCAGGGACAGACACTGGAGTCAGTCTGGGAGCAGGGACAGACACTGGGGTCTGTCTGGGAGCAGGGACAGACTCTGGGGTCAGTCTGGGAGGAGGGACAGACACTGGGGTCAGTCTGGGAGCAGGGACAGACACAGAGGGTCAGTCTGGGAGCAGGGACAGACACTGGGGTCAGTCTGGGAGCAGGGACAGACACTGGGGTCAGTCTGGGAGCAGGGACAGACTCTGGGGTCAGTCTGGGAGCAGGGACAGACTCTGGGGTCAGTCTGGGAGCAGGGACAGACACTGGGGTCAGTCTGGGAGCAGGGACAGACTCTGGGGTCAGTCTGGGAGCAGGGACAGACTCTGGGGTCAGTCTGGGAGCAGGGACAGACACTGGGGTCAGTCTGGGAGCAGGGACAGACACTGGGGCCAGTCTGGGAGCAGGGACAGACACTGGGGTCAGTCTGGGAGCAGGGACAGACACTGGGGTCAGTCTGGGAGCAGGGACAGACACTGGGGTCAGTCTGGGAGCAGGGACAGACTCTGGGGTCAGTCTGGGAGCAGGGACAGACTCTGGGGTCAGTCTGGGAGCAGGGACAGACACTGGGGTCAGTCTGGGAGCAGGGACAGACACTGGGGCCAGTCTGGGAGCAGGGACAGACACTGGGGTCAGTCTGGGAGCAGGGACAGACTCTGGGGTCAGTCTGGGAGCAGGGACAGACACTGGGGTCAGTCTGGGAACAGGGACAGTCTCTGGGGTCAGTCTGGGAGCAGGGACAGTCTCTGGGGTCAGTCTGGGAGCAGGGACAGACACTGGGGTCAGTCTGGGAACAGGGACAGACACTGGGGTCAGTCTGGGAGCAGGCACAGACACTGGGGTCAGTCTGGGAGCAGAGACAGACACTGGGGTCAGTCTGGGAGCAGGGACAGACACTGGGGTCAGTCTGGGAGCAGGGACAGACTCTGGGTTCAGTCTGGGAGCAGGGACAGACTCTGGGGTCAGTCTGGGAGCAGGGACAGACTCTTGGTTCAGTCTGGGAGCAGGGACAAACTCTGGGGTCAGTCTGGGAGCAGGGACAGACTCTGGGGTCAGTCTGGGAGCAGGGACTGACACTGGGGTCAGGCTGGGAGCAGGGACAGACTCTGGGGTCAGTCTGGGAGCAGAGACAGACACTGGGGTCAGTCTGGGAGCAGCGACAGACACTGGGGTCAGTCTGGGAGCAGGGACAGACACTGGGGTCAGTCTGGGAGCAGAGACAGACACTGGGGTCAGTCTGGGAGCAGCGACAGACACTGGGGTCAGTCTGGGAGCAGGGACTGACACTGGGGTCAGGCTGGGAGCAGGGACAGACTCTGGGGTCAGTCTGGGAGGAGGGACAGACACTGGGGTCAGTCTGGGAGCAGGGTCAGACTCTGGGGACAGTCTGGGAGCAGGGACAGACTCTGGGGTCAGTCTGGGAGGAGGGACAGACACTGGGGTCAGTCTGGGAGGAGGGACAGACACTGGGGTCAGTCTGGGAGCAGAGACAGACACTGGGGTCAGTCTGGGAGCAGGGACAGACTCTGGGGTCAGTCTGGGAGGAGGGACAGACACTGGGGTCAGTCTGGGAGCAGGGACAGACTCTGGGGTCAGTCTGGGAGCAGGGACAGACTCTGGGGTCAGTCTGGGAGGAGGGACAGACACTGGGGTCAGTCTGGGAGCAGGGACAGACTCTGTGGTCAGACTGGGAGCAGGGACAGACTCTGGGGTCAGTCTGGGAGCAGGGACAGACTCAGGGGTCAGTCTGGGACCAGGGACAGACTCTGGGGTCAGTCTGGGAGCAGGGACAGACTCTGTGGTCAGACTGGGAGCAGGGACAGACTCTGGGGTCAGTCTGGGAGGAGGGACAGACACTGGGGTCAGTCTGGGAGCAGGGACAGACTCTGGGGTCAGTCTGGGAGCAGGGACAGACACATCGGTCAGTCTGGGAGCAGGGACAGACACTGGGGTCAGTCTGGGAGCAGGGACAGACTCTGGGGTCAGTCTGGGAGCAGGGACAGACTCTGGGGTCAGTCTGGGAGCAGGGACAGACTCTGGGGTCAGTCTGGGAGCAGGGACAGACACATCGGTCAGTCTGGGAGCAGGGACAGACTCTGGGTTCAGTCTGGGAGGAGGGACAGACACTGGGATCAGTCTGGGAGCAGGGACAGACACTGGGGTCAGTCTGAGAGCAGGGACAGACACTGGGGTCAGTCTGGGAGCAGGTACAGACTCTGGGGTCAGTCTGGGAGCAGGGACAGACACTGGGGTCAGTCTGGGAGCAGGTACAGACTCTGGGGTCAGTCTGGGAGCAGGGACAGACACTGGGGTCAGTCTGGGAGCAGGTACAGACTCTGGGGTCAGTCTGGGAGCAGGGACAGACACTGGGGTCAGTCTGAGAGCAGGGACAGACACTGGGGTCAGTCTGGGAGCAGGTACAGACTCTGGGGTCAGTCTGGGAGCAGGGACTAACACTGGGGTCAGTCTGGGAGCAGGGACAGACTCTGGGGTCAGTCTGGGAGCAGGGACAGACTCTGCGGTTAGTCTGGGAGGAGAGACAGACACTGGGGTCAGTCTGGGAGCAGGGACAGACACTGGGGTCAGTCTGGGAGCAGGGACAGACACCGAGGGTCAGTCTGGGAGGAAGGACAGACTCTGGGGTCAATCTGGGATCAGGGACAGACACTGGGGTCAGTCTGGGAGCAGGGACAGACTCTGGGGTCAGTCTGGGAGCAGCGACAGACACTGGGATCAGTCTGGGAGCAGGGACAGACACAGGGGTCAGTCTGGGAGATGGGACAGACACTAGGGTCAGTCTGGGAGCAGGGACAGACACAGAGGGTCAGTCTGGGAGCAGGGACAGACTCTGGGGTCAGTCTGGGAGCAGGGACAGACTCTGGGGTCAGTCTGGGAGCAGGGACAAACTCTGGGGTCAGTCTGGGAGCAGGGACTGACTCTGGGGTCCGTCTGGGAGCAGGGACAGACACTGGGGTCAGTCTGGGAGGAGGGACAGGCACTGGGGTCAGTCTGGGAACAGGGACAGACACTGGGGTCAGTCTGGGAGCAGGGACAGACACTGGGGTCAGTCTGGGGGCAGGGACCGACTCTGGGGTCAGTCTGGGAGCAGAGACAGACACTGGGGTCAGTCTGGGAGCAGGGACAGGCACTGGGGTCAGTCTGGGAACAGGGACAGACACTGGGGTCAGTCTGGGAGCAGGGACAGACACTGGGGTCAGTCTGGGAGCAGGGACAGACTCTGGGGTCAGTCTGGGAGCAGGGACAGACTCTGGGGTCAGTCTCGGAGCAGGGACAGACTCTGGGGTCAGTCTGGGAGCAGCGACAGACACTGGGGTCAGTCTGGGAGCAGGGACAGACACTGGGGTCAGTCTGGGAGAAGGGACAGACACTGGGGTTAGTCTGGGAGCAGGGACAGACACTGGGGTCAGTCTGGGAGCAGGGACAGACACTGGGGTCAGTCTGGGAGCAGGGACAGACACTGGGGTCAGTCTGGGAGCAGCGACAGACACTGGGGTCAGTCTGGGAGCAGGGACTGACACTGGGGTCAGTCTGGGAGCAGGGACAGACTCTGGGGTCAGTCTGGGAGGAGGGACAGACACTGGGGTCAGTCTGGGAGCAGGGACAGACTCTAGGGACAGTCTGGGAGCAGGGACAGTCTCTGGGGTCAGTCTGGCAGCAGGGACAGACTCTGGGGTCAGTCTGGGAGGAGGGACAGACACTGGGATCAGTCTGGGAGCAGGGACCGACTCTGGGGTCAGTCTGGGAGCAGGGACAGACTCTGGGGTCAGTCTGGGAGCAGGGACAGACTCTGGGGTCAGTCTGGGAGCAGAGACAGACTCTGGGGTCAGTCTGGGAGCAGGGACAGACACGGGGGTCCGTCTGGGAGCAGGGACAGACACTGGGGTCAGTCTGGGAGGAGAGACAGACACTGGGGTCAGTCTGGGAGCAGGGACAGACACTGGGGTCAGTCTGGGAGCAGAGACAGACACTGGGGTCAGTCTGGGAGCAGAGACAGACACTGGGGTCAGTCTGGGAGCAGAGACAGACATTGGGGTCAGTCTGGGAGCAGGGACAGACACTGGGGTCAGTCTGGGAGGAGGGACAGACACTGGGGTCAGTCTGGGAGCAGGGACAGACTCTGGGGTCAGTCTGGGAGCAGGGACAGACTCTGTGGTCAGACTGGGAGCTGGGACAGACTCTGGGGTCAGTCTGGGAGGAGTGACAGACACTGGGGTCAGTCTGGGAGCAGGGACAGACTCTGGGGTCAGTGTGGGAGGAGAGACAGACGCTGGGGTCAGTCTGGGAGCAGGGACAGACTCTGGGGTCAGTCTGGGAGCAGTGACAGACACTGGGGTCAGTCTGGGAGCAGGGACAGACTCTGGGGTCAGTGTGGGAGCAGGGACAGACACTGGGGTCAGTCTGGGAGCACGGACAGACACATCGGTCAGTCTGGGAGCAGGGACAGACTCTGGGTTCAGTCTGGGAGCAGGGACAGACACTGGGGTCAGTCTGGGAGCAGGGAGAGACACTGGGGTCAGTCTGGGAGCAGGGACAGACTCAGGGGTCAGTCTGGGAGCAGGGACAGACTCTGTGGTCAGTCTGGGAGCAGAGCCAGACACAGCGGTCAGTCTGGCAGCAGGGACAGATACTGGGGTCAGTCTGGGAGGAGGGACAGACACTGGGATCAGTCTGGGAGCAGGGACAGACACTGGAGTCAGTCTGGGAGCAGGGACAGACACTGGGGTCAGTCTCGGAGCAGGGACAGACACTGGGGTCAGTCTGGGAGCAGGGACCGACTCTGGGGTCAGTCTGGGAGCAGGGACAGACTCTGGGGTCAGTCTGGGAGCAGAGACAGACTCTGGGGTCAGTCTGGGAGCAGGGACAGACACGGGGGTCCGTCTGGGAGCAGGGACAGACACTGGGGTCAGTCTGGGAGGAGAGACAGACACTGGGGTCAGTCTGGGAGCAGGGACAGACACTGGGGTCAGTCTGGGAGCAGAGACAGACACTGGGGTCAGTCTGGGAGCAGGGACAGACACTGGGGTCAGTCTGGGAGGAGGGACAGACACTGGGGTCAGTCTGGGAGCAGGGACAGACTCTGGGGTCAGTCTGGGAGGAGGGACAGACACTGGGGTCAGTCTGGGAGCAGGGACAGACTCTGGGGTCAGTCTGGGAGCAGGGGCAGACTCTGGGGTCAGTCTGGGAGCAGGGACAGACTCTGCGGTCAGTCTGGGAGGAGGGACAGACACTGGGGTCAGTCTGGGAGGAGGGACAGACACTGGGGTCAGTCTGGGAGCCGAGACAGACACTGGGGTCAGTCTGGGAGCAGGGACAGACTCTGGGGTCAGTCTGGGAGGAGGGACAGACACTGGGGTCAGTCTGGGAGCAGGGACAGACACTGGGGTCAGTCTGGGAGCAGGGACAGACTCTGTGGTCAGTCTGGGAGCAGGGACAGACTCTGGGGTCAGTCTGGGAGGAGGGACAGACACTGGGGTCAGTCTGGGAGCAGAGACAGACACTGGGGTCAGTCTGGGAGCAGGGACAGACTCTGGGCTCAGTCTGGGAGCAGGGACAGACTCTGGGGTCAGTGTGGGAGGAGAGACAGACACTGGGGTCAGTCTGGGAGCAGGGACAGACTCTGGGGTCAGTCTGGGAGGAGTGACAGACACTGGGGTCAGTCTGGGAGCAGGGACCGACTCTGGGGTCAGTCTAGGAGCAGGGACAGACACTGGGGTCAGTCTGGGAGCAGGGACAGACACAGGGGTCAGTCTGGGAGCAGGGACAGACACTGGGGTCAGTCTGGGAGCAGGGACAGACACTGGGGTCAGTCTGGGAGCAGGGACAGACACTGGGGTCAGTCTGGGAGGAGAGACAGACACTGGGGTGAGTCTGGTAGCAGGGACAGACACTGGGGTCAGTCTGGGAGCAGAGACAGACACTGGGGTCAGTCTGGGAGCAGAGACAGACACTGGGGTCAGTCTGGGAACAGAGACAGACACTGGGGTCAGTCTGGGAGCAGAGACAGACACTGGGGTCAGTCTGGGAGCAGGGACAGACACTGCGGTCAGTCTGGGAGCAGAGACAGACACTGGGGTCAGTCTGGGAGCAGAGACAGACACTGGGGTCAGTCTGGGAGCAGAGACAGACACTGGGGTCAGTCTGGGAGCAGGGACAGACTCTGGGGTCAGTCTGGGAGGAGCGACAGACACTGTGGTCAGTCTGGGAGCAGGGACAGACACTGGGGTCAGTCTGCGAGCAGGGACAGACACAGAGGGTCAGTTTGGGAGCAGGGACAGACTCTGGGGTCAGTCTGGGAACAGGGACAGACACTGGGGTCAGTGTGGGAGCAGGGACAGACACTGGGGTCAGTCTGGGAGCAGGGACAGACACTGCGGTCAGTCTGGGAGCAGAGACAGACACTGGGGTCAGTCTGGGAGCAGAGACAGACACTGGGGTCAGTCTGGGAGGAGGGACAGTCACTGGGGTCAGTCTGGGAGCAGAGACAGACACTGGGGTCAGTCTGGGAGCAGGGACAGACTCTGGGGTCAGTCTGGGAGCAGGGACAGACACTGGGGTCAGTCTGGGAGGAGGGACAGACACGGGTCAGTCTGGGAGCAGGGACAGACACTGGGGTCAGTCTGGGAGCAGGGACAGACTCGGGGGTCAGTCTGGGAGCAGGGACAGACTCTGTGGTCAGTCTGGGAGGAGAGACAGACACTGGGGTCAGTCTGGGAGCAGGGACAGACACTTGGGTCAGTCTGGGAGCAGGGACAAACTCTGGGGTCAGTCTGGGAGCAGGGACAGACTCTGGGGTCAGTCTGGGAGCAGGGACAGACACAGGGGTCAGTCTGGGAGCAGGAACAGACTCTGGGGTCAGTCTGGGAGCAGGGACAGACTCTGGGGTCAGTCTGGGAGCAGGGACAGACTCTGGGGTCAGTCTGGGAGCAGGGACAGACACTGGGGTCAGTCTGGGAGCAGGGACAGACTCTGGGGTCAGTCTGGGAGCAGGGACAGACACATCGGTCAGTCTGGGAGCAGGGACAGACTCTGGGGTCAGTCTGGGAGCAGGGACAGACTCTGGGGTCAGTCTGGGAGCAGGGACAGACTCTGGGGTCAGTCTGGGAGCAGGGACAGACACATCGGTCAGTCTGGGAGCAGGGACAGACTCTGGGGTCAGTCTGGGAGCAGGGACAGACTCTGGGGTCAGTCTGGGAGCAGGGACAGACACATCGGTCAGTCTGGGAGCAGGGACAGACTCTGGGTTCAGTCTGGGAGGAGGGACAGACACTGGGATCAGTCTGGGAGCAGGGACAGACACTGGGGTCAGTCTGAGAGCAGGGACAGACACTGGGGTCAGTCTGGGAGCAGGTACAGACTCTGGGGTCAGTCTGGGAGCAGGGACAGACACTGGGGTCAGTCTGGGAGCAGGTACAGACTCTGGGGTCAGTCTGGGAGCAGGGACAGACACTGGGGTCAGTCTGGGAGCAGGTACAGACTCTGGGGTCAGTCTGGGAGCAGGGACAGACACTGGGGTCAGTCTGAGAGCAGGGACAGACACTGGGGTCAGTCTGGGAGCAGGTACAGACTCTGGGGTCAGTCTGGGAGCAGGGACTAACACTGGGGTCAGTCTGGGAGCAGGGACAGACTCTGGGGTCAGTCTGGGAGCAGGGACAGACTCTGCGGTTAGTCTGGGAGGAGAGACAGACACTGGGGTCAGTCTGGGAGCAGGGACAGACACTGGGGTCAGTCTGGGAGCAGGGACAGACACCGAGGGTCAGTCTGGGAGGAAGGACAGACTCTGGGGTCAATCTGGGATCAGGGACAGACACTGGGGTCAGTCTGGGAGCAGGGACAGACTCTGGGGTCAGTCTGGGAGCAGCGACAGACACTGGGATCAGTCTGGGAGCAGGGACAGACACAGGGGTCAGTCTGGGAGATGGGACAGACACTAGGGTCAGTCTGGGAGCAGGGACAGACACAGAGGGTCAGTCTGGGAGCAGGGACAGACTCTGGGGTCAGTCTGGGAGCAGGGACAGACTCTGGGGTCAGTCTGGGAGCAGGGACAAACTCTGGGGTCAGTCTGGGAGCAGGGACTGACTCTGGGGTCCGTCTGGGAGCAGGGACAGACACTGGGGTCAGTCTGGGAGGAGGGACAGGCACTGGGGTCAGTCTGGGAACAGGGACAGACACTGGGGTCAGTCTGGGAGCAGGGACAGACACTGGGGTCAGTCTGGGGGCAGGGACCGACTCTGGGGTCAGTCTGGGAGCAGGGACAGACTCTGGGGTCAGTCTGGGAGCAGGGACAGGCACTGGGGTCAGTCTGGGAACAGGGACAGACACTGGGGTCAGTCTGGGAGCAGGGACAGACACTGGGGTCAGTCTGGGAGCAGGGACAGACTCTGGGGTCAGTCTGGGAGCAGGGACAGACTCTGGGGTCAGTCTCGGAGCAGGGACAGACTCTGGGGTCAGTCTGGGAGCAGCGACAGACACTGGGGTCAGTCTGGGAGCAGGGACAGACACTGGGGTCAGTCTGGGAGAAGGGACAGACACTGGGGTTAGTCTGGGAGCAGGGACAGACACTGGGGTCAGTCTGGGAGCAGGGACAGACACTGGGGTCAGTCTGGGAGCAGGGACAGACACTGGGGTCAGTCTGGGAGCAGCGACAGACACTGGGGTCAGTCTGGGAGCAGGGACTGACACTGGGGTCAGTCTGGGAGCAGGGACAGACTCTGGGGTCAGTCTGGGAGGAGGGACAGACACTGGGGTCAGTCTGGGAGCAGAGACAGAGTCTGGGGTCAGTCTGGGAGCAGGGACAGACTCTGGGGTCAGTCTGGGAGCAGGGACAGTCTCTGGGGTCAGTCTGGCAGCAGGGACAGACTCTGGGGTCAGTCTGGGAGGAGGGACAGACACTGGGATCAGTCTGGGAGCAGGGACCGACTCTGGGGTCAGTCTGGGAGCAGGGACAGACTCTAGGGACAGTCTGGGAGCAGGGACAGTCTCTGGGGTCAGTCTGGCAGCAGGGACAGACTCTGGGGTCAGTCTGGGAGGAGGGACAGACACTGGGATCAGTCTGGGAGCAGGACCGACTCTGGGTCAGTCTGGGAGCAGGGACAGACTCTGGGGTCAGTCTGGGAGCAGGGACAGACTCTGGGGTCAGTCTGGGAGCAGAGACAGACTCTGGGGTCAGTCTGGGAGCAGGGACAGACACGGGGGTCCGTCTGGGAGCAGGGACAGACACTGGGGTCAGTCTGGGAGGAGAGACAGACACTGGGGTCAGTCTGGGAGCAGGGACAGACACTGGGGTCAGTCTGGGAGCAGAGACAGACACTGGGGTCAGTCTGGGAGCAGAGACAGACATTGGGTCAGTCTGGGAGCAGGGACAGACACTGGGGTCAGTCTGGCAGGAGGGACAGACACTGGGTCAGTCTGGGAGCAGGGACAGACTCTGGGGTCAGTCTGGGAGCAGGGACAGACTCTGTGGTCAGACTGGGAGCTGGGACAGACTCTGGGGTCAGTCTGGGAGGAGTGACAGACACTGGGGTCAGTCTGGGAGCAGGGACAGACTCTGGGGTCAGTGTGGGAGGAGAGACAGACGCTGGGGTCAGTCTGGGAGCAGGGACAGACTCTGGGGTCAGTGTGGGAGCAGGGACAGACACTGGGGTCAGTCTGGGAGCACGGACAGACACATCGGTCAGTCTGGGAGCAGGGACAGACTCTGGTTCAGTCTGGGAGCAGGACAGACACTGGGGTCAGTCTGGGAGCAGGGAGAGACACTGGGGTCAGTCTGGGAGCAGGGACAGACTCAGGGGTCAGTCTGGGAGCAGGGACAGACTCTGTGGTCAGTCTGGGAGCAGAGCCAGACACAGCGGTCAGTCTGGCAGCAGGGACAGATACTGGGGTCAGTCTGGGAGGAGGGACAGACACTGGATCAGTCTGGGAGCAGGGACAGACACTGGAGTCAGTCTGGGAGCAGGGACAGACACTGGGGTCAGTCTGGGAGCAGGGACAGACACTGGGTCAGTCTGGGAGCAGGGACCGACTCTGGGGTCAGTCTGGGAGCAGGGACCGACTCTGGGGTCAGTCTGGAGCAGGGACAGACTCTGGGGTCAGTCTGGGAGCAGGGACAGACACGGGGTCCGTCTGGGAGCAGGGACAGACACTGGGGTCAGTCTGGGAGGAGAGACAGACACTGGGGTCAGTCTGGGAGCAGGGACAGACACTGGGGTCAGTCTGGGAGCAGAGACAGACACTGGGGTCAGTCTGGGAGCAGAGACAGACACTGGGGTCAGTCTGGGAGCAGGGACAGACACTGGGGTCAGTCTGGGAGGAGGGACAGACACTGGGTCAGTCTGGGAGCAGGGACAGACTCTGGGGTCAGTCTGGGAGAGGGACAGACACTGGGGTCAGTCTGGGAGCAGGGACAGACTCTGGGTCAGTCTGGGAGCAGGGCAGACTCTGGGGTCAGTCTGGGAGCAGGGACAGACTCTGCGGTCAGTCTGGGAGGAGGGACAGACACTGGGTCAGTCTGGGAGGAGGACAGACACTGGGGTCAGTCTGGGAGCCGAGACAGACACTGGGGTCAGTCTGGGAGCAGGGACAGACTCTGGGGTCAGTCTGGGAGGAGGGACAGACACTGGGTCAGTCTGGGAGCAGGGACAGACACTGGGTCAGTCTGGGAGCAGGGACAGACTCTGTGGTCAGTCTGGGAGCAGGGACAGACTCTGGGTCAGTCTGGGAGGAAGGGACAGACACTGGGGTCAGTCTGGGAGCAGAGACAGACACTGGGGTCAGTCTGGGAGCAGGGACAGACTCTGGGCTCAGTCTGGGAGCAGGGACAGATGGGAGCAGGGACAGACTCTGGGGTCAGTGTGGGAGGAGAGACAGACACTGGGGTCAGTCTGGGAGCAGGGACAGACTCTGGGGTCAGTCTGGGAGGAGTGACAGACACTGGGGTCAGTCTGGGAGCAGGGACCGACTCTGGGGTCAGTCTAGGAGCAGGGACAGACACTGGGGTCAGTCTGGGAGCAGGGACAGACACAGGGGTCAGTCTGGGAGCAGGGACAGACACTGGGGTCAGTCTGGGAGCAGGGACAGACACTGGGGTCAGTCTGGGAGCAGGGACAGACACTGGGGTCAGTCTGGGAGGAGAGACAGACACTGGGGTGAGTCTGGTAGCAGGGACAGACACTGGGGTCAGTCTGGGAGCAGAGACAGACACTGGGGTCAGTCTGGGAGCAGAGACAGACACTGGGGTCAGTCTGGGAACAGAGACAGACACTGGGGTCAGTCTGGGAGCAGAGACAGACACTGGGGTCAGTCTGGGAGCAGGGACAGACACTGCGGTCAGTCTGGGAGCAGAGACAGACACTGGGGTCAGTCTGGGAGCAGAGACAGACACTGGGGTCAGTCTGGGAGCAGAGACAGACACTGGGGTCAGTCTGGGAGCAGGGACAGACTCTGGGGTCAGTCTGGGAGGAGCGACAGACACTGTGGTCAGTCTGGGAGCAGGGACAGACACTGGGGTCAGTCTGCGAGCAGGGACAGACACAGAGGGTCAGTTTGGGAGCAGGGACAGACTCTGGGGTCAGTCTGGGAACAGGGACAGACACTGGGGTCAGTGTGGGAGCAGGGACAGACACTGGGGTCAGTCTGGGAGCAGGGACAGACACTGCGGTCAGTCTGGGAGCAGAGACAGACACTGGGGTCAGTCTGGGAGCAGAGACAGACACTGGGGTCAGTCTGGGAGGAGGGACAGTCACTGGGGTCAGTCTGGGAGCAGAGACAGACACTGGGGTCAGTCTGGGAGGAGGGACAGACACTGTGGTCAGTCTGGGAGCAGGGACAGACACTGGGGTCAGTCTGCGAGCAGGGACAGACACAGAGGGTCAGTTTGGGAGCAGGGACAGACTCTGGGGTCAGTCTGGGAACAGGGACAGACACTGGGGTCAGTGTGGGAGCAGGGACAGACACTGGGGTCAGTCTGGGAGCAGGGACAGACACTGCGGTCAGTCTGGGAGCAGAGACAGACACTGGGGTCAGTCTGGGAGCAGAGACAGACACTGGGGTCAGTCTGGGAGGAGGGACAGTCACTGGGGTCAGTCTGGGAGCAGAGACAGACACTGGGGTCAGTCTGGGAGCAGGGACAGACTCTGGGGTCAGTCTGGGAGGAGGGACAGACACGGGTCAGTCTGGGAGCAGGGACAGACTCTGGGGTCAGTCTGGGAGCAGGGACAGACACTGGGGTCAGTCTGGGAGCAGGGACAGACTCGGGGGTCAGTCTGGGAGCAGGGACAGACTCTGTGGTCAGTCTGGGAGGAGAGACAGACACTGGGGTCAGTCTGGGAGCAGGGACAGACACTTGGGTCAGTCTGGGAGCAGGGACAAACTCTGGGGTCAGTCTGGGAGCAGGGACAGACTCTGGGGTCAGTCTGGGAGCAGGGACAGACACAGGGGTCAGTCTGGGAGCAGGAACAGACTCTGGGGTCAGTCTGGGAGCAGGGACAGACTCTGGGGTCAGTCTGGGAGCAGGGACAGACTCTGGGGTCAGTCTGGGAGCAGGGACAGACACTGGGGTCAGTCTGGGAGCAGGGACAGACACTGGAGTCAGTCTGGGAAGAGGGACAGACACTGGGGTCAGTCTGGGAGCAGGGACAGACACTGGGGTCAGTCTGGGAGCAGGGACAGACAGTGGGGTCAGTCTGGGAGCAGGGACAGACACTGGGGTCAGTCTGGGAAGAGGGACAGACACTGGGGTCAGTCTGGGAGCAGGGACAGACACTGGGGTCAGTCTGGGAGCAGGGACCGACTCTGGTGTCAGTCTGGGAGCAGGGACAGACTCTGGGGTCAGTCTGGGAGCAGGGACAGACTCTGGGGTCAGTCTGGGAGCAGGGACAGACACTGGGGTCAGTCTGGGAGCAGGGACAGACAGTGGGGTCAGTCTGGGAGGAGAGACAGACACTGGGGTCAGTCTGGGAGCAGGGACAGACACTGGGGTCAGTCTGGGAGCAGAGACAGACACTGTGGTCAGTCTGGGAGCAGCGACAGACACTGGGGTCAGTCTGGGAGCAGGGACTGACACTGGGGTCAGTCTGGGAGCAGGGACAGACTCTGGGGTCAGTCTGGGAGGAGGGACAGACACTGGGGTCAGTCTGGGAGCAGGGACAGACTCTGGGGACAGTCTGGGAGCAGGGACAGACTCTGGGGTCAGTCTGGCAGCAGGGACAGACTCTGGGGTCAGTCTGGGAGGAGGGACAGACACTGGGGTCAGTCTGGGAGGAGGGACAGACACTGGGGTCAGTCTGGGAGCAGAGACAGACACTGGGGTCAGTCTGGGAGCAGGGACAGACTCTGGGGTCAGTCTGGGAGGAGGGACAGACACTGGGGTCAGTCTGTGAGCAGGGACAGACTCTGGGGTCAGTCTGGGAGCAGGGACAGACTCTGTGGTCAGACTGGGAGCAGGGACAGGCTCTGGGGTCAGTCTGGGAGGAGGGACAGACACTGGGGTCAGTCTGGGAGCAGGGACAGACTCTGGGCTCAGTCTGGGAGCAGAGACAGACTCTGGGGTCAGTGTGGGAGGAGAGACAGACGCTGGGGTCAGTCTGGGAGCAGCGACGGACTCTGGGGTCAGTCTGGGAGGAGTGACAGACACTGGGGTCAGTCTGGGAGCAGGGACAGACACTGGGGTCAGTCTGGGAGCATGGACAGACACTGGGGTCAGTCTGGGAGCAAGGACAGACACTGGGGTCAGTCTGGGAGCAAGGACAGACACTGGGGTCAGTCTGGGAGGAGGGACAGACACTGGGGTCAGTCGGGGAGCAGGGACAGACACAGAGGGTCAGTTTGGGAGCAGGGACAGACTCTGGGGTCAGTCTGGGAGCAGGGGCAGACTCTGGGGTCAGTCTGGGAGCAGGGACAGACTCTGCGGTCAGTCTGGGAGGAGGGACAGACACTGGGGTCAGTCTGGGAGGAGGGACAGACACTGGGGTCAGTCTGGGAGCCGAGACAGACACTGGGGTCAGTCTGGGAGCAGGGACAGACTCTGGGGTCAGTCTGGGAGGAGGGACAGACACTGGGGTCAGTCTGGGAGTAGGGACAGACACTGGGGTCAGTCTGAGAGCAGGGACAGACACTGGGGTCAGTCTGGGAGCAGGGACAGACTCTGGGGTCAGTCTGGGAGGAGGGACAGACTCTGGGGTCAGTCTGGGAGCAGGGACAGACTCTGTGGTCAGTGTGGGAGGAGAGACAGACGCTGGGGTCAGTCTGGGAGCAGGGACCGACTCTGGGGTCAGTCTGGGAGCAGGGACAGACACTGGGGTCAGTCTGGGAGGAGTGACAGACACTGGGGTCAGTCTGGGAGCAGGGACAGACTCTGGGGTCAGTCTAGGAGCAGGGACAGACACTGGGGTCAGTCTGGGAGCAGGGACAGACACTGTGGTCAGTCTGGGAGCAGGGACAGACACTGCGGTCAGTCTGGGAGCAGAGACAGACACTGGGGTCAGTCTGGGAGCAGGGACAGACACTGTGGTCAGTCTGGGAGCAGGGACAGACACTGCGGTCAGTCTGGGAGCAGAGACAGACACTGGGGTCAGTCTGGGAGCAGAGACAGACACTGGGGTCAGTCTGGGAGGAGGGACAGTCACTGGGGTCAGTCTGGGAGCAGAGACAGACACTGGGGTCAGTCTGGGGGCAGGGACAGACTCTGGGGTCAGTCTGGGAGGAGGGACAGACACTGGGGTCAGTCTGGGAGCAGGGACAGACACTGGGGTCAGTCTGGGAGCAGGGACAGACTCGGGGGTCAGTCTGGGAGCAGGGACAGACTCTGTGGTCAGTCTGGGAGGAGAGACAGACACTGGGGTCAGTCTGGGAGCAGGGACAGACACTTGGGTCAGTCTGGGAGCAGGGACAGACACAGGGGTCAGTCTGGGAGCAGGAACAGACTCTGGGGTCAGTCTGGGAGCAGGGACAGACACGGGGGTCCGTCTGGGAGCAGGGACAGACACTGGGGTCAGTCTGGGAGGAGAGACAGACACTGGGGTCAGTCTGGGAGCAGGGACAGACACTGGGGTCAGTCTGGGAGCAGAGACAGACACTGGGGTCAGTCTGGGAGCAGGGACAGACACTGGGGTCAGTCTGGGAGGAGGGACAGACACTGGGGTCAGTCTGGGAGCAGGGACAGACTCTGGGGTCAGTCTGGGAGGAGGGACAGACACTGGGGTCAGTCTGGGAGCAGGGACAGACTCTGGGGTCAGTCTGGGAGCAGGGGCAGACTCTGGGGTCAGTCTGGGAGCAGGGACAGACTCTGCGGTCAGTCTGGGAGGAGGGACAGACACTGGGGTCAGTCTGGGAGGAGGGACAGACACTGGGGTCAGTCTGGGAGCCGAGACAGACACTGGGGTCAGTCTGGGAGCAGGGACAGACTCTGGGGTCAGTCTGGGAGGAGGGACAGACACTGGGGTCAGTCTGGGAGCAGGGACAGACACTGGGGTCAGTCTGGGAGCAGGGACAGACTCTGTGGTCAGTCTGGGAGCAGGGACAGACTCTGGGGTCAGTCTGGGAGGAGGGACAGACACTGGGGTCAGTCTGGGAGCAGAGACAGACACTGGGGTCAGTCTGGGAGCAGGGACAGACTCTGGGCTCAGTCTGGGAGCAGGGACAGACTCTGGGGTCAGTGTGGGAGGAGAGACAGACACTGGGGTCAGTCTGGGAGCAGGGACAGACTCTGGGGTCAGTCTGGGAGGAGTGACAGACACTGGGGTCAGTCTGGGAGCAGGGACCGACTCTGGGGTCAGTCTAGGAGCAGGGACAGACACTGGGGTCAGTCTGGGAGCAGGGACAGACACAGGGGTCAGTCTGGGAGCAGGGACAGACACTGGGGTCAGTCTGGGAGCAGGGACAGACACTGGGGTCAGTCTGGGAGCAGGGACAGACACTGGGGTCAGTCTGGGAGGAGAGACAGACACTGGGGTGAGTCTGGTAGCAGGGACAGACACTGGGGTCAGTCTGGGAGCAGAGACAGACACTGGGGTCAGTCTGGGAGCAGAGACAGACACTGGGGTCAGTCTGGGAACAGAGACAGACACTGGGGTCAGTCTGGGAGCAGAGACAGACACTGGGGTCAGTCTGGGAGCAGGGACAGACACTGCGGTCAGTCTGGGAGCAGAGACAGACACTGGGGTCAGTCTGGGAGCAGAGACAGACACTGGGGTCAGTCTGGGAGCAGAGACAGACACTGGGGTCAGTCTGGGAGCAGGGACAGACTCTGGGGTCAGTCTGGGAGGAGCGACAGACACTGTGGTCAGTCTGGGAGCAGGGACAGACACTGGGGTCAGTCTGCGAGCAGGGACAGACACAGAGGGTCAGTTTGGGAGCAGGGACAGACTCTGGGGTCAGTCTGGGAACAGGGACAGACACTGGGGTCAGTCTGGGAGCAGAGACAGACACTGGGGTCAGTCTGGGAGCAGGGACAGACTCTGGGGTCAGTGTGGGAGCAGGGACAGACACTGGGGTCAGTCTGGGAGCAGGGACAGACACTGCGGTCAGTCTGGGAGCAGAGACAGACACTGGGGTCAGTCTGGGAGCAGAGACAGACACTGGGGTCAGTCTGGGAGGAGGGACAGTCACTGGGGTCAGTCTGGGAGCAGAGACAGACACTGGGGTCAGTCTGGGAAGAGGGACAGACACGGGTCAGTCTGGGAGCAGGGACAGACACTGGGGTCAGTCTGGGAGCAGGGACAGACTCGGGGGTCAGTCTGGGAGCAGGGACAGACTCTGGGGTCAGTCTGGGAGGAGGGACAGACACGGGTCAGTCTGGGAGCAGGGACAGACACTGGGGTCAGTCTGGGAGCAGGGACAGACTCGGGGGTCAGTCTGGGAGCAGGGACAGACTCTGTGGTCAGTCTGGGAGGAGAGACAGACACTGGGGTCAGTCTGGGAGCAGGGACAGACACTGGGTTCAGTCTGGGAGCAGGGACAGACTCTGGGTTCAGTCTGGGAGCAGGGACAAACTCTGGGGTCAGTCTGGGAGCAGGGACAGACTCTGGGGTCAGTCTGGGAGCAGGGACAGACACAGGGGTCAGTCTGGGAGCAGGAACAGACTCTGGGGTCAGTCTGGGAGCAGGGACAGACTCTGGGGTCAGTCTGGGAGCAGGGACAGACTCTGGGGTCAGTCTGGGAGCAGGGACAGACACTGGGGTCAGTCTGGGAGCAGGGACAGACACTGGAGTCAGTCTGGGAGCAGGGACAGACACTGGGGTCAGTCTGGGAAGAGGGACAGACACTGGGGTCAGTCTGGGAGCAGGGACAGACACTGGGGTCAGTCTGGGAGCAGGGACCGACTCTGGTGTCAGTCTGGGAGCAGGGACAGACTCTGGGGTCAGTCTGGGAGCAGGGCCAGACTCTGGGGTCAGTCTGGGAGCAGGGACAGACACTGGGGTCAGTCTGGGAGCAGGGACAGACAGTGGGGTCAGTCTGGGAGGAGAGACAGACACTGGGGTCAGTCTGGGAGCAGGGACAGACACTGGGGTCAGTCTGGGAGCAGAGACAGACACTGTGGTCAGTCTGGGAGCAGCGACAGACACTGGGGTCAGTCTGGGAGCAGGGACTGACACTGGGGTCAGTCTGGGAGCAGGGACAGACTCTGGGGTCAGTCTGGGAGGAGGGACAGACACTGGGGTCAGTCTGGGAGCAGGGACAGACTCTGGGGACAGTCTGGGAGCAGGGACAGACTCTGGGGTCAGTCTGGCAGCAGGGACAGACTCTGGGGTCAGTCTGGGAGGAGGGACAGACACTGGGGTCAGTCTGGGAGGAGGGACTGACACTGGGGTCAGTCTGGGAGCAGAGACAGACACTGGGGTCAGTCTGGGAGCAGGGACAGACTCTGGGGTCAGTCTGGGAGGAGGGACAGACACTGGGGTCAGTCTGTGAGCAGGGACAGACTCTGGGGTCAGTCTGGGAGCAGGGACAGACTCTGTGGTCAGACTGGGAGCAGGGACAGGCTCTGGGGTCAGTCTGGGAGGAGGGACAGACACTGGGGTCAGTCTGGGAGCAGGGACAGACACTGGGGTCCGTCTGGGAGCAGGGACAGACTCTGGGCTCAGTCTGGGAGCAGAGACAGACTCTGGGGTCAGTGTGGGAGGAGAGACAGACGCTGGGGTCAGTCTGGGAGCAGCGACGGACTCTGGGGTCAGTCTGGGAGGAGTGACAGACACTGGGGTCAGTCTAGGAGCAGGGACAGACTCTGGGGTCAGTCTGGGAGCAGGGACAGACACTGGGGTCAGTCTGGGAGCAAGGACAGACACTGGGGTCAGTCTGGGAGCAGGGACAGACACTGGAGTCAGTCTGGGAGCAGGGACAGACTCTGGGGTCAGTCTGGGAGCAGGGACAGACTCTGCGGTCAGTCTGGGAGCAAGGACAGACACTGGGGTCAGTCTGGGAGCAGGGACAGACACAGGCATCAGTCTGGGAGGAGGGACAGACACTGGGGTCAGTCTGGGAGCAGGGACAGACACAGAGGGTCAGTTTGGGAGCAGGGACAGACTCTGGGGTCAGTCTGGGAGCAGGGGCAGACTCTGGGGTCAGTCTGGGAGGAGGGACAGACACTGGGGTCAGTCTGGGAGGAGGGACAGACACTGGGGTCAGTCTGGGAGGAGGGACAGACACTGGGGTCAGTCTGGGAGCAGGGACAGACACAGAGGGTCAGTTTGGGAGCAGGGACAGACTCTGGGGTCAGTCTGGGAGCAGGGGCAGACTCTGGGGTCAGTCTGGGAGCAGGGACAGACTCTGCGGTCAGTCTGGGAGGAGGGACAGACACTGGGGTCAGTCTGGGAGGAGGGACAGACACTGGGGTCAGTCTGGGAGCCGAGACAGACACTGGGGTCAGTCTGGGAGCAGGGACAGACTCTGGGGTCAGTCTGGGAGGAGGGACAGACACTGGGGTCAGTCTGGGAGGAGGGACAGACACTGGGGTCAGTCTGGGAGGAGGGACAGACACTGGGGTCAGTCTGGGAGCCGAGACAGACACTGGGGTCAGTCTGGGAGCAGGGACAGACTCTGGGGTCAGTCTGGGAGGAGGGACAGACACTGGGGTCAGTCTGAGAGCAGGGACAGACTCTGTGGTCAGTCTGGGAGCAGGGACAGACTCTGGGGTCAGTCTGGGAGGAGGGACAGACACTGGGGTCAGTCTGGGAGCAGAGACAGACACTGGGGTCAGTCTGGGAGCAGGGACAGACTCTGGGCTCAGTCTGGGAGCAGGGACAGACTCTGGGGTCAGTGTGGGAGGAGAGACAGACACTGGGGTCAGTCTGGGAGCAGGGACAGACTCTGGGGTCAGTCTGGGAGGAGTGACAGACACTGGGGTCAGTCTGGGAGCAGGGACAGACTCTGGGGTCAGTCTAGGAGCAGGGACAGACACTGGGGTCAGTCTGGGAGCAGGGACAGACACAGGGGTCAGTCTGGGAGCAGGGACAGACACTGGGGTCAGTCTGGGAGCAGGGACAGACACTGGGGTCAGTCTGGGAGCAGGGACAGACACTGGGGTCAGTCTGGGAGGAGAGACAGACACTGGGGTGAGTCTGGTAGCAGGGACAGACACTGGGGTCAGTCTGGGAGCAGAGACAGACACTGGGGTCAGTCTGGGAGCAGAGACAGACACTGGGGTCAGTCTGGGAACAGAGACAGACACTGGGGTCAGTCTGGGAGCAGAGACAGACACTGGGGTCAGTCTGGGAGCAGGGACAGACACTGCGGTCAGTCTGGGAGCAGAGACAGACACTGGGGTCAGTCTGGGAGCAGAGACAGACACTGGGGTCAGTCTGGGAGCAGAGACAGACACTGGGGTCAGTCTGGGAGCAGGGACAGACTCTGGGGTCAGTCTGGGAGGAGCGACAGACACTGTGGTCAGTCTGCGAGCAGGGACAGACACAGAGGGTCAGTTTGGGAGCAGGGACAGACTCTGGGGTCAGTCTGGGAACAGGGACAGACTCTGGGGTCAGTCTGGGAGCAGGGACAGACACTGGGGTCAGTGTGGGAGCAGGGACAGACACTGGGGTCAGTCTGGGAGCAGAGACAGACACTGTGGTCAGTCTGGGAGCAGGGACAGACACTGCGGTCAGTCTGGGAGCAGGGACAGACACTGTGGTCAGTCTGGGAGCAGGGACAGACACTGCGGTCAGTCTGGGAGCAGAGACTGACACTGGGGTCAGTCTGGGAGCAGAGACAGACACTGGGGTCAGTCTGGGAGGAGGGACAGTCACTGGGGTCAGTCTGGGAGCAGAGACAGACACTGGGGTCAGTCTGGGAGCAGGGACAGACTCTGGGGTCAGTCTGGGAGGAGGGACAGACACTGGGGTCAGTCTGGGAGCAGGGACAGACACTGGGGTCAGTCTGGGAGCAGGGACAGACTCGGGGGTCAGTCTGGGAGCAGGGACAGACTCTGTGGTCAGTCTGGGAGGAGAGACAGACACTGGGGTCAGTCTGGGAGCAGGGACAGACACTTGGGTCAGTCTGGGAGCAGGGACAGACTCTGGGGTCAGTCTGGGAGCAGGGACAGACACTGGGGTCAGTCTGGGAGCAGGGACAGACACAGGGGTCAGTCTGGGAGCAGGAACAGACTCTGGGGTCAGTCTGGGAGCAGGGACAGACTCTGGGATCATTCTGGGAGCAGGGACAGATACTGGGGTCAGTCTGGGAGCAGGGACAGACACTGGGGTCAGTCTGGGAGCAGGGACAGACACTGGGGTCAGTCTGGGAGCAGGGACGGACTCTGGGGTCAGTCTGGGAGCAGGGACAGACACTGGGGTCAGTCTGGGAGCAGGGACGGACTCTGGGGTCAGTCTGGGAGCAGAGACAGACTCTGGGGTCAGTCTGGGAGCAAGGACAGACTCTGGGGTCAGTCTGGGAGCAGGGACAGACACTGGAGTCAGTCTGGGAGCAGGGACAGACTCTGGGCTCAGTCTGGGAGCAGGGACAGACACTGGAGTCAGTCTGGGAGCAGGGACAGACACTGGGGTCAGTCTGGGAAGAGGGACAGACACTGGGGTCAGTCTGGGAGCAGGGACAGACACTGGGGTCAGTCTGGGAGCAGAGACAGACTCTGGGGTCAGTCTGGGAGCAGCGACAGACACTGGGGTCAGTCTGGGAGCAGGGACTGACACTGGGGTCAGTCTGGGAGCAGGGACAGACTCTGGGGTCAGTCTGGGAGGAGGGACAGACACTGGGGTCAGTCTGGGAGCAGGGACAGACTCTGGGGACAGTCTGGGAGCAGGGACAGACTCTGGGGTCAGTCTGGCAGCAGGGACAGACTCTGGGGTCAGTCTGGGAGGAGGGACAGACACTGGGGTCAGTCTGGGAGGAGGGACAGACACTGGGGTCAGTCTGGGAGCAGAGACAGACACTGGGGTCAGTCTGGGAGCAGGGACAGACTCTGGGGTCAGTCTGGGAGGAGGGACAGACACTGGGGTCAGTCTGTGAGCAGGGACAGACTCTGGGGTCAGTCTGGGAGCAGGGACAGACTCTGTGGTCAGACTGGGAGCAGGGACAGGCTCTGGGGTCAGTCTGGGAGGAGGGACAGACACTGGGGTCAGTCTGGGAGCAGGGACAGACACTGGGGTCCGTCTGGGAGCAGGGACAGACTCTGGGCTCAGTCTGGGAGCAGAGACAGACTCTGGGGTCAGTGTGGGAGGAGAGACAGACGCTGGGGTCAGTCTGGGAGCAGTGACGGACTCTGGGGTCAGTCTGGGAGGAGTGACAGACACTGGGGTCAGTCTAGGAGCAGGGACAGACTCTGGGGTCAGTCTGGGAGCAGGGACAGACACTGGGGTCAGTCTGGGAGCATGGACAGACACATTGGTCAGTCTGGGAGCAGGGACAGACACTGGGGTCAGTCTGGGAGCAGGGACAGACACAGGCATCAGTCTGGGAGGAGGGACAGACACTGGGGTCAGTCGGGGAGCAGGGACAGACACAGAGGGTCAGTTTGGGAGCAGGGACAGACTCTGGGGTCAGTCTGGGAGCAGGGACAGACTCTGGGGTCAGTCTGGGAGCAGGGACAGACTCTGGGGTCAGTCTGGGAGCAGGGACAGATTCTGGGGTCAGTCTGGGAGCAGGGACAGACTCTGGGGTCAGTCTGGGAGCAGGGACAGACTCTGGGGTCAGTCTGGGAGCAGGGACAGACTCTGGGGTCAGTCTGGGAGCAGGGACAGACGCTGGGGTCAGTCTGGGAGCAGGGACAGACTCTGGGGTCAGTCTGGGAGCAGAGACAGACACTGGGGTCAGTCTGGGAGCAGAGACAGACACTGGGGTCAGTCTGGGAACAGGGACAGACTCTGGGGTCAGTCTGGGAGTAGGGACAGGCTCTGGGGTCAGTGTGGGAGGAGGGACAGACACTGGGGTCAGTCTGGGAGCAGGGACAGACACATCGGTCAGTCTGGGAGCAGAGACAGACACTGGGGTCAGTCTGGGAGCAGGGACAGACACTGGGGTCAGTCTGGGAGCAGGGACAGACTCTGGGTTCGGTCTGGAAGCAGGGAAAGACTCTGGGGTCAGTCTGGGAGCAGGGACAGACTCTGGGGTCAGTCTGGGAGCAGGGACAGACTCTGGGTTCAGTCTGGGAGCAGGGACAGACTCTGGGGTCAGTCTGGGAGCAGGGACAGACACTGGGGTCAGTCTGGGAGCAGGGACAGACACTGGGGTCAGTCTGGGAACAGGGACAGACACTGGGGTCAGTCTGGGAGCAGGGACAGACACTGGGGTCAGTCTGGGAGCAGGGACAGACACTGGGGTCAGTCTGGGAGCAGGGACAGACACTGGAGTCAGTCTGGGAGCAGGGACAGACACTGGGGTCAGTCTGGGAGCAGGGACCGACTCTGGGGTCAGTCTGGGAGCAGAGACAGACTCTGGGGTCAGTCTGGGAGCAGAGACAGACTCTGGGGTCAGACTGGGAGCAGGGACAGACACTGGGGTCAGTCTGGGAGCAGGGACAGACACTGGGGTCAGTCTGGGAGGAGAGACAGACACTGGGGTCAGTCTGGGAGCAGGGACAGACACTGGGGTCAGTCTGGGAGCAGAGACAGACACTGGGGTCAGTCTGGGAGCAGAGACAGACACTGGGGTCAGTCTGGGAGCAGGGACAGACACTGGGGTCAGTCTGGGAGCAGGGACAGACTCTGGGGTCAGTCTGGGAGCAGAGACAGACTCTGGGGTCAGTGTGGGAGGAGAGACAGACACTGGGGTCAGTCTGGGAGCAGGGATAGACACATTGGTCAGTCTGGGAGCAGGGACAGACTCTGGGATCATTCTGGGAGCAGAGACAGACTCTGGGGTCAGTCTGGGAGCAGGGATAGACACATTGGTCAGTCTGGGAGCAGGGACAGACACTGGGGTCAGTCTGGGAGCAGGGACAGACACAGGCGTCAATCTGGGAGGAGGGACAGACACTGGGGTCAGTCTGGGAGCAGGGACAGACACTGGGGTCAGTCTGGGAGCAGGGACAGACTCTGGGGTCAGTTTGGGAGCAGGGACAGACTCTGGGGTCAGTCTGGGAGCAGGGACAGACTCTGGGGTCAGTCTGGGAGCAGGGACAGACTCTGGGGTCAGTTTGGGAGCAGGGACAGACTCTGGGGTCAGTCTGGGAGCAGGGACAGACTCTGGGGTCAGTCTGGGAGCAGAGACAGACTCTGGGGTCAGTCTGGGAGCAGGGACAGACTCTGGGGTCAGTCTGGGAGCAGGGACAGACACTGGGGTCTGTCTGGGAGCAGGGACAGACTCTGGGGTCAGTCTGGGAGCAGGGACAGACACTGGGGTCAGTCTGGGAGCAGGGACAGACTCTGAGGTCAGTCTGGGAGCAGGGACAGACTCTGGGGTCAGTCTGGGAGCAGGGACAGACTCTGAGGTCAGTCTGGGAGCAGGGACAGACTCTGGGGTAAGTCTGGGAGCAGGGACCGACTCTGGGTTCAGTCTGGGAGTAGGGACAGACACTGGGGTCTGTCTGGGAGCAGGGACAGACTCTGAGGTCAGTCTGGGAGCAGGGACAGACTCTGGGGTAAGTCTGGGAGCAGGGACAGACTCTGAGGTCAGTCTGGGAGCAGGGACAGACTCTGGGGTAAGTCTGGGAGCAGGGACAGACTCTGGGGTCAGTCTGGGAGCAGGGACAGACTCTGGGGTCAGTCTGGGAGCAGGGACAGACACTGGGGTCAGTCTGGGAGCAGGGACAGACACTGGGGTCAGTCTGGGAGCAGGGACAGACTCTGGGGTCAGTCTGGGAGCAGGGACAGACTCTGGGGTCAGTCTGGGAGCAGGGACAGACTCTGGGGTCAGTCTGGGAGCAGGTACAGACTCTGGGGTCAGTCTGGGAGCAGGGACAGACACTGGGGTCAGTCTGGGAGCAGGTACAGACTCTGAGGTCAGTCTGGGAGCAGGGACAGACTCTGGGGTCAGTCTGGGAGCAGGGACCGACTCTGGGTTCAGTCTGGGAGTAGGGACAGACTCTGGGGTCAGTCTGGGAGCAGGGACAGACTCTGGGGTCAGTCTGGGAGCAGTGACAGACTCTGGGGTCAGTCTGGGAGCAGGGACAGACACTGGGGTCAGTCTGGGAGCAGGGACAGACTCTGGGGTCAGTGTGGGAGCATGGACAGACACAGGGGTCAGTCTGGGAGCAGGGACAGACTCTGGGTTCAGTCTGGGAGTAGGGACAGACTCTGGGGTCAGTCTGGGAGCAGGGACAGACACTGGAGTCAGTCTGGGAGCAGGGACAGACACTGGGGTCAGTCTGGGAACAGGGACAGACACTGGGGTCAGTCTGGGAGCAGGGACAGACTCTGGGGTCAGTCTGGGAGGAGGGACAGACACTGGGGTCAGTCTGGGAGCAGGGACAGACACTGGGGTCAGTCTGGGAGCAGGGACCGACTCTGGGGTCAGTCTGGGAGCAGGGACAGACTCTGTGGTCAGTCTGGGAGCAGAGCCAGACACAGGGGTCAGTCTGGGAGCAGGGACAGACACTGGGGTCAGTCTGGGAGGAGGGACAGACACTGGGATCAGTCTGGGAGCAGGGACCGACTCTGGGGTCAGTCTGGGAGCAGGGACAGACTCTGTGGTCTGTCTGGGAGCAGAGCCAGACACAGGGGTCAGTCTGGGAGCAGGGACAGACACTGGGGTCAGTCTGGGAGCAGGGACAGACACTGGGGTCAGTCTGGGAGCAGGGACCGACTCTGGGGTCAGTCTGGGAGCAGGGACAGACTCTGTGGTCAGTCTGGGAGCAGGGACAGACTCTGTGGTCAGACTGGGAGCTGGGACAGACTCTGGGGTCAGTCTGGGAGGAGGGACAGACACTGGGGTCAGTCTGGGAGCAGGGACAGACTCTGGGGTCAGTGTGGGAGGAGAGACAGACGCTGGGGTCAGTCTGGGAGCAGGGACAGACTCTGGGGTCAGTCTGGGAGGAGTGACAGACACTGGGGTCAGTCTGGGAGCAGGGACAGACTCTGGGGTCAGTCTGGGAGCAGAGACAGACACTGGGGTCAGTCTGGGAGCAGAGACAGACTCTGGGGTCAGTCTGGGAGCAGGGACAGACTCTGGAGTCAGTGTGGGAGCAGGGACAGACACTGGGGTCAGTCTGGGAGCAGGGACAGACACTGGGGTCAGTCTGGGAGCAGGGACAGACACTGGGGTCAGTCTGGGAGCAGGGACAGACACTGGGGTCAGTCTGGGAGCAGGTACAGACTCTGGGGTCAGTCTGGGAGCAGGGACAGACACAGGCATCAGTCTGGGAGGAGGGACAGACACTGGGGTCAGTCGGGGAGCAGGGACAGACACAGAGGGTCAGTTTGGGAGCAGGGACAGACTCTGGGGTCAGTCTGGGAGCAGGGACAGACTCTGGGGTCAGTCTGGGAGCAGGGACTGATTCTGGGGTCAGTCTGGGAGCAGGGACAGACTCTGGGGTCAGTCTGGGAGCAGGGACAGACACAGGGGTCAGTCTGGGAGCAGGGACAGACTCTGGGGTCAGTCTGGGAGCAGGGACAGACTCTGGGGTCAGTCTGGGAGCAGGGACAGACTCTGGGGTCAGTCTGGGAGCAGGGACAGACTCTGGGGTCAGTCTGGGAGCAGGGACAGACTCTGGGGTCAGTCTGGGAGCAGGGACAGACGCTGGGGTCAGTCTGGGAGCAGGGACAGACTCTGGGGTCAGTCTGGGAGCAGAGACAGACACTGGGGTCAGTCTGGGAGCAGGGACAGACTCTGGGGTCAGTCTGGGAGTAGGGACAGACACTGGGGTCAGTCTGGGAGCAGGGACAGACACATCGGTCAGTCTGGGAGCAGAGACAGACACTGGGGTCAGTCTGGGAGCAGGGACAGACACTGGGGTCAGTCTGGGAGCAGGGACAGACTCTGGGTTCGGTCTGGAAGCAGGGAAAGACTCTGGGGTCAGTCTGGGAGCAGGGACAGACTCTGGGGTCAGTCTGGGAGCAGGGACAGACTCTGGGTTCAGTCTGGGAGCAGGGACAGAATCTGGGGTCGGTCTGGGAGCAGGGACAGACACTGGGGTCAGTCTGGGAGCAGGGACAGACACTGGGGTCAGTCTGGGAGCAGGGACAGACACTGGGGTCAGTCTGGGAACAGGGACAGACACTGGAGTCAGTCTGGGAGCAGGGACAGACACTGGGGTCAGTCTGGGAGCAGGGACCGACTCTGGGGTCAGTCTGGGAGCAGGGACAGACTCTGGGGTCAGTCTGGGAGCAGGGACAGACTCTGGGGTCAGACTGGGAGCAGGGACAGAATCTGGGGTCGGTCTGGGAGCAGGGACAGACACTGGGGTCAGTCTGGGAGCAGGGACAGACACTGGGGTCAGTCTGGGAGCAGGGACAGACACTGGGGTCAGTCTGGGAACAGGGACAGACACTGGAGTCAGTCTGGGAGCAGGGACAGACACTGGGGTCAGTCTGGGAGCAGGGACCGACTCTGGGGTCAGTCTGGGAGCAGAGACAGACTCTGGGGTCAGTCTGGGAGCAGAGACAGACTCTGGGGTCAGACTGGGAGCAGGGACAGACACTGGGGTCAGTCTGGGAGCAGGGACAGACACTGGGGTCAGTCTGGGAGGAGAGACAGACACTGGGGTCAGTCTGGGAGCAGGGACAGACACTGGGGTCAGTCTGGGAGCAGAGACAGACACTGGGGTCAGTCTGGGAGCAGAGACAGACACTGGGGTCAGTCTGGGAGCAGGGACAGACACTGGGGTCAGTCTGGGAGCAGGGACAGACTCTGGGGTCAGTCTGGGAGCAGAGACAGACTCTGGGGTCAGTGTGGGAGGAGAGACAGACACTGGGGTCAGTCTGGGAGCAGGGACAGACACTGGGGTCAGTCTGGGAGCAGGGACAGACACAGGCGTCAATCTGGGAGGAGGGACAGACACTGGGGTCAGTCTGGGAGCAGGGACAGACACTGGGGTCAGTCTGGGAGCAGGGACAGACTCTGGGGTCAGTTTGGGAGCAGGGACAGACTCTGGGGTCAGTCTGGGAGCAGGGACAGACTCTGGGGTCAGTCTGGGAGCAGGGACAGACTCTGGGGTCAGTTTGGGAGCAGGGACAGACTCTGGGGTCAGTCTGGGAGCAGGGACAGACTCTGGGGTCAGTCTGGGAGCAGAGACAGACTCTGGGGTCAGTCTGGGAGCAGGGACAGACTCTGGGGTCAGTCTGGGAGCAGGGACAGACACTGGGGTCAGTCTGGGAGCAGGGACAGACACTGGGGTCTGTCTGGGAGCAGGTACAGACTCTGAGGTCAGTCTGGGAGCAGGGACAGACTCTGGGGTCAGTCTGGGAGCAGGGACAGACTCTGGGGTCAGTCTGGGAGCAGGGACAGACTCTGGGGTCAGTCTGGGAGCAGGTACAGACTCTGGGGTCAGTCTGGGAGCAGGGACAGACACTGGGGTCAGTCTGGGAGCAGGTACAGACTCTGAGGTCAGTCTGGGAGCAGGGACAGACTCTGGGGTCAGTCTGGGAGCAGGGACCGACTCTGGGTTCAGTCTGGGAGTAGGGACAGACTCTGGGGTCAGTCTGGGAGCAGGGACAGACTCTGGGGTCAGTCTGGGAGCAGTGACAGACTCTGGGGTCAGTCTGGGAGCAGGGACAGACTCTGGGGTCAGTCTGGGAGCAGGGACAGACTCTGGGGTCAGTCTGGGAGCAGGGACAGACACTGGAGTCAGTCTGGGAGCAGGGACAGACACTGGGGTCAGTCTGGGAACAGGGACAGACACTGGGGTCAGTCTGGGAGCAGGGACAGACTCTGGGGTCAGTCTGGGAGTAGGGACAGACTCTTGGGTCAGTCTGGGAGCAGGGACAGACTCTGGGGTCAGTCTGGGAGCAGGGACAGACTCTGGGGTCAGTCTGGGAGCAGGGACAGACTCTGGGGTCAGTCTGGGAGCAGGGACAGACACTGGAGTCAGTCTGGGAGCAGGGACAGACTCTGGGGTCAGTCTGGGAGCAGGGACAGACACTGGGGTCAGTCTGGGAACAGGGACAGACACTGGGGTCAGTCTGGGAGCAGGGACAGACTCTGGGGTCAGTCTGGGAGGAGGGACAGACACTGGGGTCAGTCTGGGAGCAGGGACAGACACTGGGGTCAGTCTGGGAGCAGGGACCGACTCTGGGGTCAGTCTGGGAGCAGGGACAGACTCTGTGGTCAGTCTGGGAGCAGAGCCAGACACAGGGGTCAGTCTGGGAGCAGGGACAGACACTGGGGTCAGTCTGGGAGGAGGGACAGACACTGGGATCAGTCTGGGAGCAGGGACCGACTCTGGGGTCAGTCTGGGAGCAGGGACAGACTCTGTGGTCTGTCTGGGAGCAGAGCCAGACACAGGGGTCAGTCTGGGAGCAGGGACAGACACTGGGGTCAGTCTGGGAGCAGGGACAGACACTGGGGTCAGTCTGGGAGCAGGGACCGACTCTGGGGTCAGTCTGGGAGCAGGGACAGACTCTGTGGTCAGTCTGGGAGCAGGGACAGACTCTGTGGTCAGACTGGGAGCTGGGACAGACTCTGGGGTCAGTCTGGGAGGAGGGACAGACACTGGGGTCAGTCTGGGAGCAGGGACAGACTCTGGGGTCAGTGTGGGAGGAGAGACAGACGCTGGGGTCAGTCTGGGAGCAGGGACAGACTCTGGGGTCAGTCTGGGAGGAGTGACAGACACTGGGGTCAGTCTGGGAGCAGGGACAGACTCTGGAGTCAGTGTGGGAGCAGGGACAGACACTGGGGTCAGTCTGGGAGCAGGGACAGACACTGGGGTCAGTCTGGGAGCAGGGACAGACACTGGGGTCAGTCTGGGAGCAGGGACAGACACTGGGGTCAGTCTGGGAGCAGGGACAGACTCTGGGGTCAGTCTGGGAGCAGGGACAGACTCTGGGGTCAGTCTGGGAGCAGAGACAGACACTGGGGTCAGTCTGGGAGCAGGGACAGACACATCGGTCAGTCTGGGAGCAGGGACAGACTCTGGGGTCAGTCTGGGAGCAGGGACAGACTCTGGGGTCAGTCTGGGAGCAGAGACAGACTCTGGGGTCAGTCTGGGAGCAGGGACAGACTCTGGGGTCAGTCTGGGAGCAGGGACAGACTCTGGGGTCAGTCTGGGAGCAGGGACAGACTCTGGGGTCAGTCTGGGAGCAGGGACAGACACTGGGGTCAGCCTGGGAGCAGGGACAGACTCTGGGGTCAGTCTGGGAGCAGGGACAGACTCTGGGGTCAGTCTGGGAGCAGGGACAGACACTGGGGTCAGTCTGGGAGGAGTGACAGACACTGGGGTCAGTCTGGGAGCAGGGACAGACTCTTCGGTTAGTCTGGGAGCAGGGACAGACACTGGGATCAGTCTGGGAGCAGGGACAGGCTCTGGGGTCAGTCTGGGAGCAGGGACAGGCTCTGGGGTCAGTCTGGGAGCAGGGACAGACACTGGGGTCAGTCTGGGAGCAGGGACAGGCTCTGGGGTCAGTCTGGGAGCAGAGACAGACTCTGGGGTCAGTCTGGGAGCAGGGACAGACTCTGGGGTCAGTCTGGGAGCAGGGACAGACTCTGGGGTCAGTCTGGGAGCAGGGACAGACACTGGGGTCAGTCTGGGAGCAGAGACAGACTCTGGGGTCAGTCTGGGAGCAGAGACAGACTCTGGGGTCAGTCTGGGAGGAGGGACAGACTCTGGGGTCAGTCTGGGAGCAGGGACAGACGCTGGGTTCAGTCTGGGAGCAGGGACAGACTCTGGGGTCAGTCTGGGAGCAGGGACAGACTCTGTGGTCAGTCTGGGAGCAGAGCCAGACACAGGGGTCAGTCTGGGAGCAGGGACAGACACTGGGGTCAGTCTGGGAGGAGGGACAGACACTGGGATCAGTCTGGGAGCAGGGACAGACTCTGGAGTCAGTCTGGGAACAGGGACAGACTCTGGGGTCAGTCTGGGAGCAGGGACCGACTCTGGGGTCAGTCTGGGAGCAGGGACAGACTCTGGGGTCAGTCTGGGAGCAGGGACAGACACTAGGGTCAGTCTGGGAGCAGGGACAGACACTGGGGTCAGTCTGGGAGCAGGGACCGACTCTGGGGTCAGTCTGGGAGCAGGGACAGACTCTGGGGTCAGTCTGGGAGCAGAGACAGACTCTGGGGTAAGTCTGGGAGCAGGGACAGACACGGGGGCCTGTCTGGGAGCAGGGACAGACACTGGGGTCAGTCTGGGATGAGAGACAGACACTGGGGTCAGTCTGGGAGCAGGGACAGACACTGGGGTCAGTCTGGGAGCAGAGACAGACACTGGGGTCAGTCTGGGAGCAGAGACAGACACTGGGGTCAGTCTGGGAGCAGGGACAGACACTGGGGTCAGTCTGGGAGGAGGGACAGACACTGGGGTCAGTCTGGGAGCAGGGACAGACTCTGGGGTCAGTCTGGGAGGAGGGACAGACACTGGCGTCTGTCTGGGAGCAGGGACAGACTCTGGGGTCAGTCTGGGAGCAGGGGCAGACTCTGGGGTCAGTCTGGGAGCAGGGACAGACTCTGCGGTCAGTCTGGGAGGAGGGAGAGACACTGGGGTCAGTCTGGGAGGAGGGACAGACACTGGGGTCAGTCTGGGAGCAGAGACAGACACTGGGGTCAGTCTGGGAGCAGGGACAGACTCTGGGGTCAGTCTGGGAGGAGGGACAGACACTGGGGTCAGTCTGGGAGCAGGGACAGACTCTGTGGTCAGTCTGGGAGCAGGGACAGACTCTGGGGTCAGTCTGGGAGGAGGGACAGACACTGGGGTCAGTCTGGGAGCAGGGACAGACACTGAGGTCAGTCTGGGAGCAGGGACAGACTCTGGGCTCAGTCTGGGAGCAGGGACAGACTCTGGGGTCAGTGTGGGAGGAGAGACAGACACTGGGGTCAGTCTGGGAGCAGGGACAGACTCTGGGGTCAGTCTGGGAGGAGTGACAGACACTGGGGTCAGTCTGGGAGCAGGGACAGACTCTGGGGTCAGTCTAGGAGCAGGGACAGACACTGGGGTCAGTCTGGGAGCAGGGACAGACACAGGGGTCAGTCTGGGAGCAGGCACAGACACTGGGGTCAGTCTGGGAGCAGGGACAGACACTGGGGTCAGTCTGGGAGCAGGGACGGACACTGGGGTCAGTCTGGGAGGAGAGACAGACACTGGGGTCAGTCTGGGAGCAGGGACAGACACTGGGGTCAGTCTGGGAGCAGAGACAGACACTGGGGTCAGTCTGGGAGCAGAGACAGACACTGGGGTCAGTCTGGGAACAGAGACAGACACTGGGGTCAGTCTGGGAGCAGAGACAGACACTGGGGTCAGTCTGGGAGCAGGGACAGACACTGCGGTCAGTCTGGGAGCAGAGACAGACACTGGGGTCAGTCTGGGAGCAGAGACAGACACTGGGGTCAGTCTGGGAGCAGAGACAGACACTGGGGTCAGTCTGGGAGCAGGGACAGACTCTGGGGTCTGTCTGGGAGGAGGGACAGACACTGTGGTCAGTCTGGGAGCAGGGAGAGACACTGGGGTCAGTCTGGGAGCAGGGACAGACACAGAGGGTCAGTTTGGGAGCAGGGACAGACTCTGGGGTCAGTCTGGGAACAGGGACAGACACTGGGGTCAGTCTGGGAGCAGGGACAGACACTGGGGTCAGTCTGGGAGCAGGGACAGACACTGGGGTCAGTCTGGGAGCAGGGACAGACACTGCGGTCAGTCTGGGAGCAGGGACAGACACTGGGGTCAGTCTGGGAGCAGAGACAGACACATGGGTCAGTCTGGGAGGAGCGACAGTCACTGGGGTCAGTCTGGGAGCAGAGACAGACACTGGGGTCAGTCTGGGAGCAGGGACAGACTCTGGGGTCAGTCTGGGAGCAGGGACAGACACTGGGGTCAGTCTGGGAGCAGGGACAGACACTGGGGTCAGTCTGGGAGCAGGGACAGACTCGGGGGTCAGTCTGGGAGCAGGGACAGACTCTGTGGTCAGTCTGGGAGGATAGACAGACACTGGGGTCAGTCTGGGAGCAGGGACAGACACTTGGGTCAGTCTGGGAGCAGGGACAAACTCTCGGGTCAGTCTGGGAGCAGGGACAGACTCTGGGGTCAGTCTGGGAGCAGGGACAGACACAAGGGTCAGTCTGGGAGCAAGGACAGACACAAGGGTCAGTCTGGGAGCAGGGACAGACACTGGAGTCAGTCTGGGAGCAGGGACAGACACAAGGGTCAGTCTGGGAGCAGGGACAGACACAGAGGGTCAGTTTGGGAGCAGGGACAGACTCTGGGGTCAGTCTGGGAGCAGGGACAGACACTGCGGTCAGTCTGGGAGCAGGTACAGACTCTGGGGTCAGTCTGGGAGCAGGGACAGACTCTGGGGTCAGTCTGGGAGCAGGGACAGACACTGGGGTCAGTCTGGGAGCAGGGACAGACACTGCGGTCAGTCTGGGAGCAGGGACAGACACTGGGGTCAGTCTGGGAGCAGGGACAGACACTGGGGTCAGTCTGGGAGCAGGGACAGACACTGGGGTCAGTCTGGGAGCAGGGACAGACACTGGGGTCAGTCTGGGAGCAGGGACAGACACTGCGGTCAGTCTGGGAGCAGGGACAGACACTGGGGTCAGTCTGGGAGCAGAGACAGACACTGGGGTCAGTCTGGGAGGAGCGACAGTCACTGGGGTCAGTCTGGGAGCAGAGACAGACACTGGGGTCAGTCTGGGAGCAGGGACAGACTCTGGGGTCAGTCTGGGAGGATGGACAGACACTGGGGTCAGTCTGGGAGCAGGGACAGACACTGGGGTCAGTCTGGGAGCAGGGACAGACTCTGGGGTCAGTCTGGGAGGATGGACAGACACTGGGGTCAGTCTGGGAGCAGAGACAGACACTGGGGTCAGTCTGGGAGCAGGGACAGACTCTGGGGTCAGTCTGGGAGGATGGACAGACACTGGGGTCAGTCTGGGAGCAGGGACAGACACTGGGGTCAGTCTGGGAGCAGGGACAGACTCTGGGGTCAGTCTGGGAGCAGGGACAGACACAGGGGTCAGTCTGGGAGCAGGAACAGACTCTGGGGTCAGTCTGGGAGCAGGGACAGACTCTGGGTTCAGTCTGGGAGCAGGGACAGACACTGGAGTCAGTCTGGGAGCAGGGACAGACACTGGGGTCAGTCTGGGAGCAGGGACAGACACTGGGGTCAGTCTGGGAGCAGGGACAGACACTGGAGTCAGTCTGGGAGCAGGGACAGACACTGGGGTCAGTCTGGGAGCAGGGACAGACACTGGGGTCAGTCTGGGAGCAGGTACAGACTCTGGGTTCAGTCTGGGAGCAGGGACAGACTCTGGGGTCAGTCTGGGAGCAGGGCCAGACTCTGGGGTCAGTCTGGGAGCAGGGACAGACTCTGGGGTCAGTCGGGGAGCAGGGACAGACACTGGGGTCAGTCTGGGAGCAGGGACAGACACTGGGGTCAGTCTGGGAGCAGGGACAGACTCTGGGGTCAGTCTGGGAGCAAGGACAGACTCTGGGGTCAGTCTGGGAGCAGGGACAGACACTGGGGTCAGTCTGGGAGCAGGGACAGACACTGGAGTCAGTCTGGGACCAGGGACAGACACTGGGGTCAGTCTGGGAGGAGGGACAGACACTGGGGTCAGTCTGGGAGCAGGGACAGACTCTGGGGTCAGTCTGGGAGCAGGGACAGACACTGGGGTCAGTCTGGGAGCAGGGACAGACTCTGGGGTCAGTCTGGGAGCAGGGACAGACTCTGGGGTCAGTCTGGGAGCAGGGACAGACACTGGGGTCAGTCTGGGAGCAGGGACAGACTCTGGGGTCAGTCTGGGAGCAGGGACAGACTCTGGGGTCAGTCTGGGAGGAGGGACAGACACTGGGGTCAGTCTGGGAGCAGGGACAGACACTGGGGTCAGTCTGGGAGCAGGGACAGACACTGGAGTCAGTCTGGGAGCAAGGACAGACTCTGGGGTCAGTCTGGGAGCAGGGACAGACTCTGGGGTCAGTCTGGGAGGAGGGACAGACACTGGGGTCAGTCTGGGAGCAGGGACAGACACTGGGGTCAGTCTGGGAGCAGGGACAGACACTGGGGTCAGTCTGGGAGCAGGGACAGACACTGGGGTCAGTCTGGGAGCAGGGACAGACAGTGGGGTCAGTCTGGGAGGAGAGACAGACACTGGGGTCAGTCTGGGAGCAGGGACAGACACTGGGGTCAGTCTGGGAGCAGAGACAGACACTGTGGTCAGTCTGGGAGCAGCGACAGACACTGGGGTCAGTCTGGGAGCAGGGACTAACACTGGGGTCAGTCTGGGAGCAGGGACTAACACTGGGGTCAGTCTGGGAGCAGGGACAGACTCTGGGCTCAGTCTGGGAGCAGAGACAGACTCTGGGGTCAGTCTGGGAGGAGAGACAGACACTGGGGTCAGTCTGGGAGCAGGGACAGATTCTGGGGTCAGTCTGGGAGGAGTGACAGACACTGGGGTCAGTCTGGGAGCAGGGACAGACTCTGGGGTCAGTCTGGGAGCAGGGACAGACTCTGGGGTCAGTCTGGGAGCAGGGACAGACTCTGGGGTCAGTCTGGGAGCAGGGACAGACTCTGGGGTCAGTCTGGGAGCAGGGACAGACTCTGGGGTCAGTCTGGGAGCAGGGACAGACACTGGGGTCAGTCTGGGAGCAGGGACAGATTCTGGGGTCAGTCTGGGAGCAGGGACAGACTCTGGGGTCAGTCTGGGAGCAGGGACAGACTCTGGGGTCAGTCTGGGAGCAGGGACAGACACTGGGGTCAGTCTGGGAGCAGGGACAGACACAGGCGTCAATCTGGGAGGAGGGACAGACACTGGGGTCAGTCTGGGAGCAGGGACAGACACTGGGGTCAGTCTGGGAGCAGGGACAGACTCTGGGGTCAGTCTGGGAGCAGGGACAGACACTGGGGTCAGTCTGGGAGCAGGGACAGACACTGGGGTCAGTCTGGGAGCAGGTACAGACTCTGAGGTCAGTCTGGGAGCAGGGACCGACTCTGGGTTCAGTCTGGGAGCAGGGACAGACACTGGGGTCAGTCTGGGAGCAGGGACAGACTCTGGGGTCAGTCTGGGAGCAGGGACAGACTCTGGGGTCAGTCTGGGAGCAGGGACAGACTCTGGGGTCAGTCTGGGAGCAGGGACAGACTCTGGGGTCAGTCTGGGAGCAGGGACAGACTCTGGGGTCAGTCTGGGAGCAGGGACAGACACTGGGGTCAGTCTGGGAGCAGGGACAGACACTGGGGTCAGTCTGGGAGCAGGGACAGACACTGGGGTCAGTCTGGGAGCAGGAACAGACTCTGGGGTCAGTCTGGGAGCAGGGACAGACACTGGGGTCAGTCTGGGAGCAAGGACAGACTCTGGGGTCAGTCTGGGAGCAGGGACAGACACTGGAGTCAGTCTGGGAGCAGGGACAGACACTGGGGTCAGTCTGGGAGCAGAGACAGACACTGGGGTCAGTCTGGGAACAGGGACAGACACTGGGGTCAGTCTGGGAGCAGGGACAGACACTGGGGTCAGTCTGGGAACAGGGACAGACACTGGGGTCAGTCTGGGAGCAGGGACAGACTCTGGGGTCAGTCTGGGAGCAGGGACAGACACTGGGGTCAGTCTGGGAGCAGGGACAGACACTGGGGTCAGTCTAGGAGCAGGGACAGACACAGGCGTCAATCTGGGAGGAGGGACAGACACTGGGGTCAGTCTGGGAGCAGGGACAGACACAGAGGGTCAGTTTGGGAGCAGGGACAGACTCTGGGGTCAGTCTGGGAGCAGGGACAGACTCTGGGGTCAGTCTGGGAGCAGGGACAGACTCTGGGGTCAGTCTGGGAGCAGGGACAGACTCTGGGGTCAGTCTGGGAGCAGGGACAGACACAGGGGTCAGTCTGGGAGCAGGGACAGACTCTGGGGTCAGTCTGGGAACAGGGACAGACACTGGGGTCAGTCTGGGAGCAGGGACAGACACTGGGGTCAGTCTGGGAGCAGGGACAGACTCTGTGGTCAGTCTGGGAGCAGGGACAGACACTGGGGTCAGTCTGGGAGGAGGGACAGACACTGGGGTCAGTCTGGGAGCAGGGACAGACTCTGTGGTCAGTCTGGGAGCAGAGACAGACTCTGGGGTCAGTCTGGGAGGAGGGACAGACACTGGGGTCAGTCTGGGAGCAGGGACAGACTCTGGGGTCAGTCTGGGAGCAGGGACAGACTCTGTGGTCGGACTGGGAGCTGGGACAGACTCTGGGGTCAGTCTGGGAGCAGGGACAGACTCTGTGGTCGGACTGGGAGCTGGGACAGACACTGGGGTCAGTCTGGGAGCAGGGACAGACTCTGGGGTCAGTGTGGGAGGAGAGACAGACGCTGGGGTCAGTCTGGGAGCAGGGACAGACTCTGGGGTCAGTCTGGGAGCAGGGACAGACTCTGGGTTCAGTCTGGGAGCAGGGACAGACTCTTGGGTCAGTCTGGGAGCAGGGACAGACACTGGGGTCAGTCTGGGAGCAGGGACAGACTCTGGGTTCAGTCTGGGAGCAGGGACAGACTCTGGGGTCAGTCTGGGAGCAGGGACAGACTCTGGGGTCAGTCTGGGAGCAGGGACAGACACTGGGGTCAGTCTGGGAGCAGGGACAGACTCTGGGGTCAGTCTGGGAGCAGGGACAGACACTGGGGTCTGTCTGGGAGCAGGGACAGACTCTGGGGTCAGTGTGGGAGGAGAGACAGACACTGGGGTCAGTCTGGGAGCAGGGACAGACTCTGGGGTCAGTCTGGGAGGAGTGACAGACACTGGGGTCAGTCTGGGAGCAGGGACAGACTCTGGGGTCAGTCTAGGAGCAGGGACAGACACTGGGGTCAGTCTGGGAGCAGGGACAGACACAGGGGTCAGTCTGGGAGCAGGCACAGACACTGGGGTCAGTCTGGGAGCAGGGACAGACACTGGGGTCAGTCTGGGAGCAGGGACAGACACTGGGGTCAGTCTGGGAGGAGAGACAGACACTGGGGTCAGTCTGGGAGCAGGGACAGACACTGGGGTCAGTCTGGGAGCAGAGACAGACACTGGGGTCAGTCTGGGAGCAGAGACAGACACTGGGGTCAGTCTGGGAACAGAGACAGACACTGGGGTCAGTCTGGGAGCAGAGACAGACACTGGGGTCAGTCTGGGAGCAGGGACAGACACTGCGGTCAGTCTGGGAGCAGAGACAGACACTGGGGTCAGTCTGGGAGCAGAGACAGACACTGGGGTCAGTCTGGGAGCAGAGACAGACACTGGGGTCAGTCTGGGAGCAGGGACAGACTCTGGGGTCTGTCTGGGAGGAGGGACAGACACTGTGGTCAGTCTGGGAGCAGGGAGAGACACTGGGGTCAGTCTGGGAGCAGGGACAGACACAGAGGGTCAGTTTGGGAGCAGGGACAGACTCTGGGGTCAGTCTGGGAACAGGGACAGACACTGGGGTCAGTCTGGGAGCAGGGACAGACACTGGGGTCAGTCTGGGAGCAGAGACAGACACTGGGGTCAGTCTGGGAGCAGGGACAGACACTGGGGTCAGTCTGGGAGCAGGGACAGACACTGCGGTCAGTCTGGGAGCAGGGACAGACACTGGGGTCAGTCTGGGAGCAGAGACAGACACATGGGTCAGTCTGGGAGGAGCGACAGTCACTGGGGTCAGTCTGGGAGCAGAGACAGACACTGGGGTCAGTCTGGGAGCAGGGACAGACTCTGGGGTCAGTCTGGGAGCAGGGACAGACACTGGGGTCAGTCTGGGAGCAGGGACAGACTCGGGGTCAGTCTGGGAGCAGGACAGACTCTGTGGTCAGTCTGGGAGGATAGACAGACACTTGGGTCAGTCTGGGAGCAGGGACAAACTCTGGGGTCAGTCTGGGAGCAGGGACAGACACTGGGGTCAGTCTGGGAGCAGGGACAGACACAGAGGGTCAGTCTGGGAGCAGGGACAGACACCGAGGGTCAGTCTGGGAGCAGGGACAAACTCTGGGTCAGTCTGGGAGCAGAGACAGACACTGGGGTCAGTCTGGGAGCAGGGACAGACTCTGGGGTCAGTCTGGGAGCAGGGACAGACACTGGGGTCAGTCTGGGAGCAGGGACAGACTCTGGGGTCAGTCTGGGAGCTGGGACAGGCTCTGGGGTCAGTCTGGGAGCAGGGACAGACACAAGGGTCAGTCTGGGAGCAAGGACAGACACTGGGGTCAGTCTGGGAGCAGGGACAGACACTGGGTCAGTCTGGGAGCAGGGACAGACACTGGGGTCAGTCTGGGAGCAGGGACAGACACTGGGGTCAGTCTGGGAGCAGTGACAGACTCTGGGGTCAGTCTGGGAGCAGGGACAGACACTGGAGTCAGTCTGGGAGCAGGGACAGACACTGGGGTCAGTCTGGGAGCAGGGACAGACACAAGGGTCAGTCTGGGAGCAAGGACAGACTCTGGGGTCAGTCTGGGAGCAGGGACAGACACTGGAGTCAGTCTGGGAGCAGGGACAGACACTGGGGTCAGTCTGGGAAGAGGGACAGACACTGGGGTCAGTCTGGGAGCAGGGACAGACACTGGGGTCAGTCTGGGAGCAGGGACCGACTCTGGTGTCAGTCTGGGAGCAGGGACAGACTCTGGGGTCAGTCTGGGAGCAGGGACAGACACTGGGTCAGTCTGGGAGCAGGGACAGACAGTGGGGTCAGTCTGGGAGGAGAGACAGACACTGGGGTCAGTCTGGGAGCAGGGACAGACACTGGGGTCAGTCTGGGAGCAGAGACAGACACTGGGGTCAGTCTGGGAGCAGAGACAGACACTGTGGTCAGTCTGGGAGCAGCGACAGACACTGGGGTCAGTCTGGGAGCAGGGACTAACACTGGGGTCAGTCTGGGAGCAGGGACAGACTCTGGGCTCAGTCTGGGAGCAGAGACAGACTCTGGGGTCAGTCTGGGAGCAGGGACAGACACTGGAGTCAGCCTGGGAGCAGGGACAGACTCTGGGCTCAGTCTGGGAGGAGAGACAGACACTGGGGTCAGTCTGGGAGGAGAGACAGACACTGGGGTCAGTCTGGGAGCAGGGACAGATTCTGGGGTCAGTCTGGGAGCAGGGACAGACTCTGGGGTCAGTCTGGGAGCAGGGACAGACTCTGGGGTCAGTCTGGGAGCAGGGACAGACTCTGGGGTCAGTCTGGTAGCAGGGACAGACACTGGGGTCAGTCTGGGATCAGGGACAGACTCTGGGGTCAGTCTGGGAGCAGGGACAGACACTGGGGTCAGTCTGGGAGCAGGGACAGACTCTGGGGTCAGTCTGGGAGCAGAGACAGACTCTGGGGTCAGTCTGGGAGCAGGGACAGACACTGGGGTCAGTCTGGGAGCAGGTACAGACTCTGAGGTCAGTCTGGGAGCAGGGACAGACACTGGGGTCAGTCTGGGAGCAGGTACAGACACTGGGGTCAGTCTGGGAGCAGGGACAGACTCTGGGGTCAGTCTGGGAGCAGGGACAGACTCTGGGGTCAGTCTGGGAGCAGGGACCGACTCTGGGTTCAGTCTGGGAGCAGGGACAGACTCTGGGGTCAGTCTGGGAGCAGGGACAGACTCTGGGGTCAGTCTGGGAGCAGGGACAGACTCTGGGGTCAGTCTGGGAGCATGGACAGACACTGGGGTCAGTCTGGGATCAGGGACAGACTCTGGGGTCAGTCTGGGAGCAGGGACAGACTCTGGGGTCAGTCTGGGAGCAGGGACAGACACTGGAGTCAGTCTGGGAGCAGGGACAGACACTGGGGTCAGTCTGGGAACAGGGACAGACACTGGGGTCAGTCTGGGAGCAGGGACAGACACTGGGGTCAGTCTGGGAGCAGGGACAGACACTGGGGTCAGTCTGGGAACAGGGACAGACACTGGGGTCAGTCTGGGAGCAGGGACAGACACTGGGGTCAGTCTGGGAGCAGGGACAGACTCTGTGGTCAGTCTGGGAGCAGAGACAGACTCTGGGGTCAGTCTGGGAGGAGGGACAGACACTGGGGTCAGTCTGGGAGCAGGGACAGACTCTGGGGTCAGTCTGGGAGCAGGGACAGACTCTGTGGTCGGACTGGGAGCTGGGACAGACTCTGGGGTCAGTCTGGGAGGAGGGACAGACACTGGGGTCAGTCTGGGAGCAGGGACAGACTCTGGGGTCAGTGTGGGAGGAGAGACAGACGCTGGGGTCAGTCTGGGAGCAGGGACAGACTCTGGGGTCAGTCTGGGAGGAGTGACAGACACTGGGGTCAGTCTGGGAGCAGGGACAGATTCTGGGGTCAGTCTGGGAGCAGGGACAGACTCTTGGGTCAGTCTGGGAGCAGGGACAGACACTGGGGTCAGTCTGGGAGCAGGGACAGACACTGGGGTCAGTCTGGGAGCAGGGACAGACTCTGGGGTCAGTCTGGGAGCAGGGACAGACTCTGGGTTCAGTCTGGGAGCAGGGACAGACTCTGGGGTCAGTCTGGGAGCAGGGACAGACTCTGGGGTCAGTCTGGGAGCAGGGACAGCCTCTGTGGTCAGTCTGGGAGCAGAGCCAGACACAGGGGTCAGTCTGGGAGCAGGGACAGACACTGGGGTCAGTCTGGGAGGAGGGACAGACACTGGGATCAGTCTGGGAGCAGGGACAGACACTGGAGTCAGTCTGGGAACAGGGACAGACACTAGGGTCAGTCTGGGAGCAGGGACAGACACTGGGGTCAGTCTGGGAGCAGGGACCGACTCTGGGGTCAGTCTGGGAGCAGGGACAGACTCTGGGGTCAGTCTGGGAGCAGAGACAGACTCTGGGGTCAGTCTGGGAGCAGGGACAGACACGGGGGCCTGTCTGGGAGCAGGGACAGACACTGGGGTCAGTCTGGGAGGAGAGACAGACACTGGGGTCAGTCTGGGAGCAGGGACAGACACTGGGGTCAGTCTGGGAGCAGAGACAGACACTGGGGTCAGTCTGGGAGCAGAGACAGACACTGGGGTCAGTCTGGGAGCAGGGACAGACACTGGGCTCAGTCTGGGAGGAGGGACAGACACTGGGGTCAGTATGGGAGCAGGGACAGACTCTGGGGTCAGTCTGGGAGGAGGGACAGACACTGGGGTCAGTCTGGGAGCAGGGACAGACTCTGGGGTCAGTCTGGGAGCAGGGGCAGACTCTGGGGTCAGTCTGGGAGCAGGGACAGACTCTGTGGTCAGTCTGGGAGCAGGGACAGACTCTGGGGTCAGTCTGGGAGGAGGGACGGACACTGGGGTCAGTCTGGGAGCAGAGGCAGACACTGGGGTCAGTCTGGGAGCAGGGACAGACTCTGGGGTCAGTCTGGGAGGAGGGACAGACACTGGGGTCAGTCTGGGAGGAGGGACAGACACTGGGGTCAGTCTGGGAGCAGAGGCAGACACTGGGGTCAGTCTGGGAGCAGGGACAGACTCTGGGGTCAGTCTGGGAGGAGGGACAGACACTGGGGTCAGTCTGGGAGCAGGGACAGACTCTGTGGTCAGTCTGGGAGCAGGGACAGACTCTGGGGTCAGTCTGGGAGGAGGGACGGACACTGGGGTCAGTCTGGGAGCAGGGACAGACACTGGGGTCAGTCTGGGAGCAGGGACAGACTCTGGGCTCAGTCTGGGAGCAGGGACAGACTCTGGGGTCAGTCTGGGAGGAGGGACAGACACTGGGGTCAGTCTGGGAGCAGGGACAGACACTGGGGTCAGTCTGGGAGCAGGGACAGACTCTGGGCTCAGTCTGGGAGCAGGGACAGACTCTGGGGTCAGTGTGGGAGGAGAGACAGACACTGGGGTCAGTCTAGGAGCAGGGACAGACACTGGGGTCAGTCTGGGAGCAGGGACAGACACAGGGGTCAGTCTGGGAGCAGGCACAGACACTGGGGTCAGTCTGGGAGCAGGGACAGACACTGGGGTCAGTCTGGGAGCAGGGACAGACACTGGGGTCAGTCTGGGAGGAGAGACAGACACTGGTGTCAGTCTGGGAGCAGGGACAGACACTGGGGTCAGTCTGGGAGCAGAGACAGACACTGGGGTCAGTCTGGGAGCAGAGACAGACACTGGGGTCAGTCTGGGAACAGAGACAGACACTGGGGTCAGTCTGGGAGCAGAGACAGACACTGGGGTCAGTCTGGGAGCAGGGACAGACACTGCGGTCAGTCTGGGAGCAGAGACAGACACTGGGGTCAGTCTGGGAGCAGAGACAGACACTGGGGTCAGTCTGGGAGCAGAGACAGACACTGGGGTCAGTCTGGGAGCAGGGACAGACTCTGGGGTCAGTCTGGGAGGAGGGACAGACACTGTGGTCAGTCTGGGAGCAGGGACAGACACTGGGGTCAGTCTGGGAGCAGGGACAGACACAGAGGGTCAGTTTGGGAGCAGGGACAGACTCTGGGGTCAGTCTGGGAGCAGGGACAGACTCTGGGGTCAGTCTGGGAACAGGGACAGACACTGGGGTCAGTCTGGGAGCAGGGACAGACACTGGGGTCAGTCTGGGAGCAGGGACAGACACTGGGGTCAGTCTGGGAGCAGGGACAGACACTGCGGTCAGTCTGGGAGCAGGGACAGACACTGGGGTCAGTCTGGGAGCAGAGACAGACACATGGGTCAGTCTGGGAGGAGCGACAGTCACTGGGGTCAGTCTGGGAGCAGAGACAGACACTGGGGTCAGTCTGGGAGCAGGGACAGACTCTGGGGTCAGTCTGGGAGGATGGACAGACACTGGGGTCAGTCTGGGAGCAGGGACAGACTCGGGGGTCAGTCTGGGAGCAGGGACAGACTCTGTGGTCAGTCTGGGAGGAGAGACAGACACTGGGGTCAGTCTGGGAGCAGGGACAGACACTTGGGTCAGTCTGGGAGCAGGGACAAACTCTGGGGTCAGTCTGGGAGCAGGGACAGACACTGGGGTCAGTCTGGGAGCAGGGACAGACACAGGGGTCAGTCTGGGAGCAGGAACAGACTCTGGGGTCAGTCTGGGAGCAGGGACAGACACAAGGGTCAGTCTGGGAGCAGGGACAGACTCTGGGGTCAGTCTGGGAGGAGGGACAGACACTGGGGTCAGTCTGGGAGCAGGGACAGACTCTGGGGTCAGTCTGGGAGCAGGGACAGACACTGGAGTCAGTCTGGGAGCAGGGACAGACACTGGGGTCAGTCTGGGAGCAGGGACAGACACTGGAGTCAGTCTGGGAGCAGGGACAGACACTGGGGTCAGTCTGGGAAGAGGGACAGACACTGGGGTCAGTCTGGGAGCAGGGACAGACACTGGGGTCAGTCTGGGAGCAGGGACCGACTCTGGTGTCAGTCTGGGAGCAGGGACAGACTCTGGGGTCAGTCTGGGAGCAGGGACGGACTCTGGGGTCAGTCTGGGAGCAGGGACAGACACTGGGGTCAGTCTGGGAGCAGGGACAGACAGTGGGGTCAGTCTGGGAGCAGAGACAGACTCTGGGGTCAGACTGGGAGCAGGGACAGACACTGGGGTCAGTCTGGGAGCAGGGACAGACACTGGGGTCAGTCTGCGAGGAGAGACAGACACTGGGGTCAGTCTGGGAGCAGGGACAGACACTGGGGTCAGTCTGGGAGCAGAGACAGACACTGGGGTCAGTCTGGGAGCAGAGACAGACACTGGGGTCAGTCTGGGAGCAGAGACAGACACTGGGGTCAGTCTGGGAGCAGGGACAGACACTGGGGTCAGTCTGGGAGCAGAGACAGACACTGTGGTCAGTCTGGGAGCAGCGACAGACACTGGGGTCAGTCTGGGAGCAGGGACTGACACTGGGGTCAGTCTGGGAGCAGGGACAGACTCTGGGGTCAGTCTGGGAGGAGGGACAGACACTGGGGTCAGTCTGGGAGCAGGGACAGACTCTGGGGTCAGTCTGGGAGCAGGGACTGACACTGGGGTCAGTCTGGGAGCAGGGACAGACTCTGGGGTCAGTCTGGGAGCAGGGACAGACTCTGGGGTCAGTCTGGCAGCAGGGACAGACTCTGGGGTCAGTCTGGGAGGAGGGACAGACACTGGGGTCAGTCTGGGAGGAGGGACAGACACTGGGGTCAGTCTGGGAGCAGAGACAGACACTGGGGTCAGTCTGGGAGCAGGGACAGACTCTGGGGTCAGTCTGGGAGGAGGGACAGACACTGGGGTCAGTCTGTGAGCAGGGACAGACTCTGGGGTCAGTCTGGGAGCAGGGTAAGACTCTGTGGTCACACTGGGAGCAGGGACAGGCTCTGGGGTCAGTCTGGGAGGAGGGACAGACACTGGGGTCAGTCTGGGAGCAGGGACAGACACTGGGGTCCGTCTGGGAGCAGGGACAGACTCTGGGCTCAGTCTGGGAGCAGAGACAGACTCTGGGGTCAGTGTGGGAGGAGAGACAGACGCTGGGGTCAGTCTGGGAGCAGTGACGGACTCTGGGGTCAGTCTGGGAGGAGTGACAGACACTGGGGTCAGTCTAGGAGCAGGGACAGACTCTGTGGTCAGTCTGGGAGCAGGGACAGACACTGGGATCAGTCTGGGAGCAGAGACAGACTCTGGGGTCAGTCTGGGAGGAGGGACAGACTCTGTGGTCTGTCTGGGAGCAGAGACAGACTCTGGGGTCAGTCTGGGAGGAGGGACAGACTCTGTGGTCTGTCTGGGAGCAGAGCCAGACACAGGGGTCAGTCTGGGAGCAGGGACAGACACTGGGGTCAGTCTGGGAGCAGGGACAGACTCTGGGGTCAGTCTGGGAGCAGGGACAGACTCTGTGGTCAGTCTGGGAGCAGGGACAGACTCTGTGGTCAGACTGGGAGCTGGGACAGACTCTGGGGTCAGTCTGGGAGGAGGGACAGACACTGGGGTCAGTCTGGGAGCAGGGACAGACTCTGGGGTCAGTGTGGGAGGAGAGACAGACGCTGGGGTCAGTCTGGGAGCAGGGACAGACACTGGGGTCAGTCTGGGAGCAGGGACAGACTCTGGGGTCAGTCTGGGAGCAGGGACAGACTCTGGGGTCAGTCTGGGAGCAGGGACAGACACTGGGGTCAGTCTGGGAGCAGGGACAGACACTGGGGTCAGTCTGGGAGCAGGGACAGACTCTGGGGTCAGTCTGGGAGCAGGGACAGACACTGGGGTCAGTCTGGGAGCAGGGACAGACTCTGGGGTCAGTCTGGGAGCAGGGACAGACTCTGGGGTCAGTCTGGGAGCAGGGACAGACTCTGGGGTCAGTCTGGGAGCAGGGACAGACTCTGGGGTCAGTCTGGGAGCAGGGACAGACTCTGGGGTCAGTCTGGGAGCAGGGACAGACACTGGGGTCAGTCTGGGAGCAGGGACAGACACAGGGGTCAGTCTGGGAGCAAGGACAGACTCTGGGGTCAGTCTGGGAGCAGGGACAGACACTGGAGTCAGTCTGGGAGCAGGGACAGACACTGGGGTCAGTCTGGGAGCAGAGACAGACACTGGGGTCAGTCTGGGAACAGGGACAGACACTGGGGTCAGTCTGGGAGCAGGGACAGACACTGGGGTCAGTCTGGGAGCAGGGACAGACACTGGGGTCAGTCTGGGAACAGGGACAGACACTGGGGTCAGTCTGGGAGCAGGGACAGACTCTGTGGTCAGTCTGGGAGCAGGGACAGACACTGGGATCAGTCTGGGAGCAGAGACAGACTCTGGGGTCAGTCTGGGAGGAGGGACAGACTCTGTGGTCTGTCTGGGAGCAGAGACAGACTCTGGGGTCAGTCTGGGAGGAGGGACAGACTCTGTGGTCTGTCTGGGAGCAGAGCCAGACACAGGGGTCAGTCTGGGAGCAGGGACAGACACTGGGGTCAGTCTGGGAGCAGGGACCGACTCTGGGGTCAGTCTGGGAGCAGGGACAGACACTGGGGTCAGTCTGGGAACAGGGACAGACACTGGGGTCAGTCTGGGAGCAGGGACAGACACTGGGGTCAGTCTGGGAACAGGGACAGACACTGGGGTCAGTCTGGGAGCAGGGACAGACTCTGTGGTCAGTCTGGGAGCAGGGACAGACACTGGGATCAGTCTGGGAGCAGAGACAGACTCTGGGGTCAGTCTGGGAGGAGGGACAGACTCTGTGGTCTGTCTGGGAGCAGAGACAGACTCTGGGGTCAGTCTGGGAGGAGGGACAGACTCTGTGGTCTGTCTGGGAGCAGAGCCAGACACAGGGGTCAGTCTGGGAGCAGGGACAGACACTGGGGTCAGTCTGGGAGCAGGGACCGACTCTGGGGTCAGTCTGGGAGCAGGGACAGACTCTGTGGTCAGTCTGGGAGCAGGGACAGACTCTGTGGTCAGACTGGGAGCTGGGACAGACTCTGGGGTCAGTCTGGGAGGAGGGACAGACACTGGGGTCAGTCTGGGAGCAGGGACAGACTCTGGGGTCAGTGTGGGAGGAGAGACAGACGCTGGGGTCAGTCTGGGAGCAGGGACAGACACTGGGGTCAGTCTGGGAGCAGGGACAGACACAGGGGTCAGTCTGGGAGCAGGGACAGACTCTGGGGTCAGTCTGGGAGGAGTGACAGACACTGGGGTCAGTCTGGGAGCAGGGACAGACTCTGGAGTCAGTGTGGGAGCAGGGACAGACACTGGGGTCAGTCTGGGAGCAGGGACAGACACTGGGGTCAGTCTGGGAGCAGGGACAGACACATCGGTCAGTCTGGGAGCAGGGACAGACTCTGGGGTCGGTCTGGGAGCAGGGACAGACTCTGGGGTCAGTCTGGGAGCAGGGACAGACTCTGGGGTCAGTCTGGGAGGAGGGACAGACACTGGGGTCAGCCTGGGAGCAGGGACAGACTCTGGGGTCAGTCTGGGAGGAGGGACAGACACTGGGGTCAGCCTGGGAGCAGGGACAGACTCTGGGGTCAGTCTGGGAGCAGGGACAGACACTGGGGTCAGTCTGGGAGCAGGGACAGACACTGGGGTCAGTCTGGGAGCAGAGACAGACTCTGGGGTCAGTCTGGGAGCAGGGACAGACTCTGGGGTCAGTCTGGGAGCAGGGACACACTCTGGGGTCAGTCTGGGAGCAGGGACAGACTCTGGGGTCAGTCTGGGAGCAGGGACAGACACTGGGGTCAGTCTGGGAGCAGGGACAGACACTGGGGTCAGTCTGGGAGCAGGGACAGACTCTGGGGTCAGTCTGGGAGCAGGGACAGACTCTGGGGTCAGTCTGGGAGCAGAGACAGACTCTGGGGTCAGTCTGGGAGCAGGGACAGACTCTGGGGTCAGTCTGGGAGCAGGGACAGACTCTGGGGTCAGTCTGGGAGCAGTGACAGACACTGGGGTCAGTCTGGGAGCAGGGACAGACTCTGGGGTCAGTCTGGGAGCAGGGACAGACTCTGGGTTCAGTCTGGGAGCAGGGACAGACTCTGGGGTCAGTCTGGGAGCAGGGACAGACTCTGGGGTCAGTCTGGGAGCAGGGACCGACTCTGGGGTCAGTCTGGGAGGAGGGACACACTCTGGGGTCAGTCTGGGAGCAGGGACAGACACTGGGGTCAGTCTGGGAGCAGGGACACACTCTGGGGTCAGTCTGGGAGCAGAGACAGACGCTGGGTTCAGTCTGGGAGCAGGGACAGACTCTGGGGTTCAGTCTGGGAGCAGGGCCAGACTCTGGGGTCAGTCTGGGAGCAGGGACAGACACTGGGTTCAGTCTGGGAGCAGGGATAGACTCTTGGGTCAGTCTGGGAGCAGGGACAGACACTGGGGTCAGTCTGGGAGCAGGGACAGACTCTGTGGTCAGTCTGGGAGCAGAGCCAGACACAGGGGTCAGTCTGGGAGCAGGGACAGACACTGGGGTCAGTCTGGGAGGAGGGACAGACACTGGGATCAGTCTGGGAGCAGGGACAGACTCTGGAGTCAGTCTGGGAACAGGGACAGACACTAGGGTCAGTCTGGGAGCAGGGACAGACACTGGGGTCAGTCTGGGAGCAGGGACCGACTCTGGGGTCAGTCTGGGAGCAGGGACAGACTCTGGGGTCAGTCTGGGAGCAGGGACCGACTCTGGGGTCAGTCTGGGAGCAGGGACAGACTCTGGGGTCAGTCTGGGAGCAGAGACAGACACGGGGGCCTGTCTGGGAGCAGGGACAGACACTGGGGTCAGTCTGGGATGAGAGACAGACACTGGGGTCAGTCTGGGAGCAGGGACAGACACTGGGGTCAGTCTGGGAGCAGAGACAGACACTGGGGTCAGTCTGGGAGCAGAGACAGACACTGGGGTCAGTCTGGGAGCAGAGACAGACTCTGGGGTAAGTCTGGGAGCAGGGACAGACACGGGGGCCTGTCTGGGAGCAGGGACAGACACTGGGGTCAGTCTGGGATGAGAGACAGACACTGGGGTCAGTCTGGGAGCAGGGACAGACACTGGGGTCAGTCTGGGAGCAGAGACAGACACTGGGGTCAGTCTGGGAGCAGAGACAGACACTGGGGTCAGTCTGGGAGCAGGGACAGACACTGGGGTCAGTCTGGGAGGAGGGACAGACACTGGGGTCAGTCTGGGAGCAGGGACAGACTCTGGGGTCAGTCTGGGAGGAGGGACAGACACTGGCGTCTGTCTGGGAGCAGGGACAGACTCTGGGGTCAGTCTGGGAGCAGGGGCAGACTCTGGGGTCAGTCTGGGAGCAGGGACAGACTCTGCGGTCAGTCTGGGAGGAGGGAGAGACACTGGGGTCAGTCTGGGAGGAGGGACAGACACTGGGGTCAGTCTGGGAGCAGAGACAGACACTGGGGTCAGTCTGGGAGCAGGGACAGACTCTGGGGTCAGTCTGGGAGGAGGGACAGACACTGGGGTCAGTCTGGGAGCAGGGACAGACTCTGTGGTCAGTCTGGGAGCAGGGACAGACTCTGGGGTCAGTCTGGGAGGAGGGACAGACACTGGGGTCAGTCTGGGAGCAGGGACAGACACTGAGGTCAGTCTGGGAGCAGGGACAGACTCTGGGCTCAGTCTGGGAGCAGGGACAGACTCTGGGGTCAGTGTGGGAGGAGAGACAGACACTGGGGTCAGTCTGGGAGCAGGGACAGACTCTGGGGTCAGTCTGGGAGGAGTGACAGACACTGGGGTCAGTCTGGGAGCAGGGACAGACTCTGGGGTCAGTCTAGGAGCAGGGACAGACACTGGGGTCAGTCTGGGAGCAGGGACAGACACAGGGGTCAGTCTGGGAGCAGGCACAGACACTGGGGTCAGTCTGGGAGCAGGGACAGACACTGGGGTCAGTCTGGGAGCAGGGACGGACACTGGGGTCAGTCTGGGAGGAGAGACAGACACTGGGGTCAGTCTGGGAGCAGGGACAGACACTGGGGTCAGTCTGGGAGCAGAGACAGACACTGGGGTCAGTCTGGGAGCAGAGACAGACACTGGGGTCAGTCTGGGAACAGAGACAGACACTGGGGTCAGTCTGGGAGCAGAGACAGACACTGGGGTCAGTCTGGGAGCAGGGACAGACACTGCGGTCAGTCTGGGAGCAGAGACAGACACTGGGGTCAGTCTGGGAGCAGAGACAGACACTGGGGTCAGTCTGGGAGCAGAGACAGACACTGGGGTCAGTCTGGGAGCAGGGACAGACTCTGGGGTCTGTCTGGGAGGAGGGACAGACACTGTGGTCAGTCTGGGAGCAGGGAGAGACACTGGGGTCAGTCTGGGAGCAGGGACAGACACAGAGGGTCAGTTTGGGAGCAGGGACAGACTCTGGGGTCAGTCTGGGAACAGGGACAGACACTGGGGTCAGTCTGGGAGCAGGGACAGACACTGGGGTCAGTCTGGGAGCAGGGACAGACACTGGGGTCAGTCTGGGAGCAGGGACAGACACTGCGGTCAGTCTGGGAGCAGGGACAGACACTGGGGTCAGTCTGGGAGCAGAGACAGACACATGGGTCAGTCTGGGAGGAGCGACAGTCACTGGGGTCAGTCTGGGAGCAGAGACAGACACTGGGGTCAGTCTGGGAGCAGGGACAGACTCTGGGGTCAGTCTGGGAGGATGGACAGACACTGGGGTCAGTCTGGGAGCAGGGACAGACACTGGGGTCAGTCTGGGAGCAGGGACAGACTCGGGGGTCAGTCTGGGAGCAGGGACAGACTCTGTGGTCAGTCTGGGAGGATAGACAGACACTGGGGTCAGTCTGGGAGCAGGGACAGACACTTGGGTCAGTCTGGGAGCAGGGACAGACACTTGGGTCAGTCTGGGAGCAGGGACAAACTCTGGGGTCAGTCTGGGAGGAGAGACAGACACTGGGGTCAGTCTGGGAGGAGAGACAGACACTGGGGTCAGTCTGGGAGCAGGGACAGACACTTGGGTCAGTCTGGGAGCAGGGACAAACTCTGGGGTCAGTCTGGGAGCAGGGACAGACTCTGGGGTCAGTCTGGGAGCAGGGACAGACACAAGGGTCCGTCTGGGAGCAGGGACAGACCCTGGGGTCAGTCTGGGAGCAGGGACCGACTCTGGGGTCAGTCTGGGAGCAGGGACAGACACTGGGGTCAGTCTGGGAGCAGGGACAGACACTGGAGTCAGTCTGGGAGCAGGGACAGACACTGGGGTCAGTCTGGGAGCAGGGACGGACTCTGGGGTCAGTCTGGGAGCAGGGACAGACACTGGGGTCAGTCTGGGAGGAGGGACAGACACTGGGGTCAGTCTGGGAGCAGGGACAGACACAGAGGGTCAGTTTGGGAGCAGGGACAGACTCTGGGGTCAGTCTGGGAGCAGGGACAGACACTGGAGTCAGTCTGGGAGCAGGGACAGACACTGGGGTCAGTCTGGGAGCAGGGACAGACACTGGGGTCAGTCTGGGAGCAGGGACAGACACTGGGGTCAGTCTGGGAGCAGGGACAGACACTGGGGTCAGTCTGGGAGCAGGGACAGTCTCTGGGGTCAGTCTGGGAGCAGGGACAGACACTGCGGTCAGTCTGGGAGCAGGGACAGACACTGGGGTCAGTCTGGGAGCAGGGACAGACACTGGGGTCAGTCTGGGAGCAGGGACAGACACTGGGGTCAGTCTGGGAGCAGGTACAGACTCTGGGGTCAGTCTGGGAGCAGAGACAGACTCTGGGGTCAGTCTGAGAGCAGGGACAGACACTGGAGTCAGTCTGGGAGCAGGGACAGACACTGCGGTCAGTCTGGGAGCAGGGACAGACACTGGGGTCAGTCTGGGAGCAGGGACAGACACTGCGGTCAGTCTGGGAGCAGGGACAGACACTGGGGTCAGTCTGGGAGCAGAGACAGACACATGGGTCAGTCTGGGAGGAGCGACAGTCACTGGGGTCAGTCTGGGAGCAGAGACAGACACTGGGGTCAGTCTGGGAGCAGGGACAGACTCTGGGGTCAGTCTGGGAGGATGGACAGACACTGGGGTCAGTCTGGGAGCAGGGACAGACACTGGGGTCAGTCTGGGAGCAGGGACAGACTCGGGGGTCAGTCTGGGAGCAGGGACAGACTCTGTGGTCAGTCTGGGAGGATAGACAGACACTGGGGTCAGTCTGGGAGCAGGGACAGACACTGGGGTCAGTCTGGGAGCAGAGACAGACTCTGGGGTCAGTCTGGGAGCAGGGACAAACTCTGGGGTCAGTCTGGGAGCAGGGACAGACACTGGGGTCAGTCTGGGAGCAGGGACAGACACAGGGGTCAGTCTGGGAGCAGGAACAGACTCTGGGGTCAGTCTGGGAGCAGGGACAGACTCTGGGGTCAGTCTGGGAGCAGGGACAGACACTGGGGTCAGTCTGGGAGCAGGGACAGACACTGGGGTCAGTCTGGGAGCAGGGACAGACACTGGGGTCAGTCTGGGAGCAGGGACAGACACTGGAGTCAGTCTGGGAGCAGGGACAGACACTGGGGTCAGTCTGGGAGCAAGGACAGACTCTGGGGTCAGTCTGGGAGCAGGGACAGACACTGGGGTCAGTCTGGGAGCAGGGACAGACTCTGGGGTCAGTCTGGGAGCAGGGACAGACTCTGGGTTCAGTCTGGGAGCAGGGACAGACACTGGAGTCAGTCTGGGAGCAGGGACAGACTCTGGGGTCAGTCTGGGAGCAGGGACAGACTCTGGGGTCAGTCTGGGAGCAGGGACAGACACTGGGGTCAGTCTGGGAGCAGGGACAGACACTGGAGTCAGTCTGGGAGCAGGGACAGACACTGGAGTCAGTCTGGGAGCAGGGACAGACTCTGGGGACAGTCTGGGAGCAGGGACAGACTCTGGGGTCAGTCTGGGAGCAGGGACAGACACTGGGGTCAGTCTGGGAGCAGGGACAGACTCTGGGGTCAGTCTGGGAGCAGGGACAGACACTGGAGTCAGTCTGGGAGCAGGGACAGACACTGGGGTCAGTCTGGGAGCAGGGACAGACTCTGGGGTCAGTCTGGGAGCAGGGACAGACACTGGGGTCAGTCTGGGAGCAGGGACAGACAGTGGGGTCAGTCTGGGAGGAGAGACAGACACTGGGGTCAGTCTGGGAGCAGGGACAGACACTGGGGTCAGTCTGGGAGCAGAGACAGACACTGTGGTCAGTCTGGGAGCAGCGACAGACACTGGGGTCAGTCTGGGAGCAGGGACTAACACTGGGGTCAGTCTGGGAGCAGGGACAGACTCTGGGCTCAGTCTGGGAGCAGAGACAGACTCTGGGGTCAGTCTGGGAGGAGAGACAGACACTGGGGTCAGTCTGGGAGCAGGGACAGATTCTGGGGTCAGTCTGGGAGGAGTGACAGACACTGGGGTCAGTCTGGGAGCAGGGACAGACACTGGGGTCAGTCTAGGAGCAGGGACAGACACAGGCGTCAATCTGGGAGGAGGGACAGACACTGGGGTCAGTCTGGGAGCAGGGACAGACACAGAGGGTCAGTTTGGGAGCAGGGACAGACTCTGGGGTCAGTCTGGGAGCAGGGACAGACTCTGGGGTCAGTCTGGGAGCAGGGACAGACTCTGGGGTCAGTCTGGGAGCATGGACAGACACAGGGGTCAGTCTGGGAGCAAGGACAGACTCTGGGGTCAGTCTGGGAGCAGGGACAGACACTGGAGTCAGTCTGGGAACAGGGACAGACACTGGGGTCAGTCTGGGAGCAGGGACAGACACTGGGGTCAGTCTGGGAGCAGGGACAGACTCTGTGGTCAGTCTGGGAGCAGGGACAGACACTGGGGTCAGTCTGGGAGCAGGGACAGACACTGGGGTCAGTCTGGGAGCAGGGACAGACTCTGTGGTCAGTCTGGGAACAGAGACAGACTCTGGGGTCAGTCTGGGAGGAGGGACAGACACTGGGGTCAGTCTGGGAGCAGGGACAGACTCTGGGGTCAGTCTGGGAGCAGGGACAGACTCTGTGGTCGGACTGGGAGCTGGGACAGACTCTGGGGTCAGTCTGGGAGCAGAGACAGACACTGGGGTCAGTCTGGGAGCAGGGACAGACTCTGGGGTCAGTGTGGGAGGAGAGACAGACGCTGGGGTCAGTCTGGGAGCAGGGACAGACTCTGGGGTCAGTCTGGGAGCAGGGACAGACTCTGGGGTCAGTCTGGGAGCAGAGACAGACACTGGGGTCAGTCTGGGAGCAGGGACAGACTCTGGGGTCAGTGTGGGAGGAGAGACAGACACTGGGGTCAGTCTGGGAGCAGGGACAGACTCTGGGGTCAGTGTGGGAGCAGGGACAGACACTGGGGTCAGTCTGGGAGCAGGGACAGACTCTGGGTTCAGTCTGGGAGCAGGGACAGACTCTGGGGTCAGTCTGGGAGCAGGGACAGACTCTGGGGTCAGTCTGGGAGCAGGGACAGACTCTGGGGTCAGTCTGGGAGCAGGGACAGACTCTGGGGTCAGTGTGGGAGGAGAGACAGACACTGGGGTCAGTCTGGGAGCAGGGACAGACTCTGGGGTCAGTCTGGGAGGAGTGACAGACACTGGGGTCAGTCTGGGAGCAGGGACAGACTCTGGGGTCAGTCTAGGAGCAGGGACAGACACTGGGGTCAGTCTGGGAGCAGGGACAGACACAGGGGTCAGTCTGGGAGCAGGCACAGACACTGGGGTCAGTCTGGGAGCAGGGACAGACACTGGGGTCAGTCTGGGAGCAGGGACAGACACTGGGGTCAGTCTGGGAGGAGAGACAGACACTGGGGTCAGTCTGGGAGCAGGGACAGACACTGGGGTCAGTCTGGGAGCAGAGACAGACACTGGGGTCAGTCTGGGAGCAGAGACAGACACTGGGGTCAGTCTGGGAACAGAGACAGACACTGGGGTCAGTCTGGGAGCAGAGACAGACACTGGGGTCAGTCTGGGAGCAGGGACAGACACTGCGGTCAGTCTGGGAGCAGAGACAGACACTGGGGTCAGTCTGGGAGCAGAGACAGACACTGGGGTCAGTCTGGGAGCAGAGACAGACACTGGGGTCAGTCTGGGAGCAGGGACAGACTCTGGGGTCTGTCTGGGAGGAGGGACAGACACTGTGGTCAGTCTGGGAGCAGGGAGAGACACTGGGGTCAGTCTGGGAGCAGGGACAGACACAGAGGGTCAGTTTGGGAGCAGGGACAGACTCTGGGGTCAGTCTGGGAACAGGGACAGACACTGGGGTCAGTCTGGGAGCAGGGACAGACACTGGGGTCAGTCTGGGAGCAGGGACAGACACTGGGGTCAGTCTGGGAGCAGGGACAGACTCTGGGGTCAGTCTGGGAGCAGGGACAGACACTGGGGTCAGTCTGGGAGCAGAGACAGACACTGGGGTCAGTCTGGGAGCAGGGACAGACACTGGGGTCAGTCTGGGAGCAGGGACAGACTCTGGGGTCAGTCTGGGAACAGGGACAGACACTGGGGTCAGTCTGGGAGCAGGGACAGACACTGGGGTCAGTCTGGGAGCAGGGACAGACACTGCGGTCAGTCTGGGAGCAGGGACAGACACTGGGGTCAGTCTGGGAGCAGAGACAGACACATGGGTCAGTCTGGGAGGAGCGACAGTCACTGGGGTCAGTCTGGGAGCAGAGACAGACACTGGGGTCAGTCTGGGAGCAGGGACAGACTCTGGGGTCAGTCTGGGAGGATGGACAGACACTGGGGTCAGTCTGGGAGCAGGGACAGACACTGGGGTCAGTCTGGGAGCAGGGACAGACTCGGGGGTCAGTCTGGGAGCAGGGACAGACTCTGTGGTCAGTCTGGGAGGATAGACAGACACTTGGGTCAGTCTGGGAGCAGGGACAAACTCTGGGGTCAGTCTGGGAGCAGGGACAGACACTGGGGTCAGTCTGGGAGCAGGGACAGACACTGGGGTCAGTCTGGGAGCAGGAACAGACTCTGGGGTCAGTCTGGGAGCAGGGACAGACACTGGGGTCAGTCTGGGAGCAAGGACAGACTCTGGGGTCAGTCTGGGAAGAGGGACAGACACTGGGGTCAGTCTGGGAGCAGGGACAGACACAAGGGTCAGTCTGGGAGCAAGGACAGACTCTGGGGTCAGTCTGGGAGCAGGGACAGACACTGGGGTCAGTCTGGGAAGAGGGACAGACACTGGGGTCAGTCTGGGAGCAGGGACAGACACTGGGGTCAGTCTGGGAGCAGAGACAGACTCTGGGGTCAGTCTGGGAGCAGGGACAGACTCTGGGGTCAGTCTGGGAGCAGGGACAGACACTGGGGTCAGTCTGGGAGCAGGGACAGACAGTGGGGTCAGTCTGGGAGGAGAGACAGACACTGGGGTCAGTCTGGGAGCAGGGACAGACACTGGGGTCAGTCTGGGAGCAGAGACAGACACTGGGGTCAGTCTGGGAGCAGAGACAGACACTGTGGTCAGTCTGGGAGCAGCGACAGACACTGGGGTCAGTCTGGGAGCAGGGACAGACTCTGGGCTCAGTCTGGGAGCAGAGACAGACTCTGGGGTCAGTGTGGGAGGAGAGACAGACACTGGGGTCAGTCTGGGAGCAGGGACAGATTCTGGGGTCAGTCTGGGAGGAGTGACAGACACTGGGGTCAGTCTGGGAGCAGGGATAGACACATTGGTCAGTCTGGGAGCAGGGACAGACACAGGCGTCAATCTGGGAGGATGGACAGACACTGGGGTCAGTCTGGGAGCAGGGACAGACTCTGGGGTCAGTCTGGTAGCAGGGACAGACACTGGGGTCAGTCTGGGATCAGGGACAGACACTGGGGTCAGTCTGGGAGCAGGGACAGACTCTGGGGTCAGTCTGGGAGCAGAGACAGACTCTGGGGTCAGTCTGGGAGCAGGGACAGACTCTGGGGTCAGTCTGGGAGCAGGGACAGACACTGGGGTCAGTCTGGGAGCAGGTACAGACTCTGAGGTCAGTCTGGGAGCAGGGACAGACTCTGGGGTCAGTCTGGGAGCAGGGACAGACTCTGGGGTCAGTCTGGGAGCAGGGACCGACTCTGGGTTCAGTCTGGGAGCAGGGACAGACTCTGGGGTCAGTCAGGGAGCAGGGACAGACTCTGGGGTCAGTCTGGGAGCAGGGACAGACTCTGGGGTCAGTCTGGGAGCATGGACAGACACTGGGGTCAGTCTGGGATCAGGGACAGACTCTGGGGTCAGTCTGGGAGCAGGGACAGACTCTGGGGTCAGTCTGGGAGCAGGGACAGACACTGGGGTCAGTCTGGGAACAGGGACAGACACTGGGGTCAGTCTGGGAGCAGGGACAGACACTGGGGTCAGTCTGGGAGCAGGGACAGACACTGGGGTCAGTCTGGGAACAGGGACAGACACTGGGGTCAGTCTGGGAGCAGGGACAGACACTGGGGTCAGTCTGGGAGCAGGGACAGACTCTGTGGTCAGTCTGGGAGCAGAGACAGACTCTGGGGTCAGTCTGGGAGGAGGGACAGACACTGGGGTCAGTCTGGGAGCAGGGACAGACTCTGGGGTCAGTGTGGGAGGAGAGACAGACGCTGGGGTCAGTCTGGGAGCAGGGACAGACTCTGGGGTCAGTCTGGGAGGAGTGACAGACACTGGGGTCAGTCTGGGAGCAGGGACAGATTCTGGGGTCAGTCTGGGAGCAGGGACAGACTCTTGGGTCAGTCTGGGAGCAGGGACAGACACTGGGGTCAGTCTGGGAGCAGGGACAGACACTGGGGTCAGTCTGGGAGCAGGGACAGACTCTGGGGTCAGTCTGGGAGCAGGGACAGACTCTGGGTTCAGTCTGGGAGCAGGGACAGACTCTGGGGTCAGTCTGGGAGCAGGGACAGACTCTGGGGTCAGTCTGGGAGCAGGGACAGACTCTGGGGTCAGTCTGGGAGCAGAGCCAGACACAGGGGTCAGTCTGGGAGCAGGGACAGACACTGGGGTCAGTCTGGGAGGAGGGACAGACACTGGGATCAGTCTGGGAGCAGGGACAGACACTGGAGTCAGTCTGGTAACAGGGACAGACACTAGGGTCAGTCTGGGAGCAGGGACAGACACTGGGGTCAGTCTGGGAGCAGGGACCGACTCTGGGGTCAGTCTGGGAGCAGGGACAGACTCTGGGGTCAGTCTGGGAGCAGAGACAGACTCTGGGGTCAGTCTGGGAGCAGGGACAGACACGGGGGCCTGTCTGGGAGCAGGGACAGACACTGGGGTCAGTCTGGGAGGAGAGACAGACACTGGGGTCAGTCTGGGAGCAGGGACAGATACTGGGGTCAGTCTGGGAGCAGAGACAGACACTGGGGTCAGTCTGGGAGCAGAGACAGACACTGGGGTCAGTCTGGGAGCAGGGACAGACACTGGGCTCAGTCTGGGAGGAGGGACAGACACTGGGGTCAGTATGGGAGCAGGGACAGACTCTGGGGTCAGTCTGGGAGGAGGGACAGACACTGGGGTCAGTCTGGGAGCAGGGACAGACTCTGGGGTCAGTCTGGGAGCAGGGGCAGACTCTGGGGTCAGTCTGGGAGCAGGGACAGACTCTGTGGTCAGTCTGGGAGCAGGGACAGACTCTGGGGTCAGTCTGGGAGGAGGGACGGACACTGGGGTCAGTCTGGGAGCAGAGGCAGACACTGGGGTCAGTCTGGGAGCAGGGACAGACTCTGGGGTCAGTCTGGGAGGAGGGACAGACACTGGGGTCAGTCTGGGAGGAGGGACAGACACTGGGGTCAGTCTGGGAGCAGAGGCAGACACTGGGGTCAGTCTGGGAGCAGGGACAGACTCTGGGGTCAGTCTGGGAGGAGGGACAGACACTGGGGTCAGTCTGGGAGCAGGGACAGACTCTGTGGTCAGTCTGGGAGCAGGGACAGACTCTGGGGTCAGTCTGGGAGGAGGGACGGACACTGGGGTCAGTCTGGGAGCAGGGACAGACACTGGGGTCAGTCTGGGAGCAGGGACAGACTCTGGGCTCAGTCTGGGAGCAGGGACAGACTCTGGGGTCAGTCTGGGAGGAGGGACAGACACTGGGGTCAGTCTGGGAGCAGGGACAGACACTGGGGTCAGTCTGGGAGCAGGGACAGACTCTGGGCTCAGTCTGGGAGCAGGGACAGACTCTGGGGTCAGTGTGGGAGGAGAGACAGACACTGGGGTCAGTCTAGGAGCAGGGACAGACACTGGGGTCAGTCTGGGAGCAGGGACAGACACAGGGGTCAGTCTGGGAGCAGGCACAGACACTGGGGTCAGTCTGGGAGCAGGGACAGACACTGGGGTCAGTCTGGGAGCAGGGACAGACACTGGGGTCAGTCTGGGAGGAGAGACAGACACTGGTGTCAGTCTGGGAGCAGGGACAGACACTGGGGTCAGTCTGGGAGCAGAGACAGACACTGGGGTCAGTCTGGGAGCAGAGACAGACACTGGGGTCAGTCTGGGAACAGAGACAGACACTGGGGTCAGTCTGGGAGCAGAGACAGACACTGGGGTCAGTCTGGGAGCAGGGACAGACACTGCGGTCAGTCTGGGAGCAGAGACAGACACTGGGGTCAGTCTGGGAGCAGAGACAGACACTGGGGTCAGTCTGGGAGCAGAGACAGACACTGGGGTCAGTCTGGGAGCAGGGACAGACTCTGGGGTCAGTCTGGGAGGAGGGACAGACACTGTGGTCAGTCTGGGAGCAGGGACAGACACTGGGGTCAGTCTGGGAGCAGGGACAGACACAGAGGGTCAGTTTGGGAGCAGGGACAGACTCTGGGGTCAGTCTGGGAGCAGGGACAGACTCTGGGGTCAGTCTGGGAACAGGGACAGACACTGGGGTCAGTCTGGGAGCAGGGACAGACACTGGGGTCAGTCTGGGAGCAGGGACAGACACTGGGGTCAGTCTGGGAGCAGGGACAGACACTGCGGTCAGTCTGGGAGCAGGGACAGACACTGGGGTCAGTCTGGGAGCAGAGACAGACACATGGGTCAGTCTGGGAGGAGCGACAGTCACTGGGGTCAGTCTGGGAGCAGAGACAGACACTGGGGTCAGTCTGGGAGCAGGGACAGACTCTGGGGTCAGTCTGGGAGGATGGACAGACACTGGGGTCAGTCTGGGAGCAGGGACAGACACTGGGGTCAGTCTGGGAGCAGGGACAGACTCGGGGGTCAGTCTGGGAGCAGGGACAGACTCTGTGGTCAGTCTGGGAGGAGAGACAGACTCTGGGGTCAGTCTGGGAGCAGGGACAGACACTTGGGTCAGTCTGGGAGCAGGGACAAACTCTGGGGTCAGTCTGGGAGCAGGGACAGACACTGGGGTCAGTCTGGGAGCAGGGACAGACACAGGGGTCAGTCTGGGAGCAGGAACAGACTCTGGGGTCAGTCTGGGAGCAGGGACAGACACAAGGGTCAGTCTGGGAGCAGGGACAGACTCTGGGGTCAGTCTGGGAGGAGGGACAGACACTGGGGTCAGTCTGGGAGCAGGGACAGACTCTGGGGTCAGTCTGGGAGCAGGGACAGACTCTGGGGTCAGTCTGGGAGCAGGGACAGACTCTGGGGTCAGTCTGGGAGCAGGGACAGACACTGGAGTCAGTCTGGGAGCAGGGACAGACACTGGGGTCAGTCTGGGAGCAGGGACAGACACTGGAGTCAGTCTGGGAGCAGGGACAGACACTGGGGTCAGTCTGGGAAGAGGGACAGACACTGGGGTCAGTCTGGGAGCAGGGACAGACACTGGGGTCAGTCTGGGAGCAGGGACCGACTCTGGTGTCAGTCTGGGAGCAGGGACAGACTCTGGGGTCAGTCTGGGAGCAGGGACGGACTCTGGGGTCAGTCTGGGAGCAGGGACAGACACTGGGGTCAGTCTGGGAGCAGGGACAGACAGTGGGGTCAGTCTGGGAGCAGAGACAGACTCTGGGGTCAGACTGGGAGCAGGGACAGACACTGGGGTCAGTCTGGGAGCAGGGACAGACACTGGGGTCAGTCTGCGAGGAGAGACAGACACTGGGGTCAGTCTGGGAGCAGGGACAGACACTGGGGTCAGTCTGGGAGCAGAGACAGACACTGGGGTCAGTCTGGGAGCAGAGACAGACACTGGGGTCAGTCTGGGAGCAGAGACAGACACTGGGGTCAGTCTGGGAGCAGGGACAGACACTGGGGTCAGTCTGGGAGCAGAGACAGACACTGTGGTCAGTCTGGGAGCAGCGACAGACACTGGGGTCAGTCTGGGAGCAGGGACTGACACTGGGGTCAGTCTGGGAGCAGGGACAGACTCTGGGGTCAGTCTGGGAGGAGGGACAGACACTGGGGTCAGTCTGGGAGCAGGGACAGACTCTGGGGACAGTCTGGGAGCAGGGACAGACTCTGGGGTCAGTCTGGCAGCAGGGACAGACTCTGGGGTCAGTCTGGGAGGAGGGACAGACACTGGGGTCAGTCTGGGAGGAGGGACAGACACTGGGGTCAGTCTGGGAGCAGAGACAGACACTGGGGTCAGTCTGGGAGCAGGGACAGACTCTGGGGTCAGTCTGGGAGGAGGGACAGACACTGGGGTCAGTCTGTGAGCAGGGACAGACTCTGGGGTCAGTCTGGGAGCAGGGTAAGACTCTGTGGTCACACTGGGAGCAGGGACAGGCTCTGGGGTCAGTCTGGGAGGAGGGACAGACACTGGGGTCAGTCTGGGAGCAGGGACAGACACTGGGGTCCGTCTGGGAGCAGGGACAGACTCTGGGCTCAGTCTGGGAGCAGAGACAGACTCTGGGGTCAGTGTGGGAGGAGAGACAGACGCTGGGGTCAGTCTGGGAGCAGTGACGGACTCTGGGGTCAGTCTGGGAGGAGTGACAGACACTGGGGTCAGTCTAGGAGCAGGGACAGACTCTGGGGTAAGTCTGGGAGCAGGGACAGACTCTGGGGTCAGTCTGGGAGGAGTGACAGACACTGGGGTCAGTCTAGGAGCAGGGACAGACTCTGGGGTAAGTCTGGGAGCAGGGACAGACACTGGGGTCAGTCTGGGAGCAGTGACGGACTCTGGGGTCAGTCTGGGAGGAGTGACAGACACTGGGGTCAGTCTAGGAGCAGGGACAGACTCTGGGGTAAGTCTGGGAGCAGGGACAGACACTGGGGTCAGTCTGGGAGCATGGACAGACACATTGGTCAGTCTGGGAGCAGGGACAGACACTGGGGTCAGTCTGGGAGGAGGGACAGACACTGGGGTCTGTCTGGGAGCAGGGACAGACACAGAGGGTCAGTTTGGGAGCAGGGACAGACTCTGGGGTCAGTCTGGGAGCAGGGACAGACTCTGGGGTCAGTCTGGGAGCAGGGACAGATTCTGGGGTCAGTCTGGGAGCAGGGACAGACTCTGGGGTCATTCTGGGAGCAGGGTCAGACTCTGGGGTCAGTCTGGGAGCAGGGACAGACTCTGGGGTCAGTCTGGGAGCAGGGACAGACTCTGGGGTCAGTCTGGGAGCAGGGACAGACTCTGGGGTCAGTCTGGGAGCAGGGACAGACACTGGGTTCAGTCTGGGAGCAGGGATAGACTCTTGGGTCAGTCTGGGAGCAGGGACAGACTCTGGGGTCAGTCTGGGAGCAGGGACAGACACTGGGGTCAGTCTGGGAGCAGGGACAGACACTGGGGTTAGTCTGGGAGCAGGGATAAACACTGGGGTCAGTCTGGGAGCAGGGACAGACACTGGGGTCAGTCTGGGAGCAGGGACAGACACTGGGGTTAGTCTGGGAGCAGAGACAGACACTGGGGTCAGTCTGGGACCAGGGACAGACACTGGGGTCAGTCTGGGAGCAGAGACCGACACTGGGGTCAGTCTGGGAGCAGGGACAGACTCTGGGTTCGGTCTGGAAGCAGGGAAAGACTCTGGGGTCAGTCTGGGAGCAGGGACAGACTCTGTGGTCAGTCTGGGAGCAGGGACAGACTCTGGGGTCAGTCTGGGAGCAGGGACAGACTCTGGGGTCAGTCTGGGAGCAGGGACAGACACTGGGGTCAGTCTGGGAACAGGGACAGACTCTGGGGTCAGTCTGGGAGCAGGGACAGACACTGGGGTCAGTCTGGGAGCAGGGACAGACACTGGGGTCAGTCTGGGAGCAGGGAAAGACACTGGAGTCAGTCTGGGAGCAGGGACAGACACTGGGGACAGTCTGGGAACAGGGACAGACACTGGGGTCAGTCTGGGAGCAGGCACAGACACTGGGGTCAGTCTGGGAGCAGGGACCGACTCTGGGGTCAGTCTGGGAGCAGGTACAGACTCTGGGGTTAGTTTGGGAGCAGAGACAGACTCTGGGGTCAGACTGGGATCAGGGACAGACACTGGGGTCAGTCTGGGAGCAGGGACAGACACTGGGGTCAGTCTGGGAGGAGAGACAGACACTGGGGTCAGTCTGGGAGCAGGGACAGACACTGGGGTCAGTCTGGGAGCAGAGACAGACACTGGGGTCAGTCTGGGAGCAGAGACAGACACTGGGGTCAGTCTGGGAGCAGAGACAGACACTGGGGTCAGTCTGGGAGCAGGGACAGACACTGGGGTCAGTCTGCTAGCAGGGACAGACTCTGGGGTCAGTCTGGGAGAAGGGACAGACACTGCGGTCAGTCTGGGAGCAGGGACAGACTCTGGGGTCAGTCTGGGAGCAGGGACAGACACTGGGGTCAGTCTGGGAGCAGGGACAGACTCTGGGCTCAGTCTGGGAGCAGAGACAGACTCTGGGGTCAGTGTGGGAGGAGAGACAGACACTGGGGTCAGTCTGGGAGCAGGGACAGACTCTGGGGTCAGTCTGGGAGGAGTGACAGACACTGGGGTCAGTCTGGGAGCAGGGACAGACACAGGCGTCAGTCTGGGAGCAGGGACAGACACTGGGGTCCGTCTGGGAGCAGAGACAGACTCTGGGGTCAGTGTGGGAGGAGAGACAGACGCTGGGGTCAGTCTGGAAGCAGTGACGGACTCTGGGGTCAGTCTGGGAGGAGTGACAGACACTGGGGTCAGTCTTGGAGCAGGGACAGACTCTGGGGTCAGTCTGGGAGCAGGGACAGACACTGGGGTCAGTCTGGGAGCATGGACAGACACATTGGTCAGTCTGGGAGCAGGGACAGACACAGGCATCAGTCTGGGAGGAGGGACAGACACTGGGGTCAGTCTGGGAGCAGGGACAGACACAGAGGGTCAGTTTGGGAGCAGGGACAGACTCTGGGGTCAGTCTGGGAGCAGGGACAGACTCTGGGGTCAGTCTGGGAGCAGGGACAGACTCTGGGTTCAGTCTGGGAGCAGGGATAGACTCTTGGGTCAGTCTGGGAGCAGGGACAGACACTGGGGTCAGTCTGGGAGCAGAGACAGACACTGGGGTCAGTGTGAGAGCAGGGACAGACTCTGGGGTCCGTCTGGGAGTAGGGACAGGCTCTGGGGTCAGTCTGGGAGCAGGGACAGACTCTGGGGTCAGTCTGGGAGCAGGGACAGACACTGGGGTCAGTCTGGGAGCAGGGACAGACTCTGGGGTCAGTCTGGGAGCAGGGACAGACACTGGAGTCAGTCTGGGAGCAGGGACAGACACTGGGGTCAGTCTGGGAACAGGGACAGACACTGGGGTCAGTCTGGGAGCAGGGACAGACACTGGGGTCAGTCTGGGAGCAGGGACCAACTCTGGGGTCAGTCTGGGAGCAGGTACAGACTCTGGGGTCAGTTTGGGAGCAGAGACAGACTCTGGGGTCAGACTGGGAGCAGGGACAGACACTGGGGTCAGTCTGGGAGCAGGGACAGACACTGGGGTCAGTCTGGGAGCAGAGACAGACACTGGGGTCAGTCTGGGAGCAGAGACAGACACTGGGGTCAGTCTGGGAGCAGGGACAGACACTGGGGTCAGTCTGCTAGCAGGGACAGACTCTGGGGTCAGTCTGGGAGAAGGGACAGACACTGCGGTCAGTCTGGGAGCAGGGACAGACTCTGGGGTCAGTCTGGGAGCAGGGACAGACTCTGGAGTCAGTCTGGGAGCAGGGACAGACTCTGGGCTCAGTCTGGGAGCAGAGACAGGCTCTGGGGTCAGTGTGGGAGGAGAGACAGACACTGGGGTCAGTCTGGGAGCAGGGACAGACTCTGGGGTCAGTCTGGGAGGAGTGACAGACACTGGGGTCAGTCTGGGAGGAGTGACAGACTCTGGGGTCAGTCTGGGAGGAGTGACAGACTCTGGGGTCAGTCTGGGAGCAGGGACAGACTCTGGGGTCAGTCTGGGAGCAGAGACAGACTCTGGGGTCAGTCTGGGAGCAGGGACAGACTCTGGGGTCAGTCTGGGAGCAGGGACAGACACTGGGGTCAGTCTGGGAGCAGGGACAGACACAGAGGGTCAGTTTGGGAGCAGGGTCAGACTCTGGGGTCAGTCTGGGAGCAGGGACAGACTCTGGTGTCAGTCTGGGAGCAGAGACAGACACTGGGGTCAGTCTGGGAGCAGGGACAGACTCTGGGGTCAGTCTGGGAGCAGGGACAGACCCTGGGGTCAGTCTGGGAGCAGGGACAGAATCTGGGGTCAGTCTGGGAGCAGGGACAGACTCTGGGGTCAGTCTGGGAGCAGGGACAGACACTGGGGTCAGTCTGGGAGCAGGGACAGACACTGGGGTCAGTCTGGGAGCAGGTACAGACTCTGAGGTCAGTCTGGGAGCAGGGACAGACTCTGGGGTCAGTCTGGGAGCAGGGACAGACACAGAGGGTCAGTTTGGGAGCAGGGTCAGACTCTGGGGTCAGTCTGGGAGCAGGGACAGACTCTGGTGTCAGTCTGGGAGCAGGGACAGACACTGGGGTCAGTCTGGGAGCAGGGACAGACTCTGGGGTCAGTCTGGGAGCAGGGACAGACACTGGGGTCAGTCTGGGAGCAGGTACAGACTCTGGGGTCAGTCTGGGAGCAGGGACAGACTCTGGGGTAAGTCTGGGAGCAGGGACCGACTCTGGGTTCAGTCTGGGACCAGGGACAGACTCTGGGGTCAGTCTGGGAGCAGGGACAGACTCTGGGGTCAGTCTGGGACCAGGGACAGACTCTGGGGTCAGTCTGGGAGCAGGGACAGACTCTGGGGTCAGTCTGGGAGCAGGGACAGACTCTGGGGTCAGTCTGGGAGCAGGGACAGACACTGGGGTCAGTCTGGGAGCAGGGACAGACACTGGAGTCAGTCTGGGAGCAGGGACAGAAACTGGGGTCAGTCTGGGAACAGGGACAGACACTGGGGTCAGTCTGGGAGCAGGGACAGACACTGGGGTCAGTCTGGGAGCAGAGACAGACACTGGGGTCAGTCTGGGAGCAGAGACAGACTCTGGGGTCAGTCTGGGAGCAGGGACAGACTCTGGGGTCTGTCTGGGAGCAGGGACCGACTCTGGGGTCAGTCTGGGAGCAGGGACAGACTCTGTGGTCAGTCTGGGAGCAGAGACAGACTCTGGGGTCAGTCTGGGAGCAGGGACAGACTCTGGGGTCAGTCTGGGAGCAGGGACAGACACTGGGGTCAGTCTGGGAGAAGGGACAGACACTGGGGTCAGTCTGGGAGGAGAGACAGACACTGGGGTCAGTCTGGGAGCAGGGACAGACACTGGGGTCAGTCTGGGAGCAGAGACAGACACTGGGGTCAGTCTGGGAGCAGAGACAGACACTGGGGTCAGTCTGGGAGCAGGGACAGACTCTGGGGTCAGTCTGGGAGCAGGGACAGACTCTGGTGTCAGTCTGGGAGCAGGGACAGACTCTGGGGTCGGTCTGGGAGGAGGGGCAGACACTGGGGTCAGTCTGGGAGGAGGGACAGACACTGGGGTCAGTCTGGGAGGAGGGACAGACACTGGGGTCAGTCTGGGAGCAGGGACAGACACTGGGGCCAGTCTGGGAGCAGGGACAGACTCTGTGGTCAGTCTGGGAGCAGGGACAGACTCTGGGGTCAGTCTGGGAGGAGGGACAGACACTGGGGTCAGTCTGGGAGCGGGGACAGACACTGGGGTCAGTCTGGGAGCAGGGACAGACTCTGGGCTCAGTCTGGGAGCAGGGATAGACTCTGGGGTTAGTGTGGGAGGAGAGACAGACACTGGGGTCAGTCTGGGAGCAGGGACAGACTCTGGGGTCAGTCTGGGAGGAGTGACAGACACTGGGGTCAGTCTGGGAGCAGGGACAGACTCTGGGGTCAGTCTAGGAGCAGGGACAGACACTGGGGTCAGTCTGGGGGCAGGGACAGACACAGGGGTCAGTCTGGGAGCAGGGACAGACACTGGGGTCAATCTGGGAGCAGGGACAGACACTGGGGTCAGTCTGGGAGCAGGGACAGACACTGGGGTCAGTCTGGGAGGAGAGACAGACACTGGGGTCAGTCTGGGAGCAGGGACAGACACTGGGGTCAGTCTGGGAGCAGAGACAGACACTGGGGTCAGTCTGGGAGCAGAGACAGACACTGGGGTCAGTCTGGGAGCAGAGACAGACACTGGGGTCAGTCTGGGAGCAGAGACAGACACTGGGGTCAGTCTGGGAGCAGGGACAGACACTGCGGTCAGTCTGGGAGCAGAGACAGACACTGGGGTCAGTCTGGGAGCAGAGACTGACACTGGGGTCAGTCTGGGAGCAGAGACAGACACTGGGGTCAGTCTGGGAGCAGGGACAGACTCTGGGGTCAGTCTGGGAGCAGGGACAGACACTGGGGTCAGTCTGGGAGCAGGGACAGTCTCTGGGATCATTCTGGGAGCAGGGACAGACTCTGGGGTCAGTCTGGGAGCAGGGACAGACACTGGGGTCAGTCTGGGAGCAGGGACAGTCTCTGGGATCATTCTGGGAGCAGGGACAGACTCTGGGGTCAGTCTGGGAGGAGGGACAGACACTGGGTTCAGTCTGGGAGCAGGGACAGACACTGGGGTCAGTCTGGGAGCAGGGACAGACTCTGGGGTCAGTCTGGGAGCAGGGACAGACTCTGGGGTCAGTCTGGGAGGAGAGACAGACACTGGGGTCAGTCTGAGAGCAGAGACAGACACTGGGGTCAGTCTGGGTGCAGGGACAGACTCTGGGGTCAGTCTGGGAGCAGGGACAGACTCTGGGGTCAGTCTGGGAGCAGGGACAGACACTGGAGTCAGTCTGGGAGCAGGGACAGACACTGGGGTCAGTCTGGGAACAGGGACAGACACTGGGGTCAGTCTGGGAGCAGGGACAGACACTGGGGTCAGTCTGGGAGCAGGGACCAACTCTGGGGTCAGTCTGGGAGCAGGTACAGACTCTGGGGTCAGTTTGGGAGCAGAGACAGACTCTGGGGTCAGACTGGGAGCAGGGACAGACACTGGGGTCAGTCTGGGAGCAGGGACAGACACTGGGGTCAGTCTGGGAGCAGAGACAGACACTGGGGTCAGTCTGGGAGCAGAGACAGACACTGGGGTCAGTCTGGGAGCAGGGACAGACACTGGGGTCAGTCTGCTAGCAGGGACAGACTCTGGGGTCAGTCTGGGAGAAGGGACAGACACTGCGGTCAGTCTGGGAGCAGGGACAGACTCTGGGGTCAGTCTGGGAGCAGGGACAGACTCTGGAGTCAGTCTGGGAGCAGGGACAGACTCTGGGCTCAGTCTGGGAGCAGAGACAGGCTCTGGGGTCAGTGTGGGAGGAGAGACAGACACTGGGGTCAGTCTGGGAGCAGGGACAGACTCTGGGGTCAGTCTGGGAGGAGTGACAGACACTGGGGTCAGTCTGGGAGGAGTGACAGACTCTGGGGTCAGTCTGGGAGGAGTGACAGACTCTGGGGTCAGTCTGGGAGCAGGGACAGACTCTGGGGTCAGTCTGGGAGCAGAGACAGACTCTGGGGTCAGTCTGGGAGCAGGGACAGACTCTGGGGTCAGTCTGGGAGCAGGGACAGACACTGGGGTCAGTCTGGGAGCAGGGACAGACACAGAGGGTCAGTTTGGGAGCAGGGTCAGACTCTGGGGTCAGTCTGGGAGCAGGGACAGACTCTGGTGTCAGTCTGGGAGCAGAGACAGACACTGGGGTCAGTCTGGGAGCAGGGACAGACTCTGGGGTCAGTCTGGGAGCAGGGACAGACTCTGGGGTCAGTCTGGGAGCAGGGACAGACCCTGGGGTCAGTCTGGGAGCAGGGACAGAATCTGGGGTCAGTCTGGGAGCAGGGACAGACTCTGGGGTCAGTCTGGGAGCAGGGACAGACACTGGGGTCAGTCTGGGAGCAGGGACAGACACTGGGGTCAGTCTGGGAGCAGGTACAGACTCTGAGGTCAGTCTGGGAGCAGGGACAGACTCTGGGGTCAGTCTGGGAGCAGGGACAGACACAGAGGGTCAGTTTGGGAGCAGGGTCAGACTCTGGGGTCAGTCTGGGAGCAGGGACAGACTCTGGTGTCAGTCTGGGAGCAGGGACAGACACTGGGGTCAGTCTGGGAGCAGGGACAGACTCTGGGGTCAGTCTGGGAGCAGGGACAGACACTGGGGTCAGTCTGGGAGCAGGTACAGACTCTGGGGTCAGTCTGGGAGCAGGGACAGACTCTGGGGTAAGTCTGGGAGCAGGGACCGACTCTGGGTTCAGTCTGGGACCAGGGACAGACTCTGGGGTCAGTCTGGGAGCAGGGACAGACTCTGGGGTCAGTCTGGGACCAGGGACAGACTCTGGGGTCAGTCTGGGAGCAGGGACAGACTCTGGGGTCAGTCTGGGAGCAGGGACAGACTCTGGGGTCAGTCTGGGAGCAGGGACAGACACTGGGGTCAGTCTGGGAGCAGGGACAGACACTGGAGTCAGTCTGGGAGCAGGGACAGAAACTGGGGTCAGTCTGGGAACAGGGACAGACACTGGGGTCAGTCTGGGAGCAGGGACAGACACTGGGGTCAGTCTGGGAGCAGAGACAGACACTGGGGTCAGTCTGGGAGCAGAGACAGACTCTGGGGTCAGTCTGGGAGCAGGGACAGACTCTGGGGTCTGTCTGGGAGCAGGGACCGACTCTGGGGTCAGTCTGGGAGCAGGGACAGACTCTGTGGTCAGTCTGGGAGCAGAGACAGACTCTGGGGTCAGTCTGGGAGCAGGGACAGACTCTGGGGTCAGTCTGGGAGCAGGGACAGACACTGGGGTCAGTCTGGGAGAAGGGACAGACACTGGGGTCAGTCTGGGAGGAGAGACAGACACTGGGGTCAGTCTGGGAGCAGGGACAGACACTGGGGTCAGTCTGGGAGCAGAGACAGACACTGGGGTCAGTCTGGGAGCAGAGACAGACACTGGGGTCAGTCTGGGAGCAGGGACAGACTCTGGGGTCAGTCTGGGAGCAGGGACAGACTCTGGTGTCAGTCTGGGAGCAGGGACAGACTCTGGGGTCGGTCTGGGAGGAGGGGCAGACACTGGGGTCAGTCTGGGAGGAGGGACAGACACTGGGGTCAGTCTGGGAGGAGGGACAGACACTGGGGTCAGTCTGGGAGCAGGGACAGACACTGGGGCCAGTCTGGGAGCAGGGACAGACTCTGTGGTCAGTCTGGGAGCAGGGACAGACTCTGGGGTCAGTCTGGGAGGAGGGACAGACACTGGGGTCAGTCTGGGAGCGGGGACAGACACTGGGGTCAGTCTGGGAGCAGGGACAGACTCTGGGCTCAGTCTGGGAGCAGGGATAGACTCTGGGGTTAGTGTGGGAGGAGAGACAGACACTGGGGTCAGTCTGGGAGCAGGGACAGACTCTGGGGTCAGTCTGGGAGGAGTGACAGACACTGGGGTCAGTCTGGGAGCAGGGACAGACTCTGGGGTCAGTCTAGGAGCAGGGACAGACACTGGGGTCAGTCTGGGGGCAGGGACAGACACAGGGGTCAGTCTGGGAGCAGGGACAGACACTGGGGTCAATCTGGGAGCAGGGACAGACACTGGGGTCAGTCTGGGAGCAGGGACAGACACTGGGGTCAGTCTGGGAGGAGAGACAGACACTGGGGTCAGTCTGGGAGCAGGGACAGACACTGGGGTCAGTCTGGGAGCAGAGACAGACACTGGGGTCAGTCTGGGAGCAGAGACAGACACTGGGGTCAGTCTGGGAGCAGAGACAGACACTGGGGTCAGTCTGGGAGCAGAGACAGACACTGGGGTCAGTCTGGGAGCAGGGACAGACACTGCGGTCAGTCTGGGAGCAGAGACAGACACTGGGGTCAGTCTGGGAGCAGAGACTGACACTGGGGTCAGTCTGGGAGCAGAGACAGACACTGGGGTCAGTCTGGGAGCAGGGACAGACTCTGGGGTCAGTCTGGGAGCAGGGACAGACACTGGGGTCAGTCTGGGAGCAGGGACAGTCTCTGGGATCATTCTGGGAGCAGGGACAGACTCTGGGGTCAGTCTGGGAGCAGGGACAGACACTGGGGTCAGTCTGGGAGCAGGGACAGTCTCTGGGATCATTCTGGGAGCAGGGACAGACTCTGGGGTCAGTCTGGGAGGAGGGACAGACACTGGGTTCAGTCTGGGAGCAGGGACAGACACTGGGGTCAGTCTGGGAGCAGGGACAGACTCTGGGGTCAGTCTGGGAGCAGGGACAGACTCTGGGGTCAGTCTGGGAGGAGAGACAGACACTGGGGTCAGTCTGAGAGCAGAGACAGACACTGGGGTCAGTCTGGGTGCAGGGACAGACTCTGGGGTTAGTCTGGGAGCAGAGACAGACACTGGGGTCAGTCTGGGAGCAGGGACAGACTCTGGGGTCAGTCTGGGAGTAGGAACAGGCTCTGGGGTCAGTCTGGGAGCAGGGACAGACACTGGGGTCAGTCTGGGAGCAGGGACAGACACTGGGGTCAGTCTGGGAGCAGGGACAGAATCTGGGGTCAGTCTGGGAGCAGGGACAGACTCTAGGGTCGGTCTGGGAGGAGGGGCAGACACTGGGGTCAGTCTGGGAGGAGGGACAGACACTGGGGTCAGTCTGGGAGCAGAGACAGACACTGGGGTCAGTCTGGGAGCAGGGACAGACTCTGGGGTCAGTCTGGGAGGAGGGACAGACACTGGGGTCAGTCTGGGAGCAGGGACAGACACTGGGGTCAGTCTGGGAGCAGGGACAGACTCTGTGGTCAGTCTGGGAGCAGGGACAGACTCTGGGGTCAGTCTGGGAGGAGGGACAGACACTGGGGTCAGTCTGGGAGCGGGGACAGACATTGGGGTCAGTCTGGGAGCAGGGACAGACTCTGGGGTCAGTCTGGGAGCAGGGACAGACTCTGGGCTCAGTCTGGGAGCAGGGACAGACTCTGGGGTCAGTCTGGGAGGAGTGACAGACACTGGGGTCAGTCTGGGAGCAGGAACAGACTCTGGGGTCAGTCTAGGAGCAGGGACAGACACTGGGGTCAGTCTGGGGGCAGGGACAGACACAGGGGTCAGTCTGGGAGCAGGGACAGACACTGGGGTCAGTCTGGGAGCAGGGACAGACACTGGGGTCAGTCTGGGAGCAGGGACAGACACTGGGGTCAGTCTGGGAGGAGAGACAGACACTGGGGTCAGTCTGGGAGCAGGGACCGATACTGGGGTCAGTCTGGGAGCAGGGACAGTCTCTGGGATCATTCTGGGAGCAGGGACAGACTCTGGGGTCAGTCTGGGAGGAGGGACAGACACTGGGTTCAGTCTGGGAGCAGGGACAGACACTGGGGTCAGTCTGGGAGCAGGGACAGACTCTGGGGTCAGTCTGGGAGCAGGGACAGACTCTGGGGTCAGTCTGGGAGGAGAGACAGACACTGGGGTCAGTCTGAGAGCAGAGACAGACACTGGGGTCAGTCTGGGTGCAGGGACAGACTCTGGGGTCAGTCTGGGAGCAGGGACAGACACTGGGGTCAGTCTGGGAGCAGGGACAGACACAGGGGTCAGTCTGGGAGGAGAGACAGACACTGGGGTCAGTCTGGGAGCAGGGACAGACACTGGGGTCAGTCTGGGAGCAGAGACAGACACTGGGGTCAGTCTGGGAGCAGAGACAGACACTGGGGTCAGCCTGGGAGCAGAGACAGACACTGGGGTCAGTCTGGGAGCAGGGACAGACACTGGGGTCAGTCTGGGAGCAGAGACAGGCTCTGGGGTCAGTCTGGGAGCAGGGACAGACACTGGGGTCAGTCTGGGAGCAGAGACAGACACTGGGGTCAGTCTGGGAGCAGAGACAGACTCTGGGGTCAGCCTGGGAGCAGAGACAGACTCTGGGGTCAGTCTTGCAGCAGGGACAGACACTGGGGTCAGTCTGGGAGCAGAGACAGACTCTGGGGTCAGTCTGGGAGCAGAGACAGACTCTGGGCTCAGTCTGGGAGCAGGGACAGACTCTGGGCTCAGTCTGGGAGCAGGGACAGACTCTGGGGTCAGTCTGGGAGCAGAGACAGACTCTGGGCTCAGTCTGGGAGCAGGCACAGACTCTGGGGTCAGTCTGGGAGCAGGCACAGACTCTGGGGTCAGTCTGGGAGCAGGGACAGACTCTGGGGTCAGTCTGGGAGCAGGGACAGACTCTGGGGTCAGTCTGGGAGCAGAGACAGACTCTGGGGTCAGTCTGGGAGCAGGCACAGACTCTGGGGTCAGTCTGGGAGCAGGGACAGACTCTGGGGTCAGTCTGGGAGCAGAGACAGACTCTGGGGTCAGTCTGGGAGCAGGCACAGACTCTGGGGTCAGTCTGGGAGCAGAGACAGACTCTGGGCTCAGTCTGGGAGCAGAGACAGACTCTGGGCTCAGTCTGGGAGCAGGGACAGACTCTGGGCTCAGTCTGGGAGCAGAGACAGACTCTGGGGTCAGTCTGGGAGCAGGCACAGACTCTGGGGTCAGTCTGGGAGCAGGCACAGACTCTGGGGTCAGTCTGGGAACAGGGACAGACACTGGGGTCAGTCTGGGAGCAGGGACAGACACTGGAGTCAGTCTGGGAGCAGGGACAGAAACTGGGGTCAGTCTGGGAACAGGGACAGACACTGGGGTCAGTCTGGGAGCAGGGACAGACACTGGGGTCAGTCTGGGAGCAGAGACAGACACTGGGGTCAGTCTGGGAGCAGAGACAGACTCTGGGGTCAGTCTGGGAGCAGGGACAGACTCTGGGGTCTGTCTGGGAGCAGGGACCGACTCTGGGGTCAGTCTGGGAGCAGGGACAGACTCTGTGGTCAGTCTGGGAGCAGAGACAGACTCTGGGGTCAGTCTGGGAGCAGGGACAGACACTGGGGTCAGTCTGGGAGAAGGGACAGACACTGGGGTCAGTCTGGGAGGAGAGACAGACACTGGGGTCAGTCTGGGAGCAGGGACAGACACTGGGGTCAGTCTGGGAGCAGAGACAGACACTGGGGTCAGTCTGGGAGCAGAGACAGACACTGGGGTCAGTCTGGGAGCAGGGACAGACTCTGGGGTCAGTCTGGGAGCAGGGACAGACTCTGGTGTCAGTCTGGGAGCAGGGACAGACTCTGGGGTCGGTCTGGGAGGAGGGGCAGACACTGGGGTCAGTCTGGGAGGAGGGACAGACACTGGGGTCAGTCTGGGAGGAGGGACAGACACTGGGGTCAGTCTGGGAGCAGGGACAGACACTGGGGCCAGTCTGGGAGCAGGGACAGACTCTGTGGTCAGTCTGGGAGCAGGGACAGACTCTGGGGTCAGTCTGGGAGGAGGGACAGACACTGGGGTCAGTCTGGGAGCGGGGACAGACTCTGGGCTCAGTCTGGGAGCAGGGATAGACTCTGGGGTTAGTGTGGGAGGAGAGACAGACACTGGGGTCAGTCTGGGAGCAGGGACAGACTCTGGGGTCAGTCTGGGAGGAGTGACAGACACTGGGGTCAGTCTGGGAGCAGGGACAGACTCTGGGGTCAGTCTAGGAGCAGGGACAGACTCTGGGGTCAGTCTGGGAGCAGGGACAGACACTGGGGTCAATCTGGGAGCAGGGACAGACACTGGGGTCAGTCTGGGAGCAGGGACAGACACTGGGGTCAGTCTGGGAGCAGGGACAGACTCTGGGGTCAGTCTAGGAGCAGGGACAGACACAGGGGTCAGTCTGGGAGCAGGGACAGACACTGGGGTCAATCTGGGAGCAGGGACAGACACTGGGGTCAGTCTGGGAGCAGGGACAGACACTGGGGTCAGTCTGGGAGGAGAGACAGACACTGGGGTCAGTCTGGGAGCAGGGACAGACACTGGGGTCAGTCTGGGAGCAGAGACAGACACTGGGGTCAGTCTGGGAGCAGAGACAGACACTGGGGTCAGTCTGGGAGCAGAGACAGACACTGGGGTCAGTCTGGGAGCAGAGACAGACACTGGGGTCAGTCTGGGAGCAGGGACAGACACTGCGGTCAGTCTGGGAGCAGAGACAGACACTGGGGTCAGTCTGGGAGCAGAGACTGACACTGGGGTCAGTCTGGGAGCAGAGACAGACACTGGGGTCAGTCTGGGAGCAGGGACAGACTCTGGGGTCAGTCTGGGAGCAGGGACAGACACTGGGGTCAGTCTGGGAGCAGGGACAGTCTCTGGGATCATTCTGGGAGCAGGGACAGACTCTGGGGTCAGTCTGGGAGGAGGGACAGACACTGGGTTCAGTCTGGGAGCAGGGACAGACACTGGGGTCAGTCTGGGAGCAGGGACAGACTCTGGGGTCAGTCTGGGAGCAGGGACAGACTCTGGGGTCAGTCTGGGAGGAGAGACAGACACTGGGGTCAGTCTGAGAGCAGAGACAGACACTGGGGTCAGTCTGGGTGCAGGGACAGACTCTGGGGTCAGTCTGGGAGCAGAGACAGACACTGGGGTCAGTCTGGGAGCAGGGACAGACTCTGGGGTCAGTCTGGGAGTAGGAACAGGCTCTGGGGTCAGTCTGGGAGCAGGGACAGACACTGGGGTCAGTCTGGGAGCAGGGACAGAATCTGGGGTCAGTCTGGGAGCAGGGACAGACTCTGGGGTCGGTCTGGGAGGAGGGGCAGACACTGGGGTCAGTCTGGGAGGAGGGACAGACACTGGGGTCAGTCTGGGAGCAGAGACAGACACTGGGGTCAGTCTGGGAGCAGGGACAGACTCTGGGGTCAGTCTGGGAGGAGGGACAGACACTGGGGTCAGTCTGGGAGCAGGGACAGACACTGGGGTCAGTCTGGGAGCAGGGACAGACTCTGTGGTCAGTCTGGGAGCAGGGACAGACTCTGGGGTCAGTCTGGGAGGAGGGACAGACACTGGGGTCAGTCTGGGAGCGGGGACAGACATTGGGGTCAGTCTGGGAGCAGGGACAGACTCTGGGGTCAGTCTGGGAGCAGGGACAGACTCTGGGCTCAGTCTGGGAGGAGGGACAGACTCTGGGGTCAGTCTGGGAGCAGGGATAGACTCTGGGGTCAGTCTGGGAGGAGTGACAGACTCTGGGGTCAGTCTGGGAGCGGGGACAGACACTGGGGTCAGTCTGGGAGCAGGGACAGACTCTGGGGTCAGTCTGGGAGCAGGAACAGACTCTGGGGTCTGTCTAGGAGCAGGGACAGACACTGGGGTCAGTCTGGGAGCAGGGACAGACACAGGGGTCAGTCTGGGAGCAGGGACAGACACTGGGGTCAGTCTGGGAGCGGGGACAGACACTGGGGTCAGTCTGGGAGCAGGGACAGACTCTGGGGTCAGTCTGGGAGCAGGGACAGACACTGGGGTCAGTCTGGGAGCAGGGACAGACTCTGGGGTCAGTCTGGGAGCAGGGACAGACACTGGGGTCAGTCTGGGAGCAGGGACAGACACTGGGGTCAGTCTGGGAGCAGGGACAGACACTGGGGTCAGTCTGGGAGCAGGGACAGACACTGGGGTCAGTCTGGGAGCAGGGACAGACACTGGGGTCAGTCTGGGAGGAGAGACAGACACTGGGGTCAGTCTGGGAGCAGGGACCGATACTGGGGTCAGTCTGGGAGCAGGGACAGACTCTGGGGTCAGTCTGGGAGGAGGGACAGACACTGGGTTCAGTCTGGGAGCAGGGACAGACTCTGGGGTCAGTCTGGGAGGAGAGACAGACACTGGGGTCAGTCTGAGAGCAGAGACAGACACTGGGGTCAGTCTGGGTGCAGGGACAGACTCTGGGGTCAGTCTGGGAGCAGGGACAGACACTGGGGTCAGTCTGGGAGCAGGGACAGACACTGGGGTCAGTCTGGGAGCAGGGACAGACACAGGGGTCAGTCTGGGAGGAGAGACAGACACTGGGGTCAGTCTGGGAGCAGGGACAGACACTGGGGTCAGTCTGGGAGCAGAGACAGACACTGGGGTCAGTCTGGGAGCAGAGACAGACACTGGGGTCAGCCTGGGAGCAGAGACAGACACTGGGGTCAGTCTGGGAGCAGGGACAGACACTGGGGTCAGTCTGGGAGCAGAGACAGGCTCTGGGGTCAGTCTGGGAGCAGGGACAGACACTGGGGTCAGTCTGGGAGCAGAGACAGACACTGGGGTCAGTCTGGGAGCAGAGACAGACTCTGGGGTCAGCCTGGGAGCAGAGACAGACTCTGGGGTCAGTCTTGCAGCAGGGACAGACACTGGGGTCAGTCTGGGAGCAGAGACAGACTCTGGGGTCAGTCTGGGAGCAGAGACAGACTCTGGGCTCAGTCTGGGAGCAGGGACAGACTCTGGGCTCAGTCTGGGAGCAGGGACAGACTCTGGGGTCAGTCTGGGAGCAGAGACAGACTCTGGGCTCAGTCTGGGAGCAGGGACAGACTCTGGGCTCAGTCTGGGAGCAGGCACAGACTCTGGGGTCAGTCTGGGAGCAGGCACAGACTCTGGGGTCAGTCTGGGAGCAGGGACAGACTCTGGGCTCAGTCTGGGAGCAGGGACAGACTCTGGGGTCAGTCTGGGAGCAGAGACAGACTCTGGGGTCAGTCTGGGAGCAGGCACAGACTCTGGGGTCAGTCTGGGAGCAGGGACAGACTCTGGGGTCAGTCTGGGAGCAGGGACAGACTCTGGGGTCAGTCTGGGAGCAGAGACAGACTCTGGGGTCAGTCTGGGAGCAGGCACAGACTCTGGGGTAAGTCTGGGAGCAGAGACAGACTCTGGGGTCAGTCTGGGAGCAGGCACAGACTCTGGGGTCAGTCTGGGAGCAGGCACAGACTCTGGGGTCAGTCTGGGAGCAGGCACAGACTCTGGGGGATATTCAGCACAGAATCAGCGAGAGTGCAGGCGGGGCCCGGGGCTGGAGGAGCGGCGTTCAGCACAGCGCCGAGCGATGCTGCCCTCTCTCACATTCACTCTCTCTCTCATTCACTCTCTCTCTCTGCCTTTCACAGGACGCGGTGCCAGGGAGGCACTGACACACAGAGCCCGGCCTTCCACATAAATCAGCTGCTTCACCTTCACTCCCAGTCTATCAGAGCTACGGATTGTTCAAACACACAAGACAGCTTCAGCCAGGGGCCGGAGGCATCGATTGGGAGAAGGCGATCGGGGTAAGTGCTGGTGCGGTTCGTTCACTGCTGGGGCAAATAATACTGAGGTAGAGGCAGAGAGAGAGACAGAGAAAGAGAGAGAGAGAGACAGACAGAGAGAGAGACCGAGAGAGAGAGACCGAGACAGAGAGAGAGAGGGACAGAGTGAGAGAGAGAGATACACAAAGACAGCCCCTCCGACAGTGCGGCGCTCCCTCAGTACTGCCCCTCCGACAGTGCGGCGCTCCCTCAGTACTGCCCCTCCGACAGTGCGGCACTCCCTCAGTACTGACCCTCCGACAGTGCGGCACTCCCTCAGTACTGCCCCTCCGACAGTGCAGCACTCCCTCAATACTGTCCCTCCGACAGTGCGGCGCTCCCTCAGTACTGCCCCTCCGACAGTGCAGCGCTCCCTCAGTACTGTCCCTCCGACAGTGCAGCACTCCCTCAGTACTGCCCCTCCGACAGTGCGGCGCTCCCTCAGTACTGCCTCTCCAACAGTGCAGCACTCCCCAGTCCCTGATAGTCCCTCTCTATCCCACAGTCCATGATAATCCCTCTCTATCGCACAGTTCCTGATAATCCCTCTCAATCCCACCATTCCTGATAATCCCTCCCTATCCCAGTCTCTGATAATCCCTCTCTATCCCACAGTCCCTGATAATTCTCTCTATCCCACAGTCCCTGATAATCCCTCTCTACCCCACAGTCCCTGATAATCCCTCTCTATCCCAGTTCCTGATAATCCCTCTCTATCCCAGTTCCTGATAATCCCTCTCTATCCCACAGTCCCTGATAATCCCTCTCTATCCCAGTCCCTGATAATCCCTCTCTATCCCAGTTCCTGATAATCCCTCTCTATCCCAGTCCCTGGTAATCCCTCTCTATCCCACAGTCCCTGATAATCCCTCTCTATCCCAGTCCCTGATAGTCCCTCTCTATCCCACAGTCCCTGATAATCCCTCTCTATCCCACAGTCCCTGATAGTCCCTCTCTATCCCAGTCTTTGATAGTCCCTCTCTGTCTCACCATTCCTGATAGTCCCTCTCTATCCCACAATCCCTGATAATCCCTCTCTATCCCAGTCTCTGATAATCCCTCTCTATCCCACAGTTCCCGATAGTCCCTCTCTATCCCACAATCCCTGATAATCCCTCTCTATCCCAGTCTCTGATAATCCCTCTCTATCCCACAGTTCCTGATAGTCCCTCTCTATCCCACAGTCCCTGATAATCCCTCTCTATCCCAGTCCCTGATAGTCCCTCTCTATCCCACAGACCCTGATAGTCCCTCTCTATCACAGTCCCTGATAGTCCCTCTCTGTCCCACAGTCCCTGATAGTCCCTCTTTATCCCACAGTCCCTGATAGACCCTCTCTATCCCAGTCCCTGATAGTCCCTCTCTATCCCACAGTCCCTGATAGTCCCTCTCTATCCCACAGTCCCTGATAGTCCCTCTCTATCCCAGTCCCTGATAGTCCCTCTCTGTCTCACCATTCCTGATAGTCCCTCTCTATCCCACAATCCCTGATAATCCCTCTCTATCCCAGTCTCTGATAACCCCTCTCTATCCCACAGTCCCTGATAGTCCCTCTCTATCCCACCGTTCCTGATAATCCCTCTCTATCCCACCATTCCTGATAATCCCTCGCTATCCCAGTCCCTGATAATCCCTCTCTATCCCACAGTCCCTGATAGTCCCTCTCTGTCCCAGTCCCTGACAGTCCCTCTCTATCCCAGTCCCTGATAATCCCTCTCTATCCCACAGTTCCTGATAGTCCCTCTTTATCCCACCATTCCTGATAGTCCCTCTTTATCCCACCATTCCTGATAGTCCCTCTCTATCCCAGTCTCTGATAATCCCTCTCTAGCCCACAGTTCCCGATAGTCCCTCTCTATCACACAATCCCTGATAATCTCTCTCTATCCCACCATTCCTGATAGTCCCTCTTTATCCCAATTCCTGATAATCCCTCTCTATCCCACCATTCCTGATAGTCCCTCTTTATCCCAATTCCTGATAATCCCTCTCTATCCCACCATTCCTGATAGTCCCTCTTTATTCCAATTCCTGATAATCCCTCTCTCTCCCACCATTCCTGATAATCCCTCTCTATCCCAGTCCCTGATAATCCCTCTCTATCCCACAGTTCCTGAGAGTCCCTCTGTATCCCACCATTCCTGATAATCCCTCTCTATCCCAGTTCCTGATAGTCCCTCTCTATCCCACAGTCCCTGATAGTCCCTCTCTATCCCACCATTCCTGATAATCCCTCTCTATCCCAGTTCCTGATAGTCCCTTTCTATCCCACAGTCCCTGATTATCCCTCTCTATCCCACAGTTCCTGATAGTCCCTCTCTATCCCAGTTCCTGATAATCCCTCTCTATGCCACAGTCCCTGATAATCCCTCTCTATCCCAGTTCCTGATATTCCTCTCTATCCCACAGTCCCTGATAATCCCTCTCTATCCCACAGTTCCTGATAGTCCCTCTGTATCCCACCATTCCTGATAATCCCTCTCTATCCCAGTTCCTGAATGTCCCTCTCTATCCCAGAGTCCCTGATAGTCCCTCTCTATCCCACCATTCCTGATAATCCCTCTCTATCCCAGTTCCTGATAGTCCCTCTCTATCCCACAGTCCCTGATAATCCCTCTCTATCCCAGTCCCTGATAGTCCCTCTCTATCCCACAGTCCCTGATAATCCCTCAGTCCCTGATAATCCCTCTCTATCCCAGTCCCTGATAGTCCCTCTCTATCCCACAGTCCCTGATAATCCCTCTCTATCCCACAGTTCCTGATAGTCCCTCTCTATCCCAGTTCCTGATAATCCCTCTCTATCCCACAGTCCCTGATAGTCCCTCTCTATCCCACAGTCCCTGATAATCCCTCTCTATCCCACAGTCCCTGATAGTCCCTCTCTATCCCACAGTCCCTGATAATCCCTCTCTATCCCACAGTCCCTGATAGTCCCTCTCTATCCCACAGTCCCTGATAATCCCTCTCTATCCCACAGTCCCTGATAGTCCCTCTCTATACCACAGTCCCTGATAATCCCTCTCTATCCCAGTCCCTGATAATCCCTCTCTATCCCACAGTCCCTGATAATCCCTCTCTATCCCAGTCCCTGATACTCCCTCTCTACCCCACAGTCCCTGATTATCCCTCTCTATCCCACAGTTCCTGATAGTCCCTCTCTATCCCAGTTCCTGATAATCCCTCTCTATACCACAGTCCCTGATAATCCCGCTCTATCCCAGCATTCCTGATAGTCCCTCTCTCTCCCACAATCCCTGATAGTCCCTCTCTATCCCACAGTTCCTGATAGTCCCTCTCTCTCCCACAATCCCTGATAATCCCTCTCTATCCCACAGTTCCTGATAGTCCCTCTCTATCCCACAGTTCCTGATAGTCTCTCTCTATCCCAGTCCCTGATAGTCCCTCTCTATCCCACAGATCCTGATAGTCTCTCTCTATCCCAGTCCCTGATAGTCCCTCTCTATCCCACAGTTCCTGATAGTCCCTCTCTATCCCACAGTCCCAGATAGTCCCTCTCTATCCCACAGTCCCTGATAGTCCCTCTCTATCCCACAGTTCCTGATAGTCTCTCTCTATCCCAGTCCCTGATAGTCCCTCTCTATCCCACAGTCCCAGATAGTCCCTCTCTATCCCACAGTCCCAGATAGTCCCTCTCTATCCCACAGTCCCTGATAGTCCCTCTCTATCCCACAGTTCCTGATAGTCTCTCTCTATCCCAGTCCCTGATAGTCCCTCTCTATCCCACAGTCCCAGATAGTCCCTCTCTATCCCACAGTCCCAGATAGTCCCTCTCTATCCCACAGTCCCTGATAGTCCCTCTCTATCCCACAGTTCCTGATAGTCTCTCTCTATCCCAGTCCCTGATAGTCCCTCTCTATCCCACAGTCCCTGATAGCCCCTCTCTATCCCACAGTTCCTGATAGTCCCTCTCTATCCCACAGTCCCTGATAGCCCCTCTCTATCCCACAGTTCCTGATAGTCCCTCTCTATCCCACAGTCCCTGATAGTCCCTCTCTATCCCACAGTCCCTGATAGTCCCTCTCTCTCTCACAATCCCCGATAGTCCCTCTCTATCCCACCATTCCTGATAATCCCTCTCTATCCCAGTCCCTGATAGTCCCTCTCTATCCCACAGTCCCTGATAATCCTTCTCTACACCACAGTCCCTGATAGTCCCTCTCTATCCCAGTCCCTGATAGTCCCTCTCTGTCCCACAGTCCCTGATAATCCCTCTCTATCCCAGTTCCTGATAATCCCTCTCTATACCACAGTCCCTGATAGTCCCTCTCTATACCACAGTCCCTGATAATCCCTCTCTATCCCAGTTCCTGATAATCCCTCTCTATACCACAGTCCCTGATAATCCCTCTCTATCCCACAGTCCCTGATAATCCCTCTCTATCCCACAATCCCTGATAGTCCATCTCTATCCCAGTTTTAGAGATGGTTGGTGCAACATTTGGTGAGGATTTGTGATCTGCTTGTGTTGTTTGTTTATTTATTGATCTTTTCTCTGCTCCCTCCAGGACTCGCCAACGCGGCATCGCTTCACCCTCGCTGCAATCTGTCGCAACCCACCGTCCCCATCCCTCTCCCCAAGCTCATCGCTGCTGGACTGCCAAGCAAGTGTCTCTCAGCACCGGCACTGGGGTCCCGCTCGGGAACCCCGCCAGTGAGACAAGAGACTTCTCTTAGGCCTCAGCGGGTGTGCAGGAGAGAGAGGAAAGTAGAAGAAAGAGAGAAGGCAGACACGGACTAACAAAGAAAGAGCTGCGAGAGAGAGAGAGAGAGAGAGAGATTGAGGGAGAACAAGAGAGACAGAGGCAGACACAAGAGTGAGATAGAGGGAGACAGAGAGACAGACAAAGACAAGAGGGAGAGAGACAGACAGACAGAGAGAGATAGAGGGAGACAGAGAGAGATAGAGAGAGAGAGAGAGGGAGAGACAGAGCCAGACACAAGAGAGACAGACAGACAGACAGAGAGAGGGACAGGGAGAGAGACAGAGACAGACAGACAGAGACGAGGGAGAGAGCGACAGACAGACAGAGACAAGAGGGAGAGAGCGACAGACAGACAGACAGAGAGAGAGAGAGAGAGAGAGAGACAGAGAAAGAGGGAGGAAGAGAGAGAGAGACAGAGATAGACGGAGACGGAGAGAGCAATTTGTTTAATTGGCACTTACTGTCTGGCTCCTCTCCGAGTCCATTGACTCCAGAGAGAAGAACAGATTGTCTGAATGTGTGGTAAAGAGGAAGATGTTCTGAGTACCGTGGGATCTGCCTGTCGCGGTCCCCTGAGACTGGCCTCTATACCGTTTGCCATTGTTTAAAGACCGGGTCGCAAGGGCTTTTTGTTGAGCGAGCGAGAGTGAGAGGGCGGAGAGAGGGCGGGAAAGGATGGTCCCGCCGGCCTCCACCAGTAAACCCCACGTCTGTCTGTCCACCGTGGTCATCCTCAGCAGCATGGTCTTCATGGACTGTTACCTGGTGCAGCAGAGCCAGGGCCCCAGGAAGATCGGGGTCTGCGTCATGGTGACGGTGGGGGATGTCTGCCTTCTGGTCGCCCTGCGCTACGTGGCGGTGTCGGTCGGGGCTGAGGTGCGGACTGCCAAGCGCGGCTACGCCATGATCCTCTGGTTCCTCTACATCTTCGTGCTGGAGATCAAGCTCTACTTTGTCTACCAGAACTATAAGGCCGACCGCAGGAGCCTGGGCTCCCTGGCCAGGAAAGCCTTGACCTTGGTGCTGTCCATCTGCGTGCCAGCCCTCTACCTGGTCCTAGTGGCTGTCGACTGCATGGAGCACCTGAGGGCCTTCAAGAAGAAGGAGGAGCTGAGGAACCGCCTACTGTGGGTGGTCATTGACCTGCTGGATGTGCTGGACGTGCAGGCCAACCTGTGGGAGCCTCAGAAGAAAGGCCTCCCGCTGTGGGCCGAGGGCTTGATGTTTTTCTACTGCTACATCCTCCTGTTGATCCTGCCCTGCGTGTCCCTCAGTGAGATCAGCATGCAAGGGGTCCACATCCTGCCCCACAAGATGATGCTCTACCCCATCCTCAGCCTGGTCACCATCAACGTCATCACCATCTTCATCCGGGGCAGCAACCTCCTCCTCTTCCGCGACGCCAGGGCCTCGGGGATTTTCATGGGCAAGAACGTGCTGGCCATTGCTCTCAAGACATGCAGCTTTGTCCAGTACAAGAAGCAGCAGCCCGACGTCCGTCCAGGGCCTGGCCCCAAGCTGCAGCGGAACTCAACGGCCTCCCGCCTCTCCGTGAATATGTCCACCTTCCGGCCAGCCGGCCCGCGGGAGCCGGGCAGCGAGGACACGTGACGACCCGACCCCCACCTTGACGCCATGTCCTCCCAGCAGGCGCGTTCTTCCTGGCGAGTGGTGGCTGAGGTTTCGAAGAGTTGAGAGACAGAGGCCCTCCCCCTCCCCTCACCTTCCTCGGACTGGGGTTCCAGAGCACGACCAGCTGCTGAGACCTGGCTGGGGGTTAAATCGACCCTCTCTCCGCTACCCCCATTGAAGTTCCTCATCCCCACCCCAAGTTCCTGCCTCCTCCAACCCCCCCTCTCACCGCCAACACCACCAACCTCTGTATAACCCGCCTCCCGAGGCCCGATGAACTAAAGCCAGGAAGAGGTCTATCGACATGGCCCGCGAACTAAACAGACCGAGGCAGGGGCAATCACACTCAAACCTCCCCGCCAAACATCGTCAACCAGCTGCATTCCAAATGGGAGCAAAAGACAGAACTCGCATCGCTACAGCGCCTTTCACGGCCTCAGGACGTCCCAAAGTGCTCGACTGCCAATGAAGGACTTTTTGAAGTGTAGTGTCGTTGTTGTAACACAAGATCCTGCAAACAGCAACGACCAGATGACCTGTTGAAAGAATGGCTCTCAGTCTAAACATTGGGTCAGGGCACGAATCACATTTCACTGGGTCGATGGTTGAGGAAAAGAGACCTTTTTAAATATATATATTTTGTAAAAGGGGATCAGTTTGATTCTCAATTGATTAAACAAAGATGGGGGAAAAATACAAATTCTGGACGGTTTTATTGTCTGGAGTTTATTGTCATTGATTTAGTAAAGGGGCCTCAGCTTTCTCTCCTCTTCCCCCTTCCCCCCCAGGTCATGCCGGGGCAGTAGCAGCGGCCCCCCTCTTCCCTCACAAACCCCCGGACTGTGCTGAGGTACGAGCGGGCAAGACTGTTACTGGCCTCAGAAATATTGGGTGTGAAACTGGGGAGGGAAAAATAGGCTGGGTGGGTGGGGCTGGGGGAATGGGGAGAAGGTGGGTGGGTGGGGTTGGGGATATGGGGAGAAGGTGGGTGGGTGGGGTTGGGGATATGGGGAGAAGGTGGGTGGGTGGGGTTGGGGATATGGGGAGAAGGTGGGTGGGTGGGGCTGGGGATATGGGGAGAAGGTGGGTAGGTGGGGTTGGGGATATGGGGAGAAGGTGGGTGGGGATATGGGGAGAAGGTGGGTAGGTGGGGTTGGGGATATGGGGAGAAGGTGGGTGGGGATATGGGGAGAAGGTGGGTAGGTGGGGTTGGGGGATATGGGGAGAAGGTGGGTAGGTGGGGTTGGGGATATGGGGAGAAGGTGGGTAGGTGGGGTTGGGGGATATGGGGAGAAGGTGGGTAGGTGGGGTTGGGGATATGGGGAGAAGGTGGGTGGGTGGGGTTTGGGGATATGGGGAGAAGGTGGGTGGGTGGGGTTGGGGATATGGGGAGAAGGTGGGAAGGTGGGGTTGGGGATATGGGGAGAAGGTGGGTAGGTGGGGTTGGGGATATGGGGAGAAGGTGGGTGGGTGGGGTTGGGGATATGGGGAGAAGGTGGGTGGGTGGGGTTGGGGGATATGGGGAGAAGGTGGGTGGGTGGGGTTGGGGGATATGGGGAGAAGGTGGGTGGGTGGGGCTGGGGGATATGGGGAGAAGGTGGGTAGGTGGGGTTGGGGATTGTTAAGTCTGTGTGTTATAGTGAATTACTACACAGACCACAAGAGTAAATTCAACAGGTCTTTACTGGTTGGAGGTCGGACTATACTGAATACAATATTATTACACTGTGCTTATATACCGGTGTGGTCACCACCGGTATTACGTATACAGCAGCCAAAGAAAGTAGTACCTTTCTTAAGGTGGACCAGGCTTAAGCTCTCTTAAGGTGGAACAGGTTACATACACCACAATCCTCCCTTTTTAGCTTAACAGTCCTATCCCCAAATAAACATAACATATATACATATATAACTTCAGGTATAACAGTTCAAAGGTTCAGTCTCTCAGGAGGCTTTCTGATTCGGCTTGGATAACGCCTTTCAGTGGTCTCTGATTCTTGTTGTTGAGGTGCCTCCTCTAGTTGGTTGCCAATGTACTGGGTGTCATCATCATCAAATACATTCTCGGCCGAGGTAGATGCTTCAGGTTCATGAACGTCTTCCACAGCTGTCTCTGTCACAACCATGGGTTCGACCCTTGCTCTCGACTCTACCAGTTGATCCGCATGACGCCTTATCACATTATGACCAATATCTACGGTGTACATCAGAGGTCCTTGTCTGGCCCGGATTGTTCCGGACTGCCATTTGTCGTTTCCATAGCCCCTTGCCATCACTGGTTGTCCTACGTCGAAAGTTCGAGTGGTCTTGCTGTTAATATGCCGAAACTGTTTGTTTTCCACTTCCCTCCGCACATTTGGTTTTAACAAGTCCAACTTGGACCGCAACCTCCTGTTATAAAACATCATAGCAGGACTTTGGTTAGTCACGGCATGATCGGCGTTTCTATATGACATCAGGAACTTATCGACCTTGTGTTGCAGCGGAATCTGATCATCATTCATGGCCTTAATAGCCTTTTTGAATGTCTGGACAAATCTTTCAGCCAACCCGTTTGTCGCCGGATGATATGGAGCAGAGGTATAGGGCTAAAAATTCGGTATCGCCGCGCCAGGTCTTTAGTGCCCGAAATTTTGCGCTCGCCCGGATTCCCGTAGCGCCCGCCTGAAATTCAGTTGCGCCGCCCCAAGACGGAGGCGGGCGCTATTGCAGGGTTTGGCCGCCTCGTTTGGGGCGATGAAAGTCAGTTTCAGGCGTCCAGCTACCGCTGTGGCACCCAATGCGGTGCGGCAGGCTGGGGTACTGCAGGCCTCCTCCTTCTCTTAAGGAGGAGCTGCCTGCAGCCGTGAGATCGCCGCTGGATTCCCCCGGCAAATGAGCCCGGCACCACGGAGAAGTGCCGGGCTCGCGGGAGTCAGACACCAATGCCGCGGGGGGGTGGTGCAGGAGTCCGGGGAGGGAGGTGCGGCCAGGCGGCCGCCGGGAAAGCGGCCGGCCGCCCCTCCACCTTTATGCGCCGGCCTCTCAGAGCTGCAAGGCACCGTTTTTCAAACGCTGTTTGCGGCCGCTACGGGCGAGGCAGCCGCAACTGAATTTGGCCATCGGCACGGAATAGCATTGGAACCGGGGCGCTGCGCACACCGATGACGTCATCGGTGCCGGCGCAGCGCTACCGGCTAACGCCGATGTTAGGGACCAACTGAATTTCGGGCGCTAAAAAACTTCCGGCGCAAACCACTCTATAGCCAATAAGTGGGCGCAAACGCGACTGAATTTCTAGGCCATAATGTTTAACTCCATTCTTCTTTAAGAATTGTTGGAATTCTTCCGATACAAACTGTGGTCCGTTGTCCGAACAGATCTGTTCTGGCAATCCGTTCCTTGCGAATATTGTTCTTAACACCGCAATTGTCTTTTCTGAAGTAGTGGTATTCATCTTGATGACTTCTGGCCATTTGGAATGTGCGTCCACCGCGATTAGGAACATGGAGTCCATGAATGGACCAGCAAAGTCAATGTGTACGCGTTGCCATGGGGCTGAAGGCCATTCCCATGGGTGTAGCGGTGCTATCGGAGGTGCATTTTGCACTTTTTGACACCCAGCGCAGCTTTTCGTTAACTCCTCAATCTGTTGGTCAATACCCGGCCACCATACGTAAGCCCTAGCAAGACTTTTCATTTTAACTCCCCCCAGATGACCTTCATGTAGTTCTTTTAAAACTCTTTCCCTTAACTTGGGAGGAATAATCACTCTTGTCCCGTACATCAAAGTACCATGGCAGACGGACAGCTGGTCTCGCCTTGCCGAGAATGCCGGTAACAGAGGATCACCCCGTGTTGGCCATCCCTTCACTGTCACCTCGTAGACTCTGGACAGTGTCGGGTCGTTCCTGGTTTCTCTTTCAATACTTGCATTGGTGACAGGTAAACACTCGATAATGGTCGAATGAAATAACTCAACAGGGTCAACTTCCGTCGTGTCTTCATCTTCAGGTAGTGGCAGGCGCGACAGGCCATCAGCATTGCCATGCTGTTTCGTACCTTTGAATTCTATCTGATATTGATGTGCCCCTAAGAAAAGAGACCATCTCTGGAGACGCTGTGCTGTCATCACCGAAACACCCTTCTTAGGGTTAAAAATGGACACCAACGGTTGATGGTCCGTCAGAAGTGTGAATTTTTGGCCCTGTAGGTAATGATTAAACTTCTTCACTCCCCATACAAGGCTAAGGGCCTCCCTATCGATCTGCGCATAGTTGCGCTCAGCGGAGGTCAATGATCTGGATGCAAACGCGACTGGCCTTTCCGTGCCATTTGGCAATTTATGTGAGAGTACTGCCCCAATACCATATGGAGAAGCATCACAAGCCAACCGAATAGGCAGTGTCGGGTTGAAGTGAGCCAACACTTCTTCTGAGGTGATCAATTCTTTGCTTTTGCGAAATGCCTTCTTACAGTTTTCGCCCCAGTCCCATGGTACCCCTTTCTGTAAAAGAGCGTTCAACGGATGCAGCACCGTGGATAGATTTGGCAGAAATTTATGGTAGTAGTTAATTAATCCTAGAAACGACCTCAACTGAGAGACATTCTCCGGAGCGGGAGCCTTTACAACTGCCGCTATCTTGTCAGGAGACTTATGAAGCCCCTCCCGGTCAATGACATGACCACAGTACGAGATCCGCTTCTGGAAGAACTCACATTTCTGCCGATTTACCCTAAGTCCATACTCTTTCAGTCTGTTGAGCACCAGTTCCAAGTTAGCGAGATGCTGTTCATCACCATCACCTGTGATCAGAATGTCGTCCAGGTAACATTGTGTGCCTGGAATTCCCTGTAATACCTGCTCCATGGCCCTCTGCCAAATTGCTGGAGCCGATGCCACTCCAAAAACCAGCCTATTGTACCGGTACAAACCTCGATGCGTGTTGATCGTGAGGTATTGGCGTGACTCTTCTTCAACCTCCATCTGCAAGTACGCCTGCGCCAGGTCTATCTTGGTGAAGTGTTTCCCGCCAGACAGTGAAGCGAAAATATCCTCAATCCGTGGAAGCGGATACTGCACCGTGTGAAGCACCGGATTAACGGTGATCTTGAAATCTCCACAGATGCGAACCTTCCCTGGATCTCCTGGCTTATTGTTCGCAGGACGTTTCATAACGGGAACAATGGGCGTGGCCCACTCACTCCAATCTACCTTAGACAGTACACCTGAACGTTCTAGCGCTTCCAGTTCCGCTTCAACCGCAGGTCGTATTGCATAGGGTACCGGTCTGGCTTTAAAAAATTTTGCTTGTGCATGTTCATCAATCTTGATGTTTGCCGTAATTCCTCTCAGTGTTCCCAGTCCCGGCTGGAACACCTCTTTAGCCTCATCCAATATTCTGGACAATCGTTTAGGTTTGACAGCTGTTTCCCCGGAATCTACCGTTAGTGCTTTCAAGGAGTGCCAGTCCATATTCATTTTCCTAATCCACTCCCATCCTAGTAGTGGTGGACCTCCTTCAGGTAGCACATATAAGTCCATTACTTGGCTTCCTTCGCCCTTGTGGATCACTTCTACCTCTATTTTTCCGATGGGGTACACTCTTTGCCCCGTGTACGTTTTCAATATAATCTCCGTATCCTGTAAGGGAATATGTTGGAATAACCTTCTGTAATCTTTCTTATTCATGACCGTCAATGCCGATCCAGTGTCCAATTCCATTTTTACTTGGACTCCTGCTATCTTAAGAGTGACCCAAATTGTCTGGAGGTCTGTATCCTTACCAACGTTGTGTATTCTTAAGCTATCCAGTTCATTACTGCTAGCGTCTGAATCTGACTTCTGTTCAGTCAAACTGTTCTTTGTCACCTTGTGTACCTTTGCATATTTTCCTTGCGGTGACTTTTTATTGCTGGTCTTCTTTCCTGACCGGCATACTTTAGCTATGTGGCCAAACCTGCCACACGTTCTGCATTCTTGGTTTTTAAACCAACACTGGTTCTGATCGTGCGTTGTCTTTCCACAACGATAACATTTGACAGAACTCAAACCCAATTTGTTTGTACCGAGTTCCGGTGGCCGTAGCTGCATTACTGCCGTGCCTCTCGCTGCGGCCTCGTGTGCTGCTGCCATAGTGACCGCCTTCTCGAGAGACAGCTCATTCTCCTCGAGCAGTCGCCTTTGTGTATCCTGTTTAAATAAACCACACACAAATCTATCTCGAAGTGCCTCTGTCAGTCCCATTCCAAACTGACAATATTTTGCTAGCTTACGTAATTCCATCAAATATTCAGCATTGCTTTCATTTTGCCGCTGTCTTCTATCATAAAATTTAAATCGTTCCGCTAGCATCAGCGGCGTGGGGCTAAGATGATTTTTTAGGACAGTAACAATCTGTTCGAACGTCTTATCCGCCGGTTCATCTGGTGATAACAGGTGTTTCAATTGCCCGTATGTCTTCGCACCCATTAAGTTTAGTAATGTTAGTGCTTTATCTGTCTCAGGAATTTTATTTGCCTTACAATAGTTTTGTATGCGTTCTACATACATAGCCCAGTCTTCTATATCACTGTCGAAGGCATTAGTGTTCCCATGTTTAGGCATCGTAGCAATTTATCGTATTTTTAATGTTATCTAAGATGGCGGCTTCCCGCTCTTGCCGTCGTCCTCCGCCCACAAAATGGCGGTTTTCCCGCGCTTGGCGGTCTTCACCCGTCCCCCGACGCTGTCTCCGCTTCACTGCGGCTCTCGCGCCTTCAGTTTTCCCAGACGCTGCGCCTTTAGCCCGAATGCGGCCCTTATCTCCGGTCGCGATCGATGTCCCGCGCTGCGCCTCTCGCTCGAAAGCGGCCCGGCCCTTATCTCTGGTCGCGATCGACCTCACCACCCTTATTCCTCCGTCTTCCCAGCCCCGTCTGTACAGCCAACGCGGTTGACTTTCTGTCGCGTCGCTGCCCGGCTTACCCACCACGAGGTAGTAGAAGAAGCTGACAGTTGCTGATGGAGGCTTCGAGGTCAGGATGTCTTCTGCACTCCGGTTGCTCGATGCCTGCCGCTCGACGTGTCTTCCCGTAGGCGATGAGGGTGGAAACCTCTCTTCGACGTCCTGTCTGTGGACGAAGTCGTCGTGGAAATTACTGCAGCAGGGTAAGAATCGGACTCGTCGCCACTGTTAAGTCTGTGTGTTATAGTGAGAATTACTACACAGACCACAAGAGTAAATTCAACAGGTCTTTACTGGTTGGAGGTCGGACTATACTGAATACAATATTATTACACTGTGCTTATATACCGGTGTGGTCACCACCGGTATTACGTATACAGCAGCCAAAGAAAGTAGTACCTTTCTTAAGGTGGACCAGGCTTAAGCTCTCTTAAGGTGGAACAGGTTACATACACCACAGGGATATGGGGAGAAGGTGGGTGGGTGGGGCTGGGGATATGGGGCGAAGGTGGGTAGGTGGGGTTGGAAATATGGGGAGAAGGTGGGGAGGTGGGGTTGGGGATATGGGGAGAAGGTGGGTAGGTGGGATTGGGGATATGGGGAGAAGGTGGGTAGGTGGGATTGGGGATATGGGGAGAAGGTGGGTAGGTGGGGTTGGGGATATGGGGAGAAGGTGGGTAGGTGGGGTTGGGGATATGGGGAGAAGGTGGGTAGGTGGGGTTGGGGGATATGGGGAGAAGGTGGGTGGGTGGGGTTGGGGATATGGGGAGACGGTGGGTGGGTGGGGTTGGGGATATGGGGAGAAGGTGGATTGGTGGGGTTGGGGATATGGGGAGAATGTGGGCAGGTGGGGTTGGGGATATGGGGAGAAGGTGGGCAGGTGGGGTTGGGGATATGGGGAGAAGGTGGGTAGGTGGGGTTGGGGATATGGGGAGAAGGTGGGTAGGTGGGGTTGGGGAGATGGGGAGAAGGTGGGTAGGTGGGGTTGGGGATATGGGGAGAAGGTGGGTGGGTAGGGTTGGGGAGATGGGGAGAAGGTGGGTAGGTGGGATTGAGGGATATGGGGAGAAGGTGGGTAGGTGGGGTTGGGGATATGGGGAGAAGGTGGGCAGGTGGGGTTGGGGAGATGGGGAGAAGGTGGGTAGGTGGGGATGGGGAGAAGGTGGGTAGGTGGGGTTGGGGATATGGAGAGAAGGTGGGTAGGTGGGGTTGGGGATATGGGGAGAAGGTGGGTAGGTGGGGTTGGGGAGATGGGGAGAAGGTGGGTAGGTGGGGTTGGGGAGATGGGGAGAAGGTGGGTAGGTGGGGTTGGGGATATGGGGAGAAGGTGGGTAGGTGGGGTTGGGGATATGGGGAGAAGGTGGGTAGGTGGGGTTGGGGATATGGGGAGAAGGTGGGTAGGTGGGGTTGGGGATATGGGGAGAAGGTGGGTGGGTGGGATTGGGGAGATGGGGAGAAGGTGGGTAGGTGGGATTGAGGGATATGGGGAGAAGGTGGGTGGGTGGGGTTGGGGATATGGGGAGAAGGTGGGTAGGTGGGGTTGGGGATATGGGGAGAAGGTGGGTAGGTGGGGTTGGGGAGATGGGGTGAAGGTGGGTGGGTGGGGTTGAGGGATATGGGGAGAAGGTGGGTAGGTGGGGATGGGGAGAAGGTGGGTAGGTGGGGATGGGGAGATGGGGAGAAGGTGGGTAGGTGGGGTTGGGGATATGGGGGGAAGGTGGGCGGGTGGGGTTGGGGAGATGGGGAGAAGGTGGGTAGGTGGGGTTGAGGGATATGGGGAGAAGGTGGGTAGGTGGGGTTGGGGAGATGGGGAGAAGGTGGGTAGGTGGGGTTGGGGATATGGGGAGAAGGTGGGTAGGTAGGGTTGGGGAGATGGGGAGAAGGTGGGTAGGTGGGGTTGGGGAGATGGGGAGAAGGTGGGTAGGTGGGGTTGGGGAGATGGGGAGAAGGTGGGTAGGTGGGGTTGGGGATATGGGGAGAGGGTGGGTGGGTGGGGTTGAGGGATATGGGGAGAAGGTGGGTAGGTGGGGTTGGGGATATGGGGAGAAGGTGGGGTTGGGGAGATGGGGTGAAGGTGGATGGGTGGGGTTGAGTGATATGGGGAGAAGGTGGGTAGGTGGGGTTGGGGAGATGGGGAGAAGGTGGGTAGGTGGGGATGGGGAGATGGGGAGAAGGTGGGTAGGTGGGGTTGGGGATATGGGGAGAAGGTGGGTGGGTGGGGTTGGGGAGATGGGGAGAAGGTGGGTAGGTGGGATTGAGGGATATGGGGAGAAGGTGGGTAGGTGGGGTTGGGGATATGGGGAGAAGGTGGGTGGGTGGGGTTGGGGATATGGGGAGAAGGTGGGTGGGTGGGGTTGGGGATATGGGGAGAAGGTGGGTAGGTGGGGTTGGGGATATGGGGAGAAGGTGGGTAGGTGGGGTTGGGGAGATGGGGAGAAGGTGGGTAGGTGGGGTTGGGGAGATGGGGAGAAGGTGGGTAGGTGGGGTTGGGGATATGGGGAGAAGGTGGGTGGGTGGGGTTGGGGAGATGGGGAGAAGGTGGGTAGGTGGGATTGAGGGATATGGGGAGAAGGTGGGTAGGTGGGGTTGGGGATATGGGGAGAAGGTGGGTGGGTGGGGTTGGGGATATGGGGAGAAGGTGGGTAGGTGGGGTTGGGGAGATGGGGAGAAGGTGGGTAGGTGGGGTTGGGTAGATGGGGAGAAGGTGGGCAGGTGGGGTTGGGGAGATGGGGAGAAGGTGGGTAGGTGGGGTTGGGGAGATGGGGAGAAGGTGGGTGGGTGGGGTTGGGGATATGGGGAGAAGGTGGGTAGGTGGGGTTGGGGATATGGGGAGAAGGTGGGTGGGTGGGGTTGGGGAGATGGGGAGAAGGTGGGTAGGTGGGATTGAGGGATATGGGGAGAAGGTGGGTAGGTGGGGTTGGGGATATGGGGAGAAGGTGGGTGGGTGGGGTTGGGGATATGGGGAGAAGGTGGGTAGGTGGGGTTGGGGAGATGGGGAGAAGGTGGGTAGGTGGGGTTGGGTAGATGGGGAGAAGGTGGGTAGGTGGGGTTGGGGAGGTGGGGAGAAGGTGGGTAGGTGGGGTTGGGGAGATGGGGAGAAGGTGGGTAGGTGGGGTTGGGGAGATGGGGAGAAGGTGGGTAGGTGGGGTTGGGGAGATGGGGAGAAGGTGGGTAGGTGGGGTTGGGGATATGGGGAGAAGGTGGGTAGGTGGGGTTGGGGAGATGGGGAGAAGGTGGGTAGGTGGGGTTGGGGAGATGGGGAGAAGGTGGGCAGGTGGGGTTGGGGAGATGGGGAGAAGGGTTTGGGGGTTAGGGTGAGAAGGGGTAGGTGGGAAGGCAGAGGCATGAATGGTAAAGTGCAGGAAGGACAGAGTCTGAGGATATTAGTGGGGCTGGAGGAGGTTACAGAGCGAGTGAGGGGCAAGGCCATGGCGGGATTTGAGCACGAGAATGCGAATTTTAAATTTGAGGTGATGGGGGTCCGGGAACCCATGTGGGTCAGTGATTAGTCCAGCTTCCAACACAGTGAAGATACAGGGACAAAGGACACATGGGGGATTTGGGGCTGAGGAACGTTCAGAGGGGCACTGACGATACTGGTCATAGAATCATAGAATTAGACCATTCGGCCCATCGTGCCTGTGCCGGCTCTTTGAAAGAGCGCTCCAATTAGTCCCACTCCCCCGCTCTTCCCCACAGCCCTGCAAACTTTTGCAATCCAATCCCCTTTTGAAAGTTACTGTTGAATCTGCTTCCACCGCCCTTTCAGGCAGCGCGTTCCAGATCACAACAACTCCCCTCTGATTCCCTTGGAAATCACCTTCACTCTGTGTCCTCTGGTTACCGACCCTCCCGCCAATGGGAACAGTTTCTCCATATTTACTCTATCAAAACCCCTCATGATTCTGAACACCTGTGTTAAATTTCCCCTATATAAATGCAAGTCTTTCCTTTTTTCTTTCTTAACCTTCTCTGCTCTAAGAAGAACAATCGCAGCTTCTCCACGTAACTGAAGTCCCTCATCCCTGGAACCATTCTAGTAAATCTCCTCTGCACCCTCTCCAAGGCCTTCACATCCTTCCTAAAGTGTGGTGCCCAGAATTGGACACAATACTCCAGTTGGGGCCGAACCAGTGATTTATAAAGATTGGTAAATTAGAGGTAAACACTTTTGGATATTTTTCTACATTTAAAGTCACTGTATAAGAGGAAGGGATCACCGTTCATAAGCTGGTAACAGAGAGTTTGAGGGCTCAAGTTGAGAGGGGAATCGTCTATCAGATGGGGTACCAGAGGGAGAAGCTTCTTCTCATCGATAACAGACACAGAAATTAAAATTCTTGCAGGCCAAGCGTTGAACAAAAGATAATTATACAGCAACCATGGAAGGATTGAAGGAACAGGATGGTGTTCGCTGTCGAAGCCCAAAACCCTGGTTAAATATTCCGATTCATTCAAAGTGGTGAGTCACACCAGTGGGACTTAGAAAACCAAGCTGCGAGGACGAATGATTAACTATGAAATGGCCAGACTAGGAGAGAGAGGAATAACCTGGGTCTTGGATGTGTTGTGGTTCTGGTCCTGGATCAGCAGACCAGTCGTCGGGAGTTCAAACCCCACAGTGGCATGTTATAAAACCAAATACCAGGGATGAGGGACTTCAGTTACGTGGATAGACTGCAGAAGCTGGGGTTGTTCTCCTTGGAGCAGAGAGGATTGAGAGGAGATTTGATCGAGGTGCTCAAAATCATGAGGGGTCTGGACAGAGAGAAACTGTTCCCATTGGCGGAAGGGTCGAGAACCAGAGGACACAGATTTAAGGTGATTGGCAGAAGAACCAAAGGCGACAGGAGGAAAAACTTTTTTACGCAGCGAGTGGTTCGGATCTGGAATTCACGGCCTGAAAGGGTGGTGGAGGCAGATTCAATCACGGCTTTCAAAAGGGAATTGGATAAGTACCTGAAAGAAAAAGATTTGCAGGGCTCCGGGGAAAGGGCGGGGGAGTGGGACTGGCTGAGGGGCTCTCACAGAGAGCCGGCACGGGCTCGACGGGCCGAATGGCCTCCTTCTGTGCTGTAACCATTCTATGATGCTATGATTCTATCTGGTAATTTAAGAACATAAGAATTAAGAGCAGGAGTAGTCCATTCGGCCCCTCGAGCCTGCTCCACCATTCAATAAGATCGTGGCTGATCTTCGACCTCAGCTCCACTTTCCCGCCCGATCCCCATATCCCTCGATTCCCCTGGAGTCCAAAAATCTATCGCTCTCAGCCTTGAATATACTCAACGACTGAGCCTCCACAGCCCTCTGGGGCAGAGAATTCCAAAGATTCACCACCCTCTGAGTGAAGAAATTCCTCCTCATCTCAGTCCTAAATGACCGACCCCTTATTCTGAGACTGTGACCCCTGGTTCTAGACTCCCCAGACAGGGGAAACATCCTCCCTGCATCTACCCTGTCAATCCCCCTCAGAATCTTATACGTTTCAATGAGATCACCTCTCATTCTTCTAAACTCCAGAGAGTATCGGCCCATCCTACTGAACCTTTTCAGAGGGCTGGCATTGGATAAAATGAGCAGGAAGCTGTCGGATTGTTGTAGAAACCCAACTGGTTCACTAATGTCCTTCAGGGAGGAGAATCCTCCATCCTTACCCAGTCTGGGCTAGAAGTGACTCCAGACCATCTGGGCTAGATGTGACTCCAGACCATCTGGGCTAGATGTGACTCCAGACCCTCTGGGCTAGATGTGACTCCAGACCCTCTGGGCTAAATGTGACTCCTGACCCTCTGGGCTAGATGTGACTCCAGACCATCTGGGCTAGATGTGACTCCAGACCCTCTGGGCTAGATGTGACTCCAGACCCTCTGGGCTAGATGTGACTCCAGACCCTCTGGGCTAGATGTGACTCCAGACCCTCTGGGCTAAATGTGACTCCAGACCCTCTGGGCTAAATGTGACTCCAGACCCTCTGGGCTAGATGTGACTCCAGACCATCTGGGCTAGATGTGACTCCAGACCCTCTGGGCTAGATGTGACTCCAGACCCTCTGGGCTAAATGTGACTCCTGACCCTCTGGGCTAGATGTGACTCCAGACCATCTGGGCTAGATGTGACTCCAGACCCTCTGGGCTAGATGTGACTCCAGACCCTCTGGGCTAGATGTGACTCCAGACCCTCTGGGCTAAATGTGACTCCTGACCCTCTGGGCTAGATGTGACTCCAGACCATCTGGGCTAGATGTGACTCCAGACCCTCTGGGCTAGATGTGACTCCAGACCCTCTGGGCTAGATGTGACTCCAGACCCTCTGGGCTAGATGTGACTCCAGACCCTCTGGGCTAGATGTGACTCCAGACCTTCTGGGCTAGATGTGACTCCAGACCATCTGGGCTAGATGTGACTCCATACCCTCTGGGCTAGATGTGACTCCGGACCCTCTGGGCTAGATGTGACTCCACACCCTCTGGGCTAGATGTGACTCCAGACCCTCTGGGTTAGATGTGACTCCAGACCTTCTGGGCTAGATGTGACTCCAGACCACCTGGGCTAGATGTGACTCCATACCCTCTGGGCTAGATGTGACTCCGGACCCTCTGGGCTAGATGTGACTCCACACCCTCTGGGCTAGATGTGACTCCGGACCCTCTGGGCTAGATGTGACTCCAGACCCTCTGGGCTAGATGTGACTCCTGACCCTCTGGGCTAGATGTGACTCCACACCCTCTGGGCTAGATGTGACTCCAGACCCTCTGGGCTAGATGTGACTCCACACCCTCTGGGCTAGATGTGACTCCACACCCTCTGGGCTAGATGTGACTCCAGACCTTCTGGGCTAGATGTGACTCCAGACCCTCTGGGCTAGATGTGACTCCACACCCTCTGGACTAGATGTGACTCCACACCCTCTGGGCTAGATGTGACTCCACACCCTCTGGGCTAGATGTGACTCCACACCCTCTGGGCTAGATGTGACTCCAGACCTTCTGGGCTAGATGTGACTCCAGACCCTCTGGGCTAGATGTGACTCCACACCCTCTGGACTAGATGTGACTCCACACCCTCTGGGCTAGATGTGACTCCAGACCCTCTGGGCTAGATGTGACTCCACACCCTCTGGGCTAGATGTGACTCCACACCCTCTGGGCTAGATGTGACTCCACACCCTCTGGGCTAGATGTGACTCCAGACCCCCTGGGCTAGATGTGACTCCATACCCTCTGGGCTAGATGTGACTCCACACCCTCTGGGCTAGATGTGACTCCACACCCTCTGGGCTAGATGTAACTCCTACCCTCTGGACTAGATGTGACTCCACACCCTCTGGGCTAGATGTGACTCCTGACCCTCTGGGCTAGATGTGACTCCACACCCTCTGGGCTAGATGTAACTCCTGACCCTCTGGACTAGATGTGACTCCACACCCTCTGGGCTAGATGTGACTCCACACCCTCTGGACTAGATGTGACTCCAGACCCTCTGGGCTAGATGTGACTCCACACCCTCTGGACTAGATGTGACTCCACACCCTCTGGGCTAGATGTGACTCCACACCCCCTGGACTAGATGTGACTCCACACCCTCTGGGCTAGATGTGACTGCACACCCTCTGGGCTAGATGTAACTCCTGACCCTCTGGGCTAGATGTGACTCCACACCCTCTGGGCTAGATGTGACTCCACACCCTCTGGGCTAGATGTGACTCCACACCCTCTGGGTTAGATGTGACCTCAGACCCTCTGGGCTAGATGTGACTCCACACCCTCTGGAGACCCTCTGGACTAGATGTGAATCCAGACCCTCTGGGCTAAATGTGACTCCTGACCCTCTGGGCTAGATGTGACTCCAGACCCTCTGGGCTAGATGTGACTCCTGACCCTCTGGGCTAGATGTGACTCCAGACCCTCTGGGCTAGATTTGACTCCACACCCTCTGGGCTAGATGTGACTCCAGACCCTCTGGGCTAGATGTGACTCCAGACGGGTCTGGGCTAGATGTGACTCCAGACCCTCTGGGCTAGATGTGTCTCCAGACACAGACCCAGATGCTGAAACAGTCTCTGACCCAGACACTGACCCAGACACTGTCCCAGACACTGACCCAGACACTGTCCCAGACACTGACCCAGATGCTGACCCAGTCACTGACCCAGACACTGACCCAGACACTGACCCAGACACTGACCCAGACGCTGACCCAGTCACTGACACAGACGCTGACCCAGACGCTAACCCAGACGCTGACCCAGACACTGACCCAGACGCTGACCCAGTCGCTGACCCAGACACTGACCCAAACACTGACCCAGTCGCTGACCCTGACACTGACCCAGTCGCTGACACAGATCCGTGACTGGGCAGCTCACCAGGCAAAAATGAAAGAAAAATTTCATAGGCTGCTAGGCACACATCTCTCTGTCTCTCAATTCAATTCAATTCAATTCAAATCGCTTTATTGGCATGACAAGGTACATCTTATGTTGCCAAAGCATCGAAAAACATTCATGGTTGTACACAAAAATACAGATCTATCCATACAGTGTATAAACAGATATATCCCTGAGTGTATAAATATACATTCATATAATTTGTATATACTCTTCTTATATTTAGTGGTTGTCCCTCTGTTTATGGCAAGCTGTAACATAGTGTGCCGCTAAGGTTACGCAATTTCTCTCTTCCCCTAGTAGGTATGGGAGTTTTTGGTCGTCATTCAAATTTCTGAATTCCGGGCATATTTTTGTGAATTTTGGGTAGAAATTCTCCCTTATGCCCTGATATTTTCTACAAGCTGTGAGGAAGTGCAGCTCTGTCTCCACCACTCCCTGACTGCAGTGAGAGCATATCCTGTCCTCTCTTGGTAGCCGGGTCTGCCTGTGTCTACCTTTTTCGATCGCCAGGCTATGTTCACTAAGTCTGTACATTGTCAAGGTTTTTCTCAGTTTGCTATCCTTTACCCTGGTCAGGTAATCAGCCATGTTGTATTGTCTGTTTAGGGCCAAGTAGCAATTGAGTTTGCTTTGGGTTTTTGTTGTTTCTGCCCAATATGACAGGTATTTTTCCTTTTGCTTAGCGACGATTGTGTTGGGTCGAATTCTTTGTGTTACGCTGTCACTGTCCTGGGGCTGGTTATTGTTAGTAGTGTTAGTAGTTACTTCACTGCGTCCCAGGACTAGTTGACTGAGGGTATTCTTCTTTATGGTCCTCTCTTGGCATTTCAGGGCTTCGTAATGATAGCATTGGGGGTTGCTCATTTCTAGGTGTTTCCAAAATTTGGTGGCTCTTTTTTGGATAGTGATTATTAATGGATATTGGCCTAGTTCTGCCCTGCATGCATTGTTTACGGTTTTCCTTTGAGTCCGGAGGATACTTTCACTGCCTCTCTCTCTGTCTCTCTCTCTCCCTCCCTCTCTCTCTCTCTCTCTCTCTGCCTCTCTCTCTGTCTCTCTGTCTCTCCCTCTCTCTGTCTCTCTCTCTGTCTCTCTCTCTGTCTCTCTGTCTCTCCCTCTCTCTCTCTCTCTGTCTCTCTCTCTCTCTCTGTCTCTCTCTGTCTCTCCCTCTCTCTCTGTCTCTCTCTCTCTCTGTCTCTCTCTGTCTCTCTCTCTGTCTCTCTCTCTCTCTGTCTCTCTCTCTCTCTGTCTCTCTTTCTCTGTTAATTCAATTCAATTCAATTCAAATGCTTTATTGGCATGAAAGTTTACAGGGAACCATGTTGCCAAAGCTTACATAACAAAAAGTACAGGTTTCCAACATTCTGTAGGTGTCAAACGTTTTTGACCCTCGTTGGGTACAGACAGTATTAATTTAAACAGTCGTTGACCCTCGTTGGGTGCATTCAGTATTAATTTAAAACAGTCGTTGGGTACATTCGGTATTGATTTAAACATTTTTAGCGTATATATGCTATGGGTGTGCTCGTTAGTCACTCAATGTTCCTCAGGTTGTGACATGTTGTTACATATTGGGCACCAAGATATGGTCTGTCTCCCTCCCCCAGGACTATTCTTAATTTTGACAGGTCATCCAATTCTTTGAAATCTGGGGTTGTAAGGTTGAGCTTGTCAAAATATATTTTTCTTGTTTTGTTGAATTTTTCGCATTTTTGGAGGAAGTGCACCTCTGTCTCAACCTCGCCGGCCAGACAGTGATCACATATTCTATTTTCTTTAGGTTGCCAGGATTTCTTGTATCTTCCTTTTTCAATTGCCAGTTGGTGGTCGCTTAGTCTGTATCTGGTGAGGGTCTGTCTCTGTTTTGTGTCTCTGATGGTCGAGAGATAGTCTGCCAGTTTATATTCTCTTTTTAGGGCCCGGTAGCATTCTAATCTGCTTTGGCTTTTGGTTATTGTGTTCCAATGCTCCAGGTAGGTTTCTTTGCATTGTTTAATGATTTGGTTCACTCGGATTGGTGTTTGGGGAGCAGTGTTGGTCTGGGACTGGTCTCTCTCTCTCTGTCTCTCTGTCTCTCTCTGTCTCAAATCAAATCAAATTCAAATTCAAATGCTTTATTGGCATGAAAGTTTACAGAGAACCATATTGCCAAAGCTTACATAGCAAAAAGGTACATTTTCAAACATTCTGTAGGTGTCAATCGGTTTGACATTTGTTGGGTACATACAATATTACTTTTAAACAATATTAATTTTAAACAGTCTTTGTACTTCATTTGGTACGTTCAATATTAATTTTAAACAGTCTTAATTTTAAACAGTCCTCAGGTTGTGACATGTTGTTACATATTTGGCCCCAAGGTATGGTCTGTCTCCTTCTCCTAGGACTAATCTCAATTTTGACAGGTCATCCAATTCCTTGAAATCTGGGGTTGTTTGGCTTAGCTTGTTGAATAATATGTTTCTTGATGTGTTGAATTTTTCGCATTTTAGGAGGAAATGCATTTCTGTTTCAACCTCGCCGGCCAGACATTGATCGCATATTCTATTCTCTCTAGGCTGCCAGGATTTCTTGTATCTGCCTTTTTCAATTTCCAGTTGGTGGTCGCTTAGTCTGTACCTGGTGAGGGTCTGTCTCTGTTTTGTGTCTCTGATGGTCGTGAGGTAGTCTGCCAGATTATATTCTCTTTTTAGGGCCCGGTAACATTCTAATCTGCTTTGGCTTTCGGTTATTTTGTTCCAATGTTCCAGGTAGGTTTCTTTGCATTGTTTAATGATTTGGTTCACTCGGATTGGTGTTTGGACGGCTGTGTTGGTCTGGGGCTGGTCAGGGTCCGGCTGAGTACTTAGTTTCAGTAGCAGCTGACTCAGGGGACTCTTTTCTGGGTTTAGCTCTTGGGTCTGAAAGGCTTTGAAATGAAGGGTGTCTGGGGAGCTAGATTTGAGGTGATTTAGGAAGTTTAGTGCTCGTTTTTGGATGTTTATTATCAGTGGGTATCTGCCTAGTTCGGCTCTGCATGCATTTGTTGGCGTTTTTCTTTGGGTGCGAAGGATGCTTCGGCAGAATTCTGCATGTAGGGCTTCTATTGTGTGTTTTTCCCATTTAGTGTAGCTTTGGTGATTTAGCGGGCCCCATACTTCACTACCGTACAGTGCAATGGGCAGGATTATGCTGTCAAATATTTTGAGCCAGATTTTGATTGGGATTTGGATGTTGTAGAATTTTCTTTTTATTGCATATAGGGCTCTTCGGGCTTTTTCTTTTAGTGCATTCACTGCTATGTTGAAGCTCCCTGATGCTGTAATAGTTAGACCAAGGTAGGTGTAGCTCATAGTGTGTCCTATAGTGGTATCACTGAGGGTAAACTGGTATTTGTTTTCCTGACATCTGGGCCTTTTTTGAAAAATCATGATGTTGGTTTTCTTTAGATTTACTGTTAGAGCCCAATTTTGGCAGTATTTGTCGAGTAGGTCTAGTTGTTGCTGTAATCCCTGTTCTGTGGGAGACAGCAGAACCAGGTCGTCCGCATAGAACAGGGATTTCACTTCTCCATCCAGGAGACGGAGACCTGGTGACTCGCTTTGCTCCAGCATGTCTGCTAATTCATTTATGTATATGTTGAACAGGGTCGGGCTCAAATTGCAGCCCTGCCGGACGCCTCTTCTCTGGGTGAAGAAATCGGTGCGTTTGTCTCCAATTTTGACCCCGCATTTGTTTTTCAGATACATTGATTTAATAAGGTCATAGACTTTGCCCCCTATTCCACACTGAAGAAGTTTATAATAGAGCCCTTTGTGCCATATCGAGTCAAAGGCTTTCTTGAAGTCGATGAAACAGGCGAATATTTTCCCATTTTTTGTTTGGTGTATATGTTTTTCAATGAGGGTGTGAAGGGTATAGATATGGTCGGCGGTGCGGTGTTTTGGAAGAAAGCCTATTTGGTTTGCGGTGTTTTGGAAGAAAGCCTATTTGGTTTTTTCTGAGGATATTATCTCTCTCTCTCTGTCTCTCTCTCTCTCTGTCTCTCTCTCTCTCTCTCTCTCTCTCTCTCTGTCTCTCTCTCTCTGTCTCTCTCTGTCTGTCTCTCTCTCTCTCTCTCTCTCTCTGTTTCTCTCTCTGTCTCTCTCTCTCTGTGTCGCTCTCTTTGTCTCTCTCTCTCTCTCTCTGTCCAATTTCCAATTCCAATTTTCCAATTCAAATGCTTTATTGGCATGAAAGTTTACAGAGAACCATATTGCCAAAGCTTACATAGCAAAAAGGTACAGTTTTCCAACATTCTGTAGGTGTCAATCGATTTGACATTTGTTGGGTACATACAATATTACTTTTAAACAATATTAATTTTAAACAGTCTTTGTACTTCATTTGGTACGTTCAATATTAATTTTAAACAGTCTTAATTTTAAACAGTCCTCAGGTTGTGACATGTTGTTACATATTTGGCCCCAAGGTATGGTCTGTCTCCTTCTCCTAGGACTAATCTCAATTTTGACAGGTCATCCAATTCCTTGAAATCTGGGGTTGTTTGGCTTAGCTTGTTGAATAATATGTTTCTTGATGTGTTGAATTTTTCGCATTTTAGGAGGAAATGCATCTCTGTTTCAACCTCGCCGGCCAGACATTGATCGCATATTCTATTCTCTCTAGGCTGCCAGGATTTCTTGTATCTGCCTTTTTCAATTTCCAGTTGGTGGTCGCTTAGTCTGTACCTGGTGAGGGTCTGTCTCTGTTTTGTGTCTCTGATGGTCGTGAGGTAGTCTGCCAGTTTATATTCTCTTTTTAGGGCCCGGTAACATTCTAATCTGCTTTGGCTTTCGGTTATTTTGTTCCAATGTTCCAGGTAGGTTTCTTTGCATTTTTTAATGATTTGGTTCACTCGGATTGGTGTTTGGACGGCTGTGTTGGTCTGGGGCTGGTCAGGGTCCGGCTGAGTACTTAGTTTCAGTAGCAGCTGACTCAGGGGACTCTTTTCTGGGTTTAGCTCTTGGGTCTGAAAGGCTTTGAAATGAAGGGTGTCTGGGGAGCTAGATTTGAGGTGATTTAGGAAGTTTAGTGCTCGTTTTTGGATGTTTATTATCAGTGGGTATCTGCCTAGTTCGGCTCTGCATGCATTTGTTGGCGTTTTTCTTTGGGTGCGAAGGATGCTTCGGCAGAATTCTGCATGTAGGGCTTCTATTGTGTGTTTTTCCCATTTAGTGTAGCTTTGGTGATTTAGCGGGCCCCATACTTCACTACCGTACAGTGCAATGGGCAGGATTATGCTGTCAAATATTTTGAGCCAGATTTTGATTGGGATTTGGATGTTGTAGAATTTTCTTTTTATTGCATATAGGGCTCTTCGGGCTTTTTCTTTTAGTGCATTCACTGCTATGCTGAAGCTCCCTGATGCTGTAATAGTTAGACCAAGGTAGGTGTAGCTCATAGTGTGTCCTATAGTGGTATCACTGAGGGTAAACTGGTATTTGTTTTCCTGACATCTGGGCCTTTTTTGAAAAATCATGATGTTGGTTTTCTTTAGATTTACTGTTAGAGCCCAATTTTGGCAGTATTTGTCGAGTAGGTCTAGTTGTTGCTGTAATCCCTGTTCTGTGGGAGACAGCAGAACCAGGTCGTCCGCATAGAACAGGGATTTCACTTCTCCATCCAGGAGACGGAGACCTGGTGACTCGCTTTGCTCCAGCATGTCTGCTAATTCATTTATGTATATGTTGAACAGGGTCGGGCTCAAATTGCAGCCCTGCCGGACGCCTCTTCTCTGGGTGAAGAAATCGGTGCGTTTGTCTCCAATTTTGACCCCGCATTTGTTTTTCAGATACATTGATTTAATAAGGTCATAGACTTTGCCCCCTATTCCACACTGAAGAAGTTTATAATAGAGCCCTTCGTGCCATATAGAGTCAAAGGCTTTCTTGAAGTCGATGAAACAGGCGAATATTTTCCCATTTTTTGTTTGGTGTATATGTTTTTCAATGAGGGTGTGAAGGGTATAGATATGGTCGGCGGTGCGGTGTTTTGGAAGAAAGCCTATTTGGTTTTTTCTGAGGATATTATCTCTCTCTCTCTGTCTCTCTCTCTCTCTGTCTCTCTCTCTGTCTCTCTCTGTCTCTCTCTCTCTCTCTCTCTCTCTCTCTCTCTCTCTGTTTCTCTCTCTGTCTCTCTCTCTCTCTGTCTCTCTCTTTGTCTCTCTCTCTCTCTCTCTGTCTCTCTCTCTCTGTCTCTGTCTTTCTCTCTCTCTCTCTCTGTTTCTCTCTCTGTTTCTCTCTCTGTTTCTCTCTCTGTCTCTCTCTCTCTTTGTCTCTCTCTCTGTCTCTCTCTCTCTCTGTCTCTCTGTCTCTGTCTCTCTCAGTTCAGTTCAGTTCAGTTCAAATGCTTTATTGGCATGAAAGTTTACAGAGAACCATATTGCCAAAGCTTACATAGCAAAAAGGTACAGTTTTCCAACATTCTGTAGGTGTCAATCGATTTGACATTTGTTGGGTACATACAATATTACTTTTAAACAATATTAATTTTAAACAGTCTTTCTACTTCATTTGGTACGTTCAATATTAATTTTAAACAGTCTTACTTTTAAACAGTCCTCAGGTTGTGACATGTTGTTACATATTTAGCCCCAAGGTATGGTCTGTCTCCTTCTCCTAGGACTAATCTCAATTTTGACAGATCATCCAATTCCTTGAAATCTGGGGTTGTTTGGCTTAGCTTGTTGAATAATATGTTTCTTGATGTGTTGAATTTTTCGCATTTTAGGAGGAAATGCATTTCTGTTTCAACCTCGCCAGCCAGACATTGATCGCATATTCTATTCTCTCTAGGCTGCCAGGATTTCTTGTATCTGCCTTTTTCAATTTCCAGTTGGTGGTCGCTTAGTCTGTACCTGGTGAGGGTCTGTCTCTGTTTTGTGTCTCTGATGGTCGTGAGGTAGTCTGCCAGTTTATATTCTCTTTTTAGGGCCCGGTAACATTCTAATCTGCTTTGGCTTTCGGTTATTTTGTTCCAATGTTCCAGGTAGGTTTCTTTGCATTTTTTAATGATTTGGTTCACTCGGATTGGTGTTTGGACGGCTGTGTTGGTCTGGGGCTGGTCAGGGTCCGGCTGAGTACTTAGTTTCAGTAGCAGCTGACTCAGGGGACTCTTTTCTGGGTTTAGCTCTTGGGTCTGAAAGGCTTTGAAATGAAGGGTGTCTGGGGAGCTAGATTTGAGGTGATTTAGGAAGTTTAGTGCTCGTTTTTGGATGTTTATTATCAGTGGGTATCTGCCTAGTTCGGCTCTGCATGCATTTGTTGGCGTTTTTCTTTGGGTGCGAAGGATGCTTCGGCAGAATTCTGCATGTAGGGCTTTTATTGTGTGTTTTTCCCATTTAGTGTAGCTTTGGTGATTTAGCGGGCCCCATACTTCACTACCGTACAGTGCAATGGGCAGGATTATGCTGTCAAAAATTTTGAGCCAGATTTTGATTGGGATTTGGATGTTGTAGAATTTTCTTTTTATTGCATATAGGGCTCTTCGGGCTTTTTCTTTTAGTGCATTCACTGCTATGCTGAAGCTCCCTGATGCTGTAATAGTTAGACCAAGGTAGGTGTAGCTCATAGTGTGTCCTATAGTGGTATCACTGAGGGTAAACTGGTATTTGTTTTCCTGACATCTGGGTCTTTTCTGAAAAATCATGATGTTGGTTTTCTTTAGATTTACTGTTAGAGCCCAATTTTGGCAGTATTTGTCGAGTAGGTCTAGTTGTTGCTGTAATCCCTGTTCTGTGGGAGACAGCAGAACCAGGTCGTCCGCATAGAACAGGGACTTCACTTCTCCATCTAGGAGACGGAGACCTGGTGACTCGCTTTGCTCCAGCATGTCTGCTAATTCATTTATGTATATGTTGAACAGGGTCGGGCTCAAATTGCAGCCCTGCCGGACGCCTCTTCTCTGGGTGAAGAAATCGGTGCGTTTGTCTCCAATTTTGACCCCGCATTTGTTTTTCAGATACATTGATTTAATAAGGTCATAGACTTTGCCCCCTATTCCACACTGAAGAAGTTTATAATAGAGCCCTTCGTGCCATATAGAGTCAAAGGCTTTCTTCTCTCTCTCTCTCTCTCTGTCTCTCTCTCTCTCTGTCTCTCTCTTTCAGTTCAGTTCAGTTCAAATGCTTTATTGGCATGAAAGTTTACAGAGAACCATATTGCCAAAGCTTACATAGCAAAAAGGTACAGTTTCTCTGTCTTTCTCTGTCTCTCTCTCTCTGTCTGTCTCTCTCTCTCTCTGTCTCTCTCTCTCTGTCTGTCTCTCTCTCTCTCTCTCTCTCTCTGTTTCTCTCTCTGTCTCTCTCTCTCTGTGTCTCTCTCTCAATTCAATTCAAGTACTGCCTAAAAGCTCTGAAGAGGTGCCTAGGGTTTTTTTCCTACTACGCTCAGTGGGTCCCCTACTATGCAGACAAAGCCCGTCCGCTGATCAAGTCCACCTCTTTTCCCGTGACGGCAGAGGCCCGCTTAGCCTTCCACCGTATCAAGGAAGACATTGCCAAAGCCACCATGCACGCAGTGGACGAATCCATCCCCTTCCAGGTGGAAAGCGATGCGTCCGACTTCGCTCTGGCCGCCACCCTTAATCAGGCGGGGAGACCTGTGGCATTCTTCTCACGAACCCTCCAGGGCCCGGAGACCAGACACTCCGCGGTCGAGAAGGAGGCCCAGGCTATCGTGGAGGCTGTGCGTCATTGGAGGCACTACCTGGCCGGAAAACGATTTACCCTGCTCACTGACCAGCGTTCAGTTGCTTTTATGTTCAACAACAAGCAGAGGGGCAAAATCAAAAATGACAAGATCTTGAGGTGGAGAATCGAACTTTCCACCTACAATTACGAGATCTTGTACCGGCCTGGGAAGCTCAATGAACCCCCAGATGCCCTATCGCGTGGCACCTGCGCCAGCGCGCAGATCGATAGGCTGAGGGCCCTCCACAATGACCTCTGCCACCCGGGGGTCACCAGGTTCTTCCACTTCATCAAGGCCCGCAACCTGCCTTACTCCATTGAGGAGGTCAGGACCATGACCAAGAACTGCCAAGTCTGCGCTGAGTGCAAACCGCACTTTTATAGACCAGACAGAGCCCACCTGATAAAAGCCACTCGCCCTTTCGAACGCCTGAGCGTCGATTTTAAAGGGCCTCTCCCCTCCTCCGACCGCAATGTGTACTTCCTCAACATCATTGACGAGTACTCCCGGTTCCCGTTCGCTATCCCCTGCCCGGACATGACCAGTGCCACGGTCATTAAATGTCTGAACAGCCTCTTCACCCTGTTCGGTTTCCCCAGCTATATCCATAGCGACCGGGGCTCATCGTTTATGAGCGACGAACTCCGCCAGTACCTGCTCGCTAGGGGTATAGCCACAAGCAGGACCACCAGTTACAACCCCCGGGGGAACGGACAGGTGGAAAGAGAGAATGCAACTGTTTGGAAGGCTGCCCTACTAGCCTGAAAGTCTAGGGGCCTTCCGACCTCCCGCTGGTCTGTGCGGAATATGCACTTCTCCTTGTTATATGTCAGGTTCAGGAGTTGGGCGGTGCGGAGGAATTTCTCGAGGTTTGCGTCATGGTCCTGCAAGTCATGGCCGCAGATGGTCACATTATCTAGGTAAGGGAAAGTGGCCTGCAGCTCGTTTTGATCGACCATCCGGTCCATCTCCCTTTGGAAGACGGAGACCCCGTTGGTAACGCCGAAGGGAACCCTAAGGAAGTGATAGAGGCGGCCGTTTGCCTCAAAAGCAGTATACTGGCGGTCTTCAGGGCTGATGGGGAGCTGGTGGTACGCTGATTTCAGGTCAATGGTCGAAAAGACGCGGTACTGCGCGATCTGGTTGACCATGTCAGCTATGCGGGGGAGTGGGTAGGCGTCCAGCAGGGTGTAGCGGTTTATTGTTTGGCTGTAGTCGATGACCAGGCGTTGTTTCTCGCCGGTCTTAACGACCACAACCTGGGCTCGCCAGGGGCTGGAGCTGCCCTCAATAATCCCCTCCTTCAGGAGCCGTTCCACTTCGGTTTTGATGAAAACCCTGTCCCCGGCACTGTATCGCCTGCTCTTTGTGGCGATGGGCTTACAGTCGGGGGTGAGGTTAGCAAACAGTGGGGGGGGTGGGACTCTGAGTGTGGAGAGGTTGCATCTAGTGCGCGGCGGGCAATTTGGAGGCTGCTGGCTGCGGACTGTGAGTGGGGGGAGGGGGCCACCGTACGCCATCGTAACGCTTTTGAGGTGGCACTGGAAATCCAACCCCAGTAGAACGGCAGCGCAGAGGTCGGGCAGGACCAGGAGTTTAAAATTATTGAACACAGTCCCGTCTACTACTAGTGTCACCACGCAGTAGCCGCCAATGTCCGCTGACTGGGACTCGGAGGCCATAGAAATCCGCTGGTGCGCAGGCAGGACTGGGAGAGAGCAACGCCGCACCGTGTCGGGGTGGATGAAGCTCTCTGTGCTCCCGGAGTCAAAAAGGCAGTTTATTGCATGGCCGTTTACCTTAACGTCCATTTTGGACCGAGCTAGCTGGTGCGGTCTCGTTTGGTCCAGCGTCACAGAGGCCAGCGTAGGGGTCGGTGTGTCGCTGCGAGTATCAGATGGGGGGGGGTTGGCGGTCTGCTGCGTCCCGGCTGGTGTCCAAGATGGCGGCGCCCATGATTCCCATGTGGCTGGAGTCGTCCAAGATGGCTGCTGCTGCGGTGGTTCGCACATGGCTGGGGAGGCCCAAGATGGCGGCTCGCACAGCCCACACGCGGCGCTGCTGGCGTTCGGGGTGGCTTTGGCCTTGCAGACGCTGGCGTAGTGTCCCTTTTTCCCGCAGCCCGAGCAGGTTGCATTCTTCGCCGGGCAGCGCGCTCTGGGGTGTTTGGCCTGGCCACAGAAGTAGCATTTCTGGCCTTGGGATACTGCTGTCTGGCTTTGGGACACTGCTGCGGTAGTTGGGCCGTTGTTGGGCTGTGGCTGGGGTGGCACGGTGCTATGGGGCTGTCCTACCGTGTCCCAGGTTGTCGTTCCCCGCGGCGTCCACGGTGCAGAGGAGTAGGCATCCATGCCCCGGAAGGCTGCGTCCAGCGTTAGTGCGATGTCGGAGGCTTTGTCGAGGGTGAGGTCACTCTGCTCCAGCAGTCGCTGTCGGGTGTAGTTGGACCTGTGGCCCGCTACGAAGGCATCCCGGATCAGTTCCTCCGTGTACTTAGTGGGCGTTACCGCCTTACACCCACAGGCCCGGCCAAGCACGGACAGTGCTTGGAGGTATTCCTCAGTCGATTCCCCAGGTTGTTGCTTGCGACTCCCCAGAAGGTGCCTAGCGTATACTTCGTTCACAGGGCGCGTGTACTGGGTCTTGAGGAGCTGGAGGGCGGCTGTGTACGAGGTCGCGTCCCGGATGACTGAGTACACTCGGTGGTTCACCTTGGAGATCAGGACAGACAGTTTGTCCGCATCCGTTTCGACCGCAGTGGAGGCAGTCAGGAATGTCTTGAAGCACGTGAGCCAGTGAGCAAACTTGGTGGAAGCGTCCGCTTCCCGACTGTCCAGGTCCAGGCATGCTGGTGTGAGGATCTTCTCCATTATAAAAAATTTAGTTAATAAAAAAGTTTCTCTGTCTTTCTCTGTCTCTCTCTCTCTGTCTGTCTCTCTCTCTCTCTGTCTCTCTCTCTCTGTCTGTCTCTCTCTCTCTCTCTCTCTCTCTGTTTCTCTCTCTGTCTCTCTCTCTCTGTGTCTCTCTCTCAATTCAATTCAATTTCAATTCAATTCAATTCAATTCAATTTCAATTCAAATGCTTTATTGGCATGAAAGTTTACAGAGAACCATATTGCCAAAGCTTACACAACAAAAAAGTACAGTTTTCCAACATTCTGTAGGTGTCAAACAATTTTGACCCTTGTTGGGTACATACAATATTACTTTTAAACAATATTAATTTAAACAGTCTTTCTACATCATTGGGTACATTCAATATTAATTTTAAACAGTCCTCAGGTTGTGACATGTTGTTACATATTTGGCACCAAGGTATGGTCTGTCTCCTTCTCCCAGGACTAATCTTAATTTTGACAGGTCATCCAAATCCTTGAAATCTGGGGTTGTTTGGCTGAGCTTGTCAAATAATATGTTTCTTGATGTGTGGAATTTTTCGCATTTTAGGAGGAAATGCATTTCTGTTTCAACCTCGCCGGTCAGACATTGATCGCACATTCTATTCTCTCTGGGCTGCCAGGATTTCTTGTATCTCCCTTTTTCAATTGCCAGTTGGTGGTCGCTTAGTCTGTACCTGGTGAGGGTCTGTCTCTGTTTTGTGTCTCTGATGGTCGAGAGATAGTCTGCCAGTTTATATTCTCTTTTTAGGGCCCGGTAACATTCTAATCTGCTTTGGCTTTTGGTTATTTTGTTCCAATGTTCCAGGTAGGTTTCTTTGCATTGTTTAATGATTTGGTTCACTGTGTTGGTCTGGGACTGGTCAGGGTCCGGCTGAGTAGGAGTACTTAGTTTCAGTAGCAGCTGACTCAGGGGACTCTTTTCTGGGTTTAGCTCTTGGGTCTGGAAGGCTTTAAAATGAAGGGTGTCTGGGGAGCTAGATTTGAGGTGATTTAGGAAGTTTAGTGCTCGTTTGTGGATGTTTATTATCAGTGGGTATCTGCCTAGTTCGGCTCTGCATGCATTTGTTGGTGTTTTCCTTTGGGTGCGAAGGATGCTTCGGCAAAATTCTGCATGTAGGGCTTCTATTGTGTGTTTTTCCCATTTAGTGTAGCTATGGTGATTGAGCGGGCCCCATACTTCACTACCGTACAGCGCAATGGGCAGGATTATGCTGTCAAATATTTTGAGCCAGATTTTGATTGGGATTTGGATGTTGTAGAATTTTCTTTTTATTGCATATAGGGCTCTTCGGGCTTTTTCTTTTAGTGCATTCACTGCTATGCTGAAGCTCCCTGATGCTGTAATGGTTAGACCAAGGTAAGTGTAGCTCATAGTGTGTCCTATGATGGTATCACTGAGAGTAAACTGGTATTTGTTTTCCTGACACCTGGGCCTTTTTTGAAAAATCATGATGTTGCTTTTCTTTAGATTTACTGTTAGAGCCCAGTTTTGGCAGTATTTGTCGAGTAGGTCTAGTCTTTCTCTCTGTCTCTCTCTCTCTCTCTCTCTCTCTCTCTCTGTCTCTCTCTCTCTCTGTCTCTCTCTCTCTCTCTCTCTGTCTCTCTCTCTCTGTTTCTCTCAGTTCAGTTCAGTTCAGTTCAAATGCTTTATTGGCATGAAAGTTTACAGAGAACCATATTGCCAAAGCTTACATAGCAAAAGGTACAGTTTTCCAACATTCTGTAGGTGTCAATCGATTTGACATTTGTTGGGTATATACAATATTACTTTTAAACAATATTAATTTTAAACAGTCTTTCTACTTCATTTGGTATGTTCAATATTAATTTTAAACAGTCTTACTTTTAAACAGTCCTCAGGTTGTGACATGTTGTTACATATTTAGCCCCAAGGTATGGTCTGTCTCCTTCTCCTAGGACTAATCTCAATTTTGACAGATCATCCAATTCCTTGAAATCTGGGGTTGTTTGGCTTAGCTTGTTGAATAATATGTTTCTTGATGTGTTGAATTTTTCGCATTTTAGGAGGAAATGCATTTCTGTTTCAACCTCGCCAGCCAGACATTGATCGCATATTCTATTCTCTCTAGGCTGCCAGGATTTCTTGTATCTGCCTTTTTCAATTTCCAGTTGGTGGTCGCTTAGTCTGTACCTGGTGAGGGTCTGTCTCTGTTTTGTGTCTCTGATGGTCGTGAGGTAGTCTGCCAGTTTATATTCTCTTTTTAGGGCCCGGTAACATTCTAATCTGCTTTGGCTTTTGGTTATTTTGTTCCAATGTTCCAGGTAGGTTTCTTTGCATTTTTTAATGATTTGGTTCACTCGGATTGGTGTTTGGACGGCTGTGTTGGTCTGGGGCTGGTCAGGGTCCGGCTGAGTACTTAGTTTCAGTAGCAGCTGACTCAGGGGACTCTTTTCTGGGTTTAGCTCTTGGGTCTGAAAGGCTTTGAAATGAAGGGTGTCTGGGGAGCTAGATTTGAGGTGATTTAGGAAGTTTAGTGCTCGTTTTTGGATGTTTATTATCAGTGGGTATCTGCCTAGTTCGGCTCTGCATGCATTCTCTCTCTCTGTCTCTCTCTCTCTCTCTCTGTCTCTCTCTCTCTGTCTTTCTCTCTCTCCAATTTCCAATTTTCCAATTAAAATGCTTTATTGGCATGAAAGTTTACAGAGAACCATATTGCCAAAGCTTACATAGCAAAAAGGTACAGTTTTCCAACATTCTGTAGGTGTCAATCGATTTGACATTTGTTGGGTACATACAATATTACTTTTAAACAATATTAATTTTAAACAGTCTTTGTACTTCATTTGGTACGTTCAATATTAATTTTAAACAGTCTTAATTTTAAACAGTCCTCAGGTTGTGACATGTTGTTACATATTTGGCCCCAAGGTATGGTCTGTCTCCTTCTCCTAGGACTAATCTCAATTTTGACAGATCATCCAATTCCTTGAAATCTGGGGTTGTTTGGCTTAGCTTGTTGAATAATATGTTTCTTGATGTGTTGAATTTTTCGCATTTTAGGAGGAAATGCATTTCTGTTTCAACCTCGCCAGCCAGACATTGATCGCATATTCTATTCTCTCTAGGCTGCCAGGATTTCTTGTATCTGCCTTTTTCAATTTCCAGTTGGTGGTCGCTTAGTCTGTACCTGGTGAGGGTCTGTCTCTGTTTTGTGTCTCTGATGGTCGTGAGGTAGTCTGCCAGTTTATATTCTCTTTTTAGGGCCCGGTAACATTCTAATCTGCTTTGGCTTTCGGTTATTTTGTTCCAATGTTCCAGGTAGGTTTCTTTGCATTTTTTAATGATTTGGTTCACTCGGATTGGTGTTTGGGCGGCTGTGTTGGTCTGGGGCTGGTCAGGGTCCGGCTGAGTACTTAGTTTCCGTAGCAGCTGACTCAGGGGACTCTTTTCTGGGTTTAGCTCTTGGGTCTGAAAGGCTTTGAAATGAAGGGTGTCTGGGGAGCTAGATTTGAGGTGATTTAGGAAGTTTAGTGCTCGTTTTTGGATGTTTATTATCAGTGGGTATCTGCCTAGTTCGGCTCTGCATGCATTTGTTGGCGTTTTCCTTTGGGTGCGAAGGATGCTTCGGCAGAATTCTGCATGTAGGGCTTCTATTGTATGTTTTTCCCATTTAGTGTAGCTTTGGTGATTTAGCGGGCCCCATACTTCACTACCGTACAGTGCAATGGGCAGGATTATGCTGTCAAATATTTTGATCCAGATTTTGATTGGGATTTGGATGTTGTAGAATTTTCTTTTTATTGCATATAGGGCTCTTCGGGCTTTTTCTTTTAGTGCATTCACTGCTATGCTGAAGCTCCCTGATGCTGTAATAGTTAGACCAAGGTAGGTGTAGCTCATAGTGTGTCCTATAGTGATATCACTGAGGGTAAACTGGTATTTGTTTTCCTGACATCTGGGCCTTTTTTGAAAAATCATGATGTTGGTTTTCTTTAGATTTACTGTTAGAGCCCAATTTTGGCAGTATTTGTCGAGTAGGTCTAGTTGTTGCTGTAATCCCTGTTCTGTGGGAGACAGCAGAACCAGGTCGTCCGCATAGAACAGGGATTTCACTTCTCCATCTAGGAGACGGAGACCTGGTGACTCGCTTTGCTCCAGCATGTCTGCTAATTCATTTATGTATATGTTGAACAGGGTCGGGCTCAAATTGCTCTCTCTCTCTCTGTCTCTCTGTCTCTGTGTCTCTCTCTGTCTCTCTCTCTCTGTCTCTCTCTCTCTCTGTCTCTCTCTCTCTCTCTCTCTCTCTCTCTCTCTCTCTCTGTCTCTCTCTCTCAGTTCTCAGTTCTCAGTTCAAATGCTTTATTGGCATGAAAGTTTACAGAGAACCATATTGCCAAAGCTTACATTGCAAAAAGGTACAGTTTTCCAACATTCTGTAGGTGTCAATCGATTTGACATTTGTTGGGTATATACAATATTACTTTTAAACAATATTAATTTTAAACAGTCTTTCTACTTCATTTGGTACGTTCAATATTAATTTTAAACAGTCTTACTTTTAAACAGTCCTCAGGTTGTGACATGTTGTTACATATTTAGCCCCAAGGTATGGTCTGTCTCCTTCTCCTAGGACTAATCTCAATTTTGACAGATCATCCAATTCCTTGAAATCTGGGGTTGTTTGGCTTAGCTTGTTGAATAATATGTTTCTTGATGTGTTGAATTTTTCGCATTTTAGGAGGAAATGCATTTCTGTTTCAACCTCGCCAGCCAGACATTGATCGCATATTCTATTCTCTCTAGGCTGCCAGGATTTCTTGTATCTGCCTTTTTCAATTTCCAGTTGGTGGTCGCTTAGTCTGTACCTGGTGAGGGTCTGTCTCTGTTTTGTGTCTCTGATGGTCGTGAGGTAGTCTGCCAGTTTATATTCTCTTTTTAGGGCCCGGTAACATTCTAATCTGCTTTGGCTTTCGGTTATTTTGTTCCAATGTTCCAGGTA